>NC_141364.1:1123552-1624101 GCF_057382095.1 Aulonocara sp. 'chitande type north' Nkhata Bay | reverse complement strand
AAGGTTTCCAAGAACATTATTTGCATCTTAAGAACATTTTTTGCATTTTTTACAGACAATGGTCAATTTTAAGAGATAAATGCAGACACCGAAGTTCCCCTCCCTAGCATCTTCGTCCATATATGGCGATGAATCCAGGCCCTGAAGATCCCCAGGGTCTTCTTTTTGACACATCTTCTGTCACCTGTTACTAAGCAAACTCAAACGCCACAGGTTGCTGAATAGTTTCAGGCCTGTTTCTAGATTATATGGACTATATGTGTTTTGTAAGCGTGTATGCAGTTTTAACCTTCTATAGCTCCAAGTCACTTAGGCTACGTTCACACTGCAGGTCTTGATGCTCAATTCCGATTTTTTGATCAAATCCGATTTTTTTGTCTGCTCGTTCACACTACAAATAAAATGCGACAGCAAACGCGCTCTAGTGTGAACGCTCAAAGCGGCCCGCATGCGCAAAAGAAGATGTCACACACAACGCGCTCTGTTTAGACCAAGAACAAACAGTATTGTTTGACTGATGGCCGTTAATATAAAGACTTCGGACTTTACGTTTCCCAATTTTTGCTTTAAGTTGTTTTGTTATTTACATAATAATGTAAATAACCTAATAATGATCCTTATTGCTGTTTAAGAGAGGAGCGCTGCTTCAAAGGATAGCTGCAGATTTCTGTCAGAATCTGCAGATTATACAGAACAAATAAAATGTTTACGTTGTCTTCCCAACAGTTTCACTGACATCTACACTGGATGGCCAGGAAGCGTTCGCGATGTCTTCTCGGGCGCTGATAATTGGCTTCAGTCTTGTGTCGGTGACGTAAAAGACGGATTTAATGCGACTTGACCGTTCAAACAGCAGTCGCTTTCTAAAACATCGGATATGTATCGGATTCAGTACCACATACGAAAGTGACCCAGATCGGATTTGAAAATATCGGATTTGCGCCGTTCACACTGTCATAGCATGATCGGATATGGGTCGCATAGGGTCAAAAAAATCGGATTTGATGCGCTTTCGCCTGCAGTGTGAACGTAGCCTTACACAATAGATCGTCCAGACATCGCGCCGAACGAGGCTTATGACCTTTCCTTAATTGACTGAGCTTTAACTCTTTAATAAGCACAAAATGCAATGTGTGTATACAATTATTATGGCTGCACCTGTAATAAAAGGTTAATGTAAAGCCAACAGGTTTAATAACCATCTTAATGCAATGTTAATGCTTCAGGATATATTGTAGCTGTAAAATAATTTCTTTAATTCCACACACTATAAAGCCAGAGGCGACCAAACATTGGAAGTCTGTCTGTTAAAAGTAACAGACCCAAGGATCTGTTACGTTTAAAGGACTAACCTGTAAGAGCCATTTAATGTACTTTAATACTCAGATTTTGACCTTTACTGTTTCACAGAGTTAAACAGGAGACACCCACAATTTCGACTTTAACTGCAGTTTAGCAGGAGCAAAGCAAAAGCAGAATCAAATAATAATGAAAACAGAATCAAATGACCTGAATTATACTCATCTAATTAACCTACTCAGAGCTAATGCTGGCCCTGTTATTCTTAACACAGGAAATCCCATCACATATGAACATTCAGTCCCATATCAGTATACTTGACTTCATGTTCAACCACACATTTAAAAAGTCAGACATTATTTCAGATGAGTGACTTCTCTTTCAAACACACACACATTATTCAGCCTGAGTGATTATTATAGATTATATGTTCTTCACCGCTCTCAGACACTACTGTGCTAAGTTCAAAGATTAATGAGGTCCAGGCACACAAAATTCACACATCAGGACAGACTTTTCCAACACTCTAACTCATTTCTCACATTCATTTCTTCTTCATATACTTATACTTTGATTTAGCTGTGATTAAAAATAAAGATGCTGTGCACACTCCAAACTCTGCTTCGGCCCTCTTCTACATATAAAGCTGGCTGGACCGTTTAGCCGCTCTCAGATGTGCTGACAGGCAGGCTGAGGGGACTTCAACCTCCCTCGTTCCACTTTCTTTGACTCAAAACGAGCTTTTGCATTGACATTGTAATTTAGTTTGTTAGTTTGGTTTCCCTGCCCTGCAGAAACCCTGCTGCGGTTCTCACAAATGGGTTCATGAAAATTATTATTATTATTATTGTCGTTGTTGTTATTATTATTAATTATTAATATTATTGTTGTGTTTTTCAGCACTTCATTACTTTGATTAAAAAATATGTGAACAAACATGTGATGAGAAAATGAAATAATGATATACCTCATAAAAATCTACCGTATTTCACTGGGCTCCACAGATCAGGCCAGACTGATGAATCTGTTTATACAAGTGCAGCAGCTATGACTGTCACTATGACAGAAGTCAGGCTGATTTCATTTACAGCTGTAGCCGCTTTGGCAGCTGTAGTTGTTGTTGGAGCAGTTGTTGTTGCTGCAGTTGCTGCAGTTGTGGTTGTTGTTGCTGCAGTTATAGTTGTTGTTGGAGCAGCTGTAGTTGTTGCTGCAGTTGTAGTTGTGGCTGTTGTTGCTGCAGTTGTAGTTGTGTTTGGAGCAGTTGTAGTTGTTGTTGCTGCAGTTGTGGCTGTTGTTGCTGCAGTTGCTGCAGTTGTAGTTGTGTTTGGAGCAGTTGTAGTTGTTGTTGCTGCAGTTGTAGTTGTGTTTGGAGCAGTTGTAGTTGTTGTTGCTGCAGTTGTGGCTGTTGTTGCTGCAGTTGCTGCAGTTGTAGTTGTGTTTGGAGCAGTTGTAGTTGTTGTTGCTGCAGTTGTAGTTGTGTTTGGAGCAGTTGTAGTTGTTGTTGCTGCAGTTGTGGCTGTTGTTGCTGCAGTTGCTGCAGTTGTAGTTGTGTTTGGAGCAGCTGTAGTTGTTGCTGCAGTTGTAGTTGCTGTTGTAGCAGCTGGGGTTGCTGTTGTAGCAGCTGTGGTTGCTGTTGGAGCCCCTGTGGTTGCTGTTGTAGCAGCTGTGGTTGCTGTTGTAGCAGCTGTGGTTGCTGTTGGAGCCCCTGTGGTTGTTGTTGTAGCCCCTGTGGTTGCTGTTGTAGCAGCTGTGGTTGTTGTTGTAGCAGCTGTGGTTGTTGTTGTAGCCCCTGTGGTTGCTGTTGTAGCAGCTGTGGTTGTTGTTGGAGCCCCTGTGGTTGCTGTTGTAGCAGCTGTGGTTGCTGTTGTAGCAGCTGTGGTTGTTGTTGTAGCAGCTGTGGTTGTTGTTGTAGCCCCTGTGGTTGCTGTTGTAGCAGCTGTGGTTGTTGTTGGAGCCCCTGTGGTTGCTGTTGTAGCCCCTGTGGTTGCTGTTGTAGCAGCTGTGGTTGCTGTTGTAGCAGCTGTGGTTGTTGTTGGAGCCCCTGTGGTTGCTGTTGTAGCCCCTGTGGTTGCTGTTGTAGCAGCTGTGGTTGCTGTTGGATCCCCTGTGGTTGTTGTTGGAGCCCCTGTGGTTGCTGTTGGAGCCCCTGTGGTTGCTGTTGTAGCCCCTGTGGTTGCTGTTGTAGCCCCTGTGGTTGCTGTTGTAGCAGCTGTGGTTGTTGTTGGAGCCCCTGTGGTTGTTGTTGGAGCCCCTGTGGTTGCTGTTGTAGCAGCTGTGGTTGTTGTTCGAGCCCCTGTGGTTGCAGTCGAGCTTGAAATCTGTGTGTTGACTGAGGCTGATTCAGAGGGTTAATGATGGATACAATTTACATTAACACCAAATTTCAAATCCATCTCCTGCACACAGAATGATTTGTGGTTATTTTCTTACACTTACCCACAAACAGAAGTAGGATGGCACAGATCTTCATCATCATTCTGGAAATGTGTTTGAATGCTTTAAAGATAAAATGACCGATTGTTGTTTGAGTTTAGTTTTTAGGGTTTCGCACTGTGATACACAAAATGATATCACATAAAATTGAATGGAATTAAGAAAATATCCAATATATTTACTTAACTGAATATTTGGGATAAATAGAATTGAATAAAAATGTTAAAAATAGCCTCGATAAACTAAACAGTTTGAGATTATCTGAATAAAAGAAATATAATGCCATGAAAATCATGTAAAACAAAACAAATCAGTAAGGTTGGACTTGTACAGCAGAAGCAGCACGTGTGAACAGACACGAGTATAAAATGTGGTGAAACATTCAGGATGAAGTGACTTACAGTCTGCCTGGTGCTGAGCTGTCTTCCTCTCAGTGACAGAGGCCGTGCTCTTCACCGATTCCAGCTGTTTGTTTAATCAGTGAGTTCTCCAGGAAAGCCAGCTTTTATACCCACTCAGAAATCTGCAGGACCACAGATAAGATCAGGTGCTGAACAACCAAAACAGAGTCAAACACGTTAAGCAAATTTTTTTGCATTTAGGGAAATCTGGTTTTAGTTATAACATCTATGCTGCTATAAAAATGTGTTTATTTATCTGCAGAGCTTTTCAGCTAACACTCATAATTTAATTCTCTTCAGGTAACAGTTTTATTTTATTGCTTTAATGTGAAGAGTGACTACATCTATTTTAAACAAATGTAACTAACATATAATATAGAGTAAGCAGACACACACAGGTAGAGTCGAAGAGAGGAAACCAACTGACAGGACTACTGTGGATGCAGGTGCTAACAGTTCATTTGTATACAGATATGTATCTGTTTCCTGCTTGTGTGTCTGCACGCAGTTGTGAGGAAGAGGGATGCTACATGTAAGCAAGTCACAGAAGAAGGTGCTTACCCTCTGTCTTCTCTACTGCAATGTGAACAATAAGAAAAACAAGTAAAGCACAAGATGGAAAAAAGTATGAGAGCGTCATGACCGACCGATCTGGAATATGTGATGCGTGAGACTTCAGGTGTGCAGATGTCCAGTAGAAGAAACTTATGTGGGAGCCCATCGCTGTTTGTAGTGTCTGTCTGAGGCATTTTGGAACAAGTGAAGGTTTTCCAGAGAGTGTGGAAAACTGCCCGGTGAATCAGTGTTAGTCAAGTTACTGGAAAAAAGTAATTAGTAACTAATTACTGATTACTTCTCCAAAAAAACTACTCCTGTTACTTTACTGATTACTTATTTTGAAAAGTAATTAGTAACTAAGTTGTGTTTTAAAAAACATGATACACAACCTGAATAAGTAATAAAGCAAAATTCAAATTCAAAAAATTCAAATTTTATTTGTCACGTACACAGTCATACACAGTACGATATGTAGTGAAATGCTTGGACAACTGCTCGTGACCTAAAGAAAACAAAAAAGGAAAAGGCTATGAATAAGATAGGAAATAAATATGAAAAATTAAAAAGGGTAAATTTAACTAGGAAGGAATAAAATATAAATTAAGGTTAAAAATGAAATAACTGTACAACACAAATTAGAATGAAGGGTAAATTTAACTGGGAGAATAAGATAAAATATATAAATTAAAGTTGAAAATAAAATAACTGTACAACAAAATACACAATATAGAACTATATAAGAATGTATGAAGAAATATAAATAAATATATACACAATAACAGCAGCTGTACAAGACAAAAGACCTTTTGTCAGGAAGTCGTCAAATGTCTCACTGAAAATGTTTTATTTTTATTTTCTCTGTTGAGCTGGGTAACATTGTCAGTGAGACATTTAACGACTCCCTTAGCGTGGCATTTTCAGCAGCGAGCGTTTCCACCTGCTGCTGACTGAACTCCAGGGATTCTCGCAAGCATTTAAATTCCTGGTGTAGAATCTCCACCAAGGACAGCCTTGCAGCCTTGTCGATTGACTCTAGGATATCGACAATATCTTTGCTGGCTGGCGATGTTGTGCCGGGGGAATCTGCCAGGCGACATCTTTTCGATGACGGCGTCTCAGACTTGGCCAGGGAAGCTGCACTCTGGGCCTTCTTCATCACGAGGTCCTGGAAGCACTGATCGATGTAATCTTGGAGAGCCTCTAAACTCTCCCCGTTGTTCTCCAGGGTGTTGGAGATGATTTAGACAAATGTTGTTAGTTATAAGACAACTGATAAGTGTATTTGGTAATACTGAAGCTTAAAGGAATTTGTTCAATTCTAAGCTACCATTCGCTTAAAGTTTCTGCCAAAATCTCCGGCGTCTGACGTCAGTTACAACATGAGTCGCTTACCTTGTCTGAGTCGGAGTTGTAAATGAATCAAATACTTAGAACATGTATTAGAAAGAACAGAATTTATTTCATTTGACAGACTAGTTACACAATATGGGATCAACAAGAAAAGATTTTTAGAATATCAACAAATTAAATCCATAGTAAAAAAGAAATTTAAACCGGGTCAAGTTGAACTACAAACACCACCAAGTGTGGTTCAATTTCTTACTCTTAAACCCCCCAAATTACTATCCAAAATATACAGAATGCTTTCTAAAACAGATGAATCAATATCACTTCCTATTGCAAAATGGGAAGCAGATTTATCAGTTAACTTAGACCTAAACTTCTGGTCTCAGATTTGCTTAAAAACCTTTCATCTAGTTAGAAATCCCAGTCTTCAATTAATTCAATACAAAATATTACATAGAGTGCACTATACAGGTCATCGGATGTTCAAGATGGGCTTTACGTCTACCAACAACTGCTCACACTGCCAAACCAATTCACCGGACAATCATATCCACGCTCTTTGGTTCTGTCCACCAGTTCAGAAGTTTTGGCGCGAGATATGTGAAGACTTATCGAAGTGTCTGAAATGTACAGTGGGGCAAAAAAGTATTTAGTCAAGGTTCAAGGTTCAAGGTTCTTTATTTGTCACATGCATAGTTATACAAGTATAACACACAGTGAAATGTAGCCTGACACGCTCCTCGACATGTGCAAAAATTGGGGGGGGGGGTGTAGAGGAAGAACATTATATATATATATATAATAATAATAATGGATTGGATTTATATAGCGCTTTTCAAGGCACCCAAAGCGCTTTACAATACCACTATTCATTCACTCTCGCATTCACACACTGGTGGAGGCAGCTACAGTTGTAGCCACAGCTGCCCTGGGACAGACTGACAGAGGCGAGGCTGCCATATCGCGCCATCGGCCCCTCTGGCCAACACCAGTTTCTGTACATTAATATGAATAGACATCTGACTATTATACAGGATAGACAATATAAACATATTTAAAATTAAAGGTATTGAAATGTACATTGTGCCTTGGTTTAGTGTCTGGAAGAGTCCTGTCTCAGTCAATTATAGATGATGTGAGAGGGCGGGTGTGTGTGTTTAGGGCACGGATGGCTTGGGGATAGAAGCTCCTCTTGAGTCTCTCTGTCCTTGCCCGGATGATGAGGAACCTTCTACCAGATTGCAGAAGTTGGAACAGTTTGTTGCCAGGATGGGACGGGTCCTTCAGTATCTGCACTGCTCTAGTCCGGCATCTCCTGGTGTAGGTGTCCTGAAGCGGGGGGGAGAGCAATCCTGCAGCAGCGTTCTGCTGTACGGATCACTCTCTGGAGAGCTTTTTGGTCCTTCACACAGCTGTTCCCGAACCACGATGTCATGTTCTGTGTGAGGATGCTCTCCACAGCGCCTGTATAGAAAATCCTGAGGATCTTTGGAGAGACCCTGAACTTCCTCAGTTGTCGTAGGTGATACAGGCGCTGCCTAGCCTTTTTGGTCTGGACCTGAATGTGGGCAGCCCATGTCAGGTCTGAGGAGATGTGGACACCAAGATACTTGAAGGACTGCACCCTCTCCACTGGAGCTCCATTGATGATAATGGGCTTGTAGTCTCTGTGCTGACCCCTTCTGAAATCGACCACCAGCTCCTTGGTCTTGCTGACGTTCAGCTGGAGGTGGTTGTCCTGGCACCACGATGCCAGATTCTTCACTTCATCCATGTAGGCCGCCTCATCGTTGTTGGAGATGGCACCCAACACCACTGTGTCGTCAGCAAACTTCACAATGGTGTTGGAGCCATGGGTGGCCACACAGTCTGAAGTGTAGAGGGAGTAGAGCAGTGGCGAGAGGACACATCCCTGAGGTGCTCCTGTGTTGATGGTGATGCTGTTGGAGAAGCACCTGCCCACCCTCACCACCTGAGTTCTGCCAGTGAGGAAGTCCAACACCCATGCACACAGACGGCTGTTAAGTCCCAGATCCCTCAGCTTTGTGAACAGTCTGCAGGGCACTATTGTGTTAAACGCTGAACTGTAATCAACAAACAGCATTCGCACATAGTTACCCTGTTTCTTGTCCACGTGGCTGAGAGTGGTGTGTAGGACGTGGGCGATGGCATCCTCTGTGGATCTGTTGGATCTGTAGGCGAACTGCAGCGGATCTGTGGTGTCTGGGATGGAGGAGGAGATGATGTTCTTCAGCAGCCTCTCAAACACCTTCATTACTACCGAGGTCAGTGCAACTGGCCGGTAATCGTTCAGGGATGAGGGTTTGCTGTGCTTGGGCACAGGGATGATGGTGGATCTTTTGAAGCATGTGGGGACCACAGACTTCGCCAGGGACTCGTTGAAGATGTAAGTGAACACACCTGCTAGCTGGTCAGCACAGCAGCGCAGCAGATGCCGTCTGGCCCCGCCGCTTTCCTTGTGTTCACTCTCCTCAGTGCCGCTCGGACGTCATGCTCCGCGATGCTGGTCACCGGTCTCTCGCTGATGACGTCACTGTCCTCGGTAGTCAGGCGGTAGATAGCATTAGCCGCCTGGCTAACCTCGAAACGGGCGTAGAACCGATTCAGCTCGTTGGTGAATGCAGAGTCGGCGTTGATCGGCGCAGTGTCCCTGGCTTTGTAGTCCGTAATGGTGCGTAGTCCGTGCCACATACTCCGTGTGTCGCCCTGGTGGAAGCGGGACTCCACACGTTCCCGGTACCTGCGTTTGGCATCTCTCACCGCACGCCGCACGCCGTATGAGGCCGCTTTGTAGGCGCTCATATCGCCAGTGGCGAGACCCGCGTTGTAGGAGGCGGTCCTGGCGTTTACTGCAGTGCGGATCGATCTGTCCATCCACGGTTTCTGGTTTGGGAATGTGGTGACTCTCGCAGTGGGGATAATCTCCTCCGCTAGCATATTGACGAAGCATACTGCTACTTCCGTAAACTCATTGATGTCGACTGCGCATGCTCTGAACATGTCCCAGTTAACGTTGTTGAGTGCGTCCTGTAGCGTAGCTTCTGATTGGGCAGTCCACCGTTTTACTTCCTTCGTGGTCACGTCTTCCCTCCGTATGCTTTGTTTATACTGGGGAATGAGGAAGATGGCGTTGTGGTCAGACTTCCCAAAAGCCGGGTGTGAGACAGCTTTGTAGCCCTGCTTGTATGGCGTGTAGCATACACCGATTGTGCAAGTTCCCCCACCTAAAATGATGACAGAGGTCAGTAATTTGCACCAGAGGTACACTTCAACTGTGAGAGACAGAATGTGAAAAAAAAATCCATGAATCCACATGGTAGGATTTGTAAAGAATTTATTCGTAAATTAGGGTGGAAAATAAGTATTTGGTCACCTCAAACAAGGAAAATCTCTGGCTCTCACAGACCTGTAACGTCTTCTGTAAGAAGCTTTTCTGTCCCCCACTCGTTACCTGTATGAATGGCACCTGTTTGAACTCATCATCTGTATAAAAGACACCTGTCCACAGCCTCAAACAGTCAGACTCCAAACTCCGCCATGGCCGAGACCAAAGAGCTTTCGAAGGACACCAGGAAAAGTATTGTAGACCTGCACCAGACTGGGAAGAGTGAATCTACAATAGGCAAGCAGCTTGGTGTGAAAAAATCAACTGTGGGAGCAATCATCAGAAAATGGAAGACATACAAGACCACTGATAATCTCCCTCGATCTGGGGCTCCACGCGAGATCTCATCCCGTGGGGTCAAAATGATCATGAGAACGGTGAGCAAAGATCCCAGAACCACACGGGGGGACCTGGTGAATGACCTGCAGAGAGCTGGGACCAAAGTAACAAAGGTCACCATCAGTAACACACTACAACGGCAGGGAATCAAATCCCGCAGTGCCAGACGTGTTCCGCTGCTGAAGCCAGTGCATGTCCAGGCCCGTCTGAAGTTTGCCAGAGAGCACATGGATGATACAGCAGAGGATTGGGAGAATGTCATGTGGTCAGATGAAACCAAAGTAGAACTTTTTGGTATAAACTCAACTCGTCGTGTTTGGAGGAAGAAGAATACTGAGTTGCATCCCAAGAACACCATACCTACTGTGAAGCATGGGGGTGGAAACATCATGCTATGGGGCTGTTTTTCTGCCAAGGGGACAGGACGACTGATCCGTGTTAAGGACAGAATGAATGGGGCCATGTATCGTGAGATTTTGAGCCAAAACCTCCTTCCATCAGTGAGAACTTTGAAGATGAAATGAGGCTGGGTCTTCCAACATGACAATGATCCAAAACACACCGCCCGGGCAACAAAGGAGTGGCTCCGTAAGAAGCATTTGAAAGTCCTGGAGTGGCCTAGCCAGTCTCCAGACCTCAACCCCATAGAAAATCTGTGGCGGGAGTTGAAAGTCCGTGTTGCTCGGCGACAGCCCCAAAACATCACTGCTCTCGAGAAGATCTGCATGGAGGAATGGGCCAAAATACCAGCTACTGTGTGTGCAAACCTGGTTTGAAGTTGAAGAGCCCCTCAGGTGGCTCGATGCACCGGCGGCACCCTGCACCAGGGCTGAGCCCCCATACACCCACCCGCCCACAACCCGGCAACACACCAACCAGGACCCAAGCCCCCGAGGCCCGGCCAGGGCCCCAGCCTGGAGACAGAGCACCCCCAGAACCCCACGCCCATCCTGGACCCACCCTGGGGCAGCCAGGCTACCAGGTCAGTAACCCACGTCCGTCAGCACAGACCCTCCCCTAGCCCCGCTGCACACAACCGTCACCTAAGAGCCAACAGAGCCCTTAATAAGCCATGACTGGGTTGAGCCCCCCAAGGAAGATGCTCCTGGGTAATCCCCTGACGCCCCAATCCTGTCCCTACCTCCACACCAATCACAACAGCAAAGGTGGGACCAAACTATGACCCCCCACCCCCACTAGGTGATGGAGCTGATCAAAGGAGCCCAGAGCAATTGATCTGATGTGGTGGCAGAGGCTGTATCAAGACTAATGTAATCTAATAGATAATTTCTATATTGGTTAGAATTAAGATTATTTTTATTTTTCCAGTTCATGAGGACAGTTTTCTTGGCTATGCATAGGGCAGTGAAAACCATATGGGCTATATTCTTTTCTGAAGTGACATTATCTAAGCTGCCCAACAAACACACTAAGGGGGAAGTTGGAATGTTACTGTATGTGGACATCACATTTTGGGTTATTTAGACTAAAATACTCAATTTTGCTCTACAAGGGCCTGATGTCCACTGACAAGGACATTATGCTGCTACTGTTCTATCAAAATTTTAAACAAATGTCCTCATATGTGGCTCTCATTTTTCATAAAAACAAAAATAAGGTTTTAAAAAAATCTGGTAATTCTTTGTTTTTACATTCATTGGGCCCCAATATGCAATAGCAAAGAGAAATTAAAAATGCTGCTGTGGAAGAGTTCGGGTCTTAGGAGGTTAAGGTGAAATAAGTTTTATTGTGAAGAAGCATTATTACAACAAAGAATTATCCACTAAATACAAACTTCCTTACTGTTTTGTCCTCAGATTATGGAGTATTACATTGAATAAGCAGGAAAGTTATTTTTTGTTTTTTTGTTTTTTGTTTTTATACACAATAAATACAGAAACGTGGCTTACCATCCCTTCTAATTTATCATTTGAATGTCCAGGAAGTGTCACTGTAGGGTCATCCAATAGAGGAGGTGCTAGTAGAAAGTAAAGGGAGCGCAGCTGCAGGTAAAACAGTGCAGTGTGTTGATAAAGGCAAATGCAAAATGGGTGCATTTCTTGTGTAATTTTGTGCAGACATCAGTCTGTGTGATTATCAACCACACAATCTGCTCATGTCCAAGTGATGTCATGTGCAAATGTCAGTGTGCCATTCATTGAGATGAGATGAGATAGCCTTTATTTGTCAGTTGCAGGTCTTTTGCCCACAACCGAGATGACAGACCTTGCCGACCGTACATAAAATACACAAACATCACACTGGGGAGACAGGTCAGGCCAGGTAGCGAGGAAAAAACATTGAAATGTGTAACACAGAAGGATAATACAGGAATGCACAGATATCAACACACCATAGCACAATAAACACAGACAGCAACATGGCAAAGAGTTCCAGTGTGCACATCTGATCTGGGACCGCTGCAATCTTCGACTGCGCCTCCAGCTGACCCGATGTCCACATCAGAGGGGAGCGTTGGAGGTGGCGTTGGATCCGGGGTAGGGAGGGTGATGCGTCAGTGAGTGCTTATCAGTATCAGTATATGTATGTGTGTGCGTGTCCATAGTTCAGCTGAGACAGTGTCCTTCGCCCTGCCAGGCTAAGTAAACAGTCTTCCAGCCAACCCAGGTGGCCTTGTAGGGAATGGGAAGAACAGACTAAACACAGTCGTTATCAGGGAGTTTTGTTCAGCTCCAGCCTTGCAGCTGGCACCGAGAGGGTATCCGCATAAGTGATGTTATTTTTTACTTTAGTGCGAACAGCTCATATGAATTTCACAGCAGTTCTACAGTGTAAAGGGAAGTCAAACGAAAAAGACAGGTGATCAGGGAAGTTAATTATTTTGTTGTGGGGAAATACCAACCCGAGGATATCTAACGCGCTTTGCAACACTAATAGTGAAAGAAAAACTTCAGAGGTTTAAAAGAGACACGGTTTCAAATAGAAGCGTATTATTAAGTGTCAATATTAAAACAATAAATGAGAAAATAACCATATAGTTAAAGGGTTAGGGGAGGTAGCCAATCAGGTCAGCTGTTAGCATTGATTAAGATAAGATCAGCTTTATTAGTCCCACGCGTGGGAAACTTTTCATCATGGCAGAAAGTACAAGTTTAAGAGCCGTAAAATTAAGAAAAACATGACAGAATAGGATAAGATAAAATCAGATACCATACGATACAACAAGAATAAAAGTGCTATATACAACAAAATAGAATAAAATGCTCAGTTATAGTAGGAAAAAAAATTGCACATAATATTGTATTTAAGGGAGACTGGGAGAAGGCTATCATGGTGTAATGGATGTGTGTGTGTGCATGTGTGTGGTCATCTGCAGAGACCATGTTGTCTGACAGCAGTGGGGAGGAAAGACCTGGGAAATCTCTCCGTCCCACACCGTGGGTGCTGCAGCCACTGAAGGAGCTGCTCAGTGCTGTCACAGTCTCCTGCATGGGGTGGGAGATGTTGTCCAACCGGGATGACACCTTAGCCACCATTCTCCTGTCACTCACCACCTCCACTGGGTCCAGAGGGCATCCTACAACAGAGCTGGATGTGTTTGTCGGCGGTGTGTTTGCTGCAGTAGGAGCGGAAAATGGCCAGCTTTTCATTATAATACGCTGGAAGTTGCTGCGCTACCGTAGTCCTGGTCCGGATGGAAAAATGGCACCGTGTCATGAAACGAAAGCACCAAGACGGATCTCCTCGGAAATGTTCAATTTTCATTCCTTCTGCTAGCGAAACGCTTCTCCCGCTCGTTCTTTGCTCGATGATCCACTGCTCGAGTCTTTCCTCCAACTCGAGCCACCTCGCCTTATGTCCGCGGAAACTCCGCTGCATCTTCTTGACCTGTCGGAGCTCGTTTTCCAGCGTCCTCCACTTGCGAACCATCGATTCATTAATCTTAAATTCTCTCGCGGCTGCTCGATTTCCATGTTCCTCCACGTAGCTTAAACTGTGCTTCATAAGCGTGTCTCTTTGCCATTTTCAGGGTTGTTAAAACAACGATGTTCTGCATAATGCACATACCTGTTCTTTCAGACAGGTGTGTGCAATTGTACCGGTATATACGATCAACGCCCACACTTCACCCTTTAGCGTTCTCATGGTGTTCTCTACTATGTCCTCCTTACAACACACAGGGCGGACTGCGCTATAGGGAAACTTTTTGAAGAAAATCTAAGACTTTTATGTGCGCCTTATAGTCGCGAAAATACGGTACGTCATTGTCATGAGACACTCTCGCAAAAAAAGAAAATCATGGTTTTAGTAATGCAGTAACGCAGCGTGCTTATGGGAAAGTAACAGTAATCTAATTACCTTTTTTGCAATAGCAATCCCCTACTTTACTCGTTACTTGAAAAAAGTAATCGTATCTGCCCGTCTCTGCTAACTAGTCTCTCAGCGTGACTCTGAGACAGAATGTTTGTAATATTAGTTATACTGTGCAAAATAGTACTAACACATCAGAAACTACTAAAAGCTAATGCACAAAAGGAGATGTTTATTTATTATGTTTTTTTATTACTGCATACATCATGCATCTCTATAGAAAATACACACTTTGCTCACTGTGACGTATATGTCATTATCTTAGTGCACCTGCATGTCTGAGCGTACTTGCATATAAAATCACACAGGTGCAGGTAGAGGAAAATGTGTAATGGTTTTAGGTAAAAAAAACTTCCTTGTCAATTTACATAAAGATCGAAACTTGTGATAAACATCACAAATAAAGGCATCCCTTTCTAATGTGTTCTCAGAGTACATGTGATTGGAGCGAAACATTTCCCGGAACAATCAAACTCAAAGTTCCGTTTTCATGTTTTTCATGTAAAGTGTCCCACTTTCAGCGTCCATGCTTTTTTGGAATTGGGTTTGTAGAAGAAAATCATTAACAGTTATTATATTGAAAAGTGTTTTTAATTTGGGGAGGCATGGTGCCACACCCAGCTTAGTCTAGTTCTTCACTTCTGAGGCTGATTCGCTCTCCAAAAGTTGCTTCTGTTCATCTGGACGCAGCGTTTTGTGGGAGAAACGTTTCGTCATCATCAGGTGACGTCTTCAGTCTCAGCTGACTGCAGGTTTCAACCTTATAAACAGGACATTTGTATAATGACTGAAACCAGCCCACTGAAGGAAAAATGAGCTGGGAGGTCAGTTCCTTAATCATAATTATGCAAATTCTCATGACCATTGGTCAACAACCACTGATCAAAACCCACTGATCAATGACCATGAGTCTCATTCACAGAGAGTTGGGGAATGGCTGCAATCACAGCATTGTAAGATGGTGACAGATGCACCCTTAGGCCCCCTCCTGCATTCAGAGATAGTCTTTCCCTTTTCACGTAAATGGCCTCCTTGACTCCGCCCTCAAACCAGCATTCCTCCCTGTCCAGGATGTTACATCCTCATCCACTGGCCTGTAGGTGTAAATAGACTGCAGAGTCCTGGCCTGACGAGGTGGCTCTGCTGTGTTGTGCCATCCTCTTAGCCAGAGGTTGTTTGGTTTCCCTGATGTATAAATCCTGGCAATCCTCCTGCACTTAACAGCGTACACCAGGGGTCGGCAACCCTAGGCACGACCATAGCTGGACTGGCCATCGGGCATACCAGGCATTTGCTCGGTGGGCCAATGATTTCTTTCTATTTTTTTGGTAAGGGTATAAACAATGAAGGGTGGTGGATTGGTCAGATGCTGGCTGGTGTGGAAAAATAACTCAGCTGTATGGTGGTGGCTGTCCGGAACTTCCACAGATTCAGCAAGTGGTGGAGGCCAGCAGGTGGATGAGGGAAAGGGGAGGCAAGAGGAGAGACCCGAGGCGGCTGCCCGGTCCGAGTGTCAGGTGAACCGAACTTCAGGTAAGAATTTCTGACCTGCAGTCCATCTGGGTCAGATATAAACCAAGTTTAGGTGGAGTTTATTTTCATTGTGCTGACTTTTTACAGTCAGTTACAATAACTCGTACTGCTACTAGCTAGCATGAGGGAGTTTATACAGCTGGGTGGTGCTATGATGTTACTGATAGTGAACTTTATTTTGTTCATAAGGTTAGTAGAGTTTCCAACGGCTCCTTACAAAAATGGAATCGTCTCACATTCAGAGAAAATATTACACGTTTCATATTGAGCTGAGAAGAGACGCAGTTTGTCCCGGACTTCAGCTACAATGGAAAAAGACACAAAGCTGGAGTTACTCTGTGTCTTTGCTGCACAGCTGCCTCTTCTCCTCTCATTCTCTCTCCTCTCTCTCCTGTTTCTACTTCAATCATGAAACTGATCAATGATCAGCTTTTCTCTCTTGTTTGTTTATCGCCCACTTTGCGCCAGAAACAGGAAACCAGCGGATGTCGCGCTAAACAACAGCAGCACGTTTAAGCTTGATCAGCTGTTGTTAGAATTTATTTAATATTAATTTCTAGTATCAGCTGATGTTTGCTGGAGCCACAGCTGTAAAGCTGCTGGTCATGATGTCGGTTTGGATATGTGGTGAGAGGGAAACATGAAGATGAAACCAGGAGATGTCCTTACTGAATCATCAGAGCTGAACAGGTGATGGAGAAACAGGTTTACCTTTTAGGTCACATGGATGAGTTGAAGTTATTCAATTCAATTCAATTTCTTTATTGTCCCACAAGGGGAAATTAGTTTAGCAGCAGGAGGATAAAAACAAACAGAACAATACTATAAAACAATAATAACAATAATAATGATAGAAAATTCAAGGACAATTATTTGCCATTAAGGAGACAAGACGCAGTAGGGATAAAAGAGACCTGGAGTCTTTTAGTCCTCCTCGGAGGTACTCTAAAACGGCAGCTGGAAGGCAACAACTCAAACTCACTGTGAAGTGGATGGTTCACACAATTAATAATAGACTGAGCCTTTCTAAGCACATTTCTATTGTAAATGGCCAAAAGTTCATCTTGCCAGCGCCCTGAAATTTTGCTAGCAGTTTTTACCAGAAGTCCCAACCGATTCTTATTCTTCACCGTCAGGTTACCAAACCAGGAAGCGATACAAAAGGACATCACAGATTCGATAAAATTTCTATAAAACAAGGACAACATCTCAGATGAGACGTTAAAAGATCTCATTTTCCTTAAAAAGAACAGCCTTTGTTGAACTTTTTTAGTAGTGGCATCAGCATGAGATTCAAAACACAGTTTATGGTCGAGTACCACACCTAGATATTTATAACTCTCAACGATCCCAATATCGGCAGTTTTAATGATAGTGGGTGATGAGCTATAAGAGGACTTCCTAAAATCAATAATCATGTCTTTAGTTTTTGACACGTTCAGTGAGAGGAAGGACTCATCACACCAATTCACAAAATCATCTACAACCTGTCCATGGCCTGACTCGTCCCCCACTAGAAGACTGACGATTACTGTGTCGTCAGCAAACTTCAGGATGTGTCTGTTTGTGAAATTGCTGCGACACTCATTCATGTACAGAATGAACAGAAGGGGAGAGAGGCAACAACCCTGGGGTGATGCAGTAGAGGAGGAGAGCACATCAGAAAAGACATGATTCACCCTCACACATTGTGACCTATTAGTCAGAAAGTCTGTCACCCAGCCGACCAGACTAGTGTCAAGCTTGAAATGATTGTAAAGCCTGTCAGCAAGTAAGAGGGTTGAATTGTATTGAATGCCGATGAAAAGTCAGCAAATAATAATCTTGCATGGGTGTGGGGGGCCTCAAGATGCTTATACAAGAGATGCAGGAGTGTGACAGCAGCATCCTCCACACCTCTCCCTGCTCTATAGGCAAACTGGAAGGGGTCAAGATGGTGTTCAACATGCATTAAAATCTCCTTCTTAATTATCTTCTCAAATGTCTTCATCACTAAAGAAGTCAGAGCCACAGGCCTAACATCATTCAGTGCCTTAGGAGAACTGCCCTTAGCAACAGGAACAATGATCGCATGTTTCCAAATTTTAGGTACCATCTGTAGCTCTAAAGAAAGTGAGAAGATATAGTGAAAAATCCCACTCAGCTGATCAGCACAAGTTCTCAGTACCTGTCCACAGATGTTGTCAGGTCCAGGACTCTTGCTTTTGGTGTGTCTAAAAAGATTAGCTACCCCTGTCTCATCAATACAAATAGATGGGGGAGTGATGGTCTTTTCCCTCAGTGTGCTGGTCTACCTAGAACAGTCAAAGTTCTCAAAACGAAGGTAAAAACTGTTAAGACTGTCTGCCAGATGTTTGTCAGAGGTAAACGCCTCTAAGGTAATGCTGGGAACGTCTCCCTCGTTAAAAGCAATTTTCCTTTTAAGAATCAGATCCTTAATATCTTTAGAGAGCCACGGTTTGTTATTAGGGAAAGTCTTAAATTCTCTGAGTGGAACCACAGAGTCTTTGCAAAAAGAGATGTAGCTACACACCACATCAGTGAGTTCATCCAAATCACAAGTGTTCTCTTGAAACACGGAGCAGTCAGTGCAATCAAAACACCCCTGAAGGGCAACACAACTGTCTTTTGTCCAGACATTAGTCCGCTTCACACAGGCCTTCTCCCTCCTAATCACAGATCTGTAGGCAGGGAGGAGGTGAATAACATTGTGATCCGAAGAACCTAGCGCAGGTCCGGCCACAGACTTGTATGCCCCCTTAATTGGTCCATAACACAAATCCAGCGTTTTGTTATGCCTTGTAGGACAAGTGACATATTGAAAGAAATTGTTCAGTGATTTCTTAAGATTACAATTGTTAAAATCACCAAGAATAAAATTAGGAGCATCCAGAGAGAGAGTCTGCAGATTGTGTACCACTTTAAAAATGGCATCAGCAGCAACTTTAACGTCAGCCTTAGGATGAATGTAAACAACAGTGACAAAAATTTGAGGGAACTCCCTCGGTAAGTAAAAAGGCCTGACAGATACTGAAAGGAGCTCGATGTCAGGAAGACACAACCGCCCCCGCACAGTAAAATTATTACACCAGCCCTGGTTGATATATAAACAAACCCCTCCTCCGTGAGATTTGTGTGTTACTCCACAGTTCCGATCCAATCTGACAGGGGTCCCAAAGCCGCTGATTCGCAGTTATGAAGTGTTTCTGAGAGACAAATAACACCAGGATCCTTTTTTAGGTAGCTGACAGCTGGTGACTGTGCAGGGGCGGGTCTAGCAAAGTGTTGCCAGGGGGCCAGGTAGGGCATTAACAGGGAGAGGGGGGCACAAAGAAATACTTTTCTTTCTAATTGTCATTTAAAATTTCTAGCTTTTAACAAATAATTATCCGAATCTTGCGAACAAAGTTTTTATCTGATGTAAAATGTAGAGATGGCACGATGCCACATCTTTATGTCCGATACCGATATCAGAAATTTGGATATCTGCCGATACCGATATGAATCCGATATAGTGTTTTTTAATCAATAAAACTGTTTTTTAAATATCTTGCTGCATTTTGTATAAGCTCATACTCAAGTTTAAATAAACAACACTCAAGTTTACAAAACAAAACAACAACACTAAAGCTATTGTAGTAGTATTTATTTATTTTATTGTCATTGTCAAGAACAATGAAATTGCGTTTGGGGCTTCCATACAAACCAAAAAAAGAAGAAAATAATAAATACCCCTTAAAACCCAAGTGTACATATTTAACCCAGTGTGACTCCAATGCAATAAGACAATCCTTAGCAATAATGTTCGTAGAAATTCAGACAAAGACCTGAGAAACATGACAAAATACAACAATGCAACCCATTCAATATTATTGTACTGTGAGATATGATATCAGATATGATAGTTATCTATTTAAGAAAGAGGGGGGGGGGGGGGCAGGAGGGGGAAGAGAATAAAGATATGATGCACCAATGCAGACCAGTTCATTGCTATTAAGAAGTTGGATATGGTTATTGTCCGTGAGAGGGGGGCAGAGAGTTCAGGAGCCTCACAGCCTGTGGATACAGGCTGTTGGCCAGTCTGGATGTTCTGGCCATACAGATATTCTGTTATACCTGTGTGTAAAAAATACACCGCACCCAAAACATTTCATAGTTCAGCAACACTGATCAATCTAATAAACTTAAACCTGCTCCATCCTCCCTATTCTGGTATTTTAAAGAGTACTTAGAAGAAATATTAAGCAACCTAACTAATAGGGTTCCAACTCCCAGCAACAACAAAAATAAATAAATAAAAAATAGGGAACCACCCCCCACCCTCCACCTCATGATGCTTAATCGACGTAATCAACCTTAATTTGATGCAGTGTGAAAAAAATGCACAGAAATCAATTATTTTTCAAGAAATATTAAATAGATTCAACATCTTTCTTCAGCAGAACTGCAGACTGCACAGATGGTACCTTCCCAAAGGAAAAGTACTATAGCTGACTAGGGTATATTAGACTTAACAGTTACTATATATAGTAATGAACTTCTATACATTTTACATCAGATTAAAACTTTGGGTGTCAGATAATTATTTATTAAAAGCTCGACATTTTAAATGAGAATAAGAAAGAAAAGTATGTCTTTGTGCCCCCTTTTCCTGTTCATGCCCTATCGGCCCCCCTGGCTAAACTTTGCTAGATCCGCCCCTGCACAGCTACCAGCGTCAGCTACGTAGAAAAAGATCCTTGAGTAGAAAGTAACATTAAATACATTCTAACAACAGCTGATCAAGCTTAAACGTGCTGCTGTTGTTCAGCCGCTGGTTTCCTCTTTCTGCTGCAAAGTGGGCCAAAAACAAAGAAGACAGACGATCAGCTGATCATTGATCAGTTTCATGATTGAAGTAGCAGCAGGAGAGAGAGAGGAGGCAGCCGCTCCATATATCGGTTGTTAAGCTTAACGTGGGAATGCTTTACAAACATTTATCCGCTGGTCATTCGACATGAGGAATGACTTCTGCATTCTTAATTCAGCTCAAGACGCTGTAACAGTAACAGTAACACTTTCAATCCGCTAGTAAAAGGTAGTTCTATTAATCTGCGCTCATTACTCTTGAACCAGAACTGGATGCAAGTCCCAAAAGAACTGAATTGTAGAACTGAAACTGAATGGTGAGAAGTGAATCTGAAATTATTCGAGAGCTTAATTTTTTACGGATAAAAGCAAATGAATTCATTTTCAAAATATAAAATTCAATTTCAATTTAGTGATGATCATTTTCAAACCAATAAATGGAAATTCAAATTAGGCTAATTCAAATTCCGTTTTTAAAAGCATTTATTCAAGTTACAATTCAGATTCAATCCGAGCGATTCAAATTCAAATTTAACTCATTCAAATTCAGTTTCTGATGACACAGATTTCTGCCCATAAAACCTGCAGTCAGCTGACACTGAAGAAGTCACTTGGACGAGTGACGAATCGTTTCCCACAAAACGCTACATCCAGATGAACAGAATCAACTTTTGGAGATTTACTTTCCTGGATGATTGAGATGCATCAAGACGATATTCACTCTGTTTTCTGTTGTTGGAACAGCATCTATCATCCGTATGGAGGCCTCCTGGTTGACTCAGTGATTCTCCCAACATTTTCTTCAACTGACAATCATTGCCTGTCTTTAAACACGTGTCTTAGGTTCAATGTCAACACCATTATGGACTTTGTCTCCTCCTCCTTTGGCTCTTCCATCTCACTGTGCAGAGAGTTGAGGATTCATTTATGTCTGATGTACAGTTGGTCTTGTAAAGTACTTTATTTGTACTCTTAGATGTTTCTAGAAATATCTTTCTGGGGTTTCTTCTTTCTTCTTAAATCTTTTATTTAGAGATGCTGTGTTTTTCTCTCACACCTTTGGTATCTTTGCGAGCCCTTGTAGGGGAGATACAAGGGCTCGCAAAGATGGTAAATGTGACCTGGTTCAGGACACTGGCCCACATAGCTCTTTCTTTAGACTAAGCAGCACTAAATGACCCATTTCTAAACCAAGCTTTACCAAACTAAGTAATGCAATGATCTGGCAGGTGGTTTCGGGTAAGTGGCAATTAAGCACGAGACACAGTATAGAGTGCTTTCTACAACAAGCCATGTATACTTTACTTTCAATAAAAGGTTAGTGTTAGTTTGCTTTGCTTCTGAGAGTCTCAGTTCTGGTCCTGACAGTTCATAGCATGCTTCCTTTGCAGTTTTATTTACACAGCGCCAAATCACAACAACAGTCGGCTTTTATATTGTAAAGCAGACCCCACCGTAACACATACAGAGAAAAACCCAACAATCATATGATGTGAATATGTTTCTGTGTGTGAATGTGTGTGTGAATGTGTGGATGACTGGATATGTAAAGCGCTTTGGGGTCCTTAGGGACTAGTAAGGCGCTATATAAATACAGGCCATTTACCATGTTTCTGAACTGAACTTATGGAGTTGGCAGAACAGAGACAGATTTCTGCCTATTTCTGTGTCAGTAGCTGTTTATGCATAAATTTAATTTTGACCACTTTTGTTTCTTGTTGCTCTCTCGCACTTTACTACTTTTACCACTTCTATAGTTCTTATTAGGGATGTTGTGATGAAACTCACCTATGTTCTGCATCTATTCTCAGCACACGGCTCTTCTGATTTAGTTCAAGGCAAAAACATCAGGAACAAAAGGTTGGAGACATTTTTGAGCCTACCTGTAACCTGTCCAGTGTCTACAACACATGCACAGATGAACATAGCAGAAGCAGTGCAATAAATATTTTTTGTGGTCTTGCTAAAAATTCACACAAATTACATTTAATATAGAATAATACAGAAATAGCCTGTTTTTAAGTTAGTCGACTGAATTAGAAAGAATGAAAATACAGAAATACAGTTGTTAATGTCATTTATTGATTAATTCTACAATCTAGTGTTAAATGCAGCTGTTTTCACAGTACACAACAGACAGAAGTTAGGATAAATGATCAGATCAATAATATTTACACAACTGAACATCTTTCTTTCGTAGTTAAATATTTCATCTAAATGCTGACCCTCTGATCGGACGAATGCAATTAACTCATGTGAAAATAATCTGGGATCCTTTTGAACATGCACACTATACAGAGCAAGTACACATATTTACCGGCTTCTAGAATCAAAGATACATTTCCCACACTTCTATTTATCCCCTCCGTTTCGACACTTTCATATAAGATGAAAAATAAACATAAAACACGATCAGACTGGAAATGAAAAGATGAGCTAGAACTGTAAATACATCTGCTGTTCATTGCAGATTAATTACAGTCACATGTTGCTCTTTATAGAAGTGCAGCAGCGATGATGGCCACTGTGACAGAAACCAGGCTGACTTCATTAACCACTGCCCCCGCTACTACTGCCGTGGGTGTAGCTTTGGTTGTGGTTGTAGCAGCTTTGGTTGTGGTTGGAGCAGCTTGGGTTGTGGTTGGAGCAGCTGTAGTTGTGGTTGTAGCAGCTTTGGTTGTAGTTGTAGCAGCTTTGGTTGTAGTTGTAGCAGCTTTGGTTGTAGTTGTAGCAGCTGTGGTTGTAGCAGCTTTGGTTGTGGTTAGCGTAGCTGTGGTTGCGGTTGTTGTTGGAACAGCAGCTGTGGTTGTGGTTGGATCAGATGTGGCCGAGGTTGGAGCAGCTGTGGCCGTGGTTGGAGCAGCTGTGGCCGTGGTTGGAGCAGGTGTACTAGTGGCTGCATCCGTGGTTGTGGTTTGTGTGTCGGCTAAAGATGTTCAAGAGCAACATTGATGAAATTATTTCACTTTCAGGCCCGTCTCCTGTACAAAGTAGAATTTGTGATATTTTGCGTAAACTTACCAACAAACAGAAGCAGGATGGCAAAGATCTTGGTCGTCATTGTGGAACGATCCTTTACTGTTTTAAAGATAAAATGATTGGTCATAGTATGATGTAACATTCAGAAGTGTTCAATGTGCCCTCACATTTGTCATTATTCCTACTCATATATCATATTATTATTATTATTATTATTATTATTATTATTATTATTATTATTATTGTTGAAAAAAAGGATATAAAACATGAGAGAGAGGATATGCATTTATCCTAACTTTGGAAATTCCCACGTTAAAATAACCAAAACATTAAACACAACCTATAACAACATAGCTTAACTAAGTTGGAATAACTGAAAAACAGAAAACATAATTACATAGATACAAGGGAAGTAAAATAAAATAAATGTGTTGACCAGCTTAATAAGTAATAAGTGATTTTTATGACAAACCTTTGTTTAAAAGGAGAAAAATAACTCTAGACTTTATTTTTTAAGGAGTAAAACTATAAAACCCTTTTTCTCCCAGAAACAAAAGCACGCAAAGTACTGTCATAATATCTAAAGTGTTATTTCTTTCTTTCTTTCTTTTTCTATTATTTTCTATTAAATAATATAATGGAACAAAGACAGAGCCAGCAGTTTTCACTGAGGTTAAATTTGGTAAAATATCCAGGATGAATGAACTTACAGGTTTCGGTGGCTTCCCTCCTGAGATAGAAAATGTGATGCTCACAGAGTCCAACTGTTTAATTGTCGATGTTCTTCAGTCGTTTTATACCCACAGAAGGCTGACCGTGACATCAGGTGCTGAACAAAGACACAGGGAGGGAAACTGGTTGGGTGACTTCTCGTGTTAATGTGATATTAGATTTACTTTTATTTTTTTTACTGATGGCTGTGAACAGAGTGAGCGAGTCTCCAGCCATCACACGGCAGAGGCTCTTTCAGGCTCGGTGCTGGGTTTCAGCCAATGGGGTTAGAGATCTTGTCAAATCCACAGGCCTTCAAGCACCTTGAAAGAGTAGTTGTCAAACAGCTAACAGATCATCTGCAGAGGTTTATTTGAAGAGTTTCAGTCAGGTTTCAGAGCTCATCACAGCACAGAAACAGCTTTAGTGAAGGTTACAAATGATCTTCTTATGGCCTCTGACAGTGGACTCATCTCTGTGCTTGTCCTGCTAGACCTCAGTGCAGCGTTCGATACTGTCGACCATAATATCCTATTAGAGCGATTAGAACATGCTGTAGGTATTACAGGTACTGCACTGCAGTGGTTTGTATCATATCTATCTAATAGACTCCAGTTTGTGCATGTAAATGGAGAGTCCTCTTCACACACTGAGGTTAATTATGGAGTTCCACAGGGTTCAGTGCTAGGACCAATTCTGTTTACATTATACATGCTTCCCTTAGGCAGCATCATTAGAAGACATAGCATACATTTACACTGCTATGCAGATGACACCCAGCTCTATCTGTCCATGAAGCCAGATAACACACACCAATGAGTTAAACTGCAGGAATGTCTTAAAGACATAAAGACCTGGATGGCCGCTAACTTTCTGCTTCTTAATTCAGATCAAACTGAGGTTATTGTACTCGGCCCTGAAAAGCTTAGAAATATGGTATCTAAGCAGATCCTTACTCTGGATGGCATTATCTCGGCCTCCAGTAACACTGTGAGGAACCTTGGAGTCATGTTTGACCAGGACATGTCCTTCAACACACATATTAAACAAATATGTAAGACTGCTTTCTTCCATTTGTGCAACATCTCTAAAATTAGAAATATCCTGTCTCAGAGTGACGCTGAAAAACTAGTTCATGCATTTATTACTTCCAGGCTGGACAACTGTAATTCATTATTATCAGGAAGTCCTAAAAACTCGCTGAAAAGCCTTCAGCTGATCCAAAATGCTGCAGCAAGAGTCCTGACAGGGACTAGAAAGAGAGAGCAGATTTCTCTAAATCCAGAATTCAAAATCCTGCTCCTCACATACAAGGTCTTAAATAATCAGGCCCCATCTTATCTTAATGACCTTGTAGTACCATATCACCCTATTAGAGCACTTCGCTCTCGCTCTGCAGGCCTACTTGTTGTTCCTAGAGTATTTAAAAGTAGAATGGGAGGCAGAGCCTTCAGTTTTCAGGCCCCTCTTCTGTGGAACCAGCTTCCAGTTTGGATTCAGGAGACAGACACTATCTCTACTTTCAAGATTAGGCTTCAAACTTTCCTTTTTGCTAAAGCATATAGTTAGGGCTGGACCAGGTGACCCTGAATCCTCCCTTAGTTATGCTGCAATAGATGTAGGCTGTTCAGCTCTGATGATTCAGTAAGGACATCTCCTGGTTTCAGCTTCATGTTTCCCTCTCACCACATATCCAAACCGACATCATGACCAGCAGTTTTTTTGCAGCTGTGGCTCCAGCAAACATCAGCTGATACTAGAAATTAATATTAAATCAATTCTAACAACAGCTGATCAAGCTTAAACGTGCTGCTGTTGTTTAGCGCGACATCCGCTGGTTTCCTCTTTCTGGCGCAAAGTGAGCGATAAATAAACAAGAGAGAAAAGCCGATCAGCTGATCACTGATCAGTTTCATGATTGAAGTAGAAACAGGAGAGAGAGGGGAGAGGATGAGAGAAGAAGAGGCAGCTGACAGCGTAACGACAGAATAACTCCAGCTTTGTGTCTTTTCCATTGTACCTGAAGTCCGGGACAAACTGTGTTTCTTTTCCCCTCAATACGAAACGCGTAATATTTTCTCTGAATACGTCATACCTGGACCTGGGAGTATAGAATATCTTTGGGGAGTGTCAATGGGTGTGTCGTGCTCATTTCTCTTTATCTCCACGTTGGACGAGTGCTGAGTATTTGTGTGCATGAGGGTGGGAATGCATGCTTGTGTCTGTGTTTCAGTTTTCAGTTTTATTTGTCATATGCAAGTTAGCACAGGGTCAACATTGCAATGAAATGTGTTTGACGAGCAGCAGTCACTCAGCAGCATGGTACAGTAGAAGAAAATAAAATAAAATAAAATAAAATAAATAAATAGAAAAATAGTAAGGAGCAAAATATTAGAGAGACGTGGTAAAAGAGAAAAGATGACTAAATATATCTATAAATATAAATATATGTACACTAGTAATTAAATAAGAAAATCTTGAAAAGAAATATGACGGGGGGCAGATGGGATATTGCACAGGAATGAGCAGCAGAAAATCACAGTATTGCACTTTTAAATATAAATATCAACGACAATAAAGTGGAGTGACCAGTGCAGATTAAACAGAGTACTTGTGAAGCTGCAGGTAGCTTCTGAGCGCGTCCTGTGGACTGTGTGTGTGTGTGTTTAAGTGTTGTGGTTGAGGTGTCGTATGGCTTGATGGTAAAAACTGTTTTTGAGTCTTGTAGTCCGAGCAGACAGAACCTGTAACGTCTGCCAGATGGTAACAAGAACAGCTGATGTGCTGGGTGGCTGTGGGCCTTGATGATGCTGTGAGCTTTACGGAGGCATCGCTGGAAATAAATGTCCTGAATGGCAGGAAGCCTCGTGCCAGTGATGTGCTCTGCTGCCTTCACCACCCTCTGTAGTGATTTACGGCTGCTGGCAGAGCAGCTTCCGTACCAAACTGTGATCTAGCTCGTCAGCAAGCTCTCGACTGCACACCTGTAGAAATTTGAGGTGATGTTGGCGTTCATGCCAAACTTCCTCAGCCTCCTCAGGAAGTAAAGCCGCTGGCGAGCTTTCCTGATAGCAGCGTCTGTGTGAAGGGTCCAGGAGAAGTCCTCGGTGATGTTGACTCCAAGGAACTTGAAGCTGCTGACCCTTTCGACCTTGACACAGTTGATGTAGATGGGCTGGTGCTCCCTGACTGGTCGTTTCCGGCAGTCCACTATCATCTCTCTAGTTTTGCTGATGTTGAGAGTCAGGTTATTTTCCAGGCACCACTCGTACAGCGCCATCACCTCCTCTCTATAGGCGTCTCATCATTGCCTGTGATGAGGCCTAGGATGGTTGTGTCATCCGCAAACTTGATGATGATGTTGGACTCGTGTGTGCCTGTTTGTCTATGTCCATGTGCCAGCTTGAGTCTCCGCCTCTGCCTCTCTGGGACATCTCAAGCCCCCCTAGGTGTGGAGGCTTGTCTCCACCCACCACACTTCCTGCCGGTGGCTGATGCCCTCAGACGTATGTGCGTTGGTGGTTCTTGGTGTCCGGGGCTGGGCGCTCAAGTATGTACCTCACTCCCAGCGGCTGCTTGGTGGGGCCTGGCACACATGGCCGGGTTCGGGCCCCTTCCAGGGGGGTGGCGTGCCCTCGGGCCTCTGGGACCGGGGCTGGGTCCTTCTGGTGCGACTGGCTGCCTGCAGGCTCGTCACTGCAGTGCCCTGTGGCTTCTGCACCGTGGCTACTGGGTGACCCCATGTCTGGGGCTCTCAGCTCTTTCCAGGAGGGTGGTGCAGTTGCCTCTCAGGTGGTTTTCCTTGGGCTTTTACCCTCTGGTGGGTCTTCTCCATGTCTGCTTCATGCTCTGGGGAGCAGGACTATGGCTCCCCACACCTTCTAGCAGATCGTTACATGCAGAAACCTTTTGAACTCAAGCGGGCTCACACACACAGATGTGCACACAGGTGCACACAGACTTTCTCAGAGTATATTGTGCGCTGTCGGTCTTGTGTGCTGCTAAATAACATTCAATATTTAGTATTTAGTGTTACTTACACATGTCTAGGTTGTTGCTTTGATCTCTGTATTGTGTTCTCTTGTTGTTTGTTTTTATTTTTCTTCTTTTAACAGCTGATCCAACAGATTTTCTCCGGGCCTTCTCTTACTGTCCCCCTTTCCCTCTGTTTTTCTTTCTCCCTTTCTTTCTTTCTTTTTATGGGCGACCGTGGCTCAGGGGGTTGGGAATCGCATCTGTAACCGGAAGGTTGCCGGTTCAATCCCTGGGCCCTCTGTCCTGGTCGTTGTGTCCTTGGGCAAGACACTTTACCCTACTTGCCTACTGGTGTTGGCCAGAGGGGCCGATGGAGCGATATGGCAGCCTCGCTTCTGTCAGTCTGCCCCAGGGCAGCTGTGGCTACACCTGTAGCTGCCTCCACCAGTGTGTGAATGTGAGAGTGAATGAATAGTGGCATTGTAAAGCGCTTTGGGTGCCTAGAAAAGCGCTATATAAATCCAATCCATTATTATTATTATTTTTTCCCTTTCTCTCTAACTGTCTGTCCAATTTGTTATACCTTAAAATAAAATAAGTTAATAAACAACAATAATATAGATGGCAAATGGCCTGTATTTATATAGCGCTTTACTAGTCCCTAAAGACCCCAAAGCGCTTTACACATTCAGTCATCCACCCATTCACACACACAGATCAATCAAGTGGACTAATAGGGCATTGGCATATTAGTCCACTTGGAAAAATAAATATGTTGAGCATCTTTCCTTCAGGCAACTATTCTGATTGCTAAAGTACTGAGTAGGACAGGAAAAAAAATGACACTGAACATGTGAAACAGTTCATATAAAATCCAAAACCTTTATAACAAACAGTGACAGGCTCATGCAGAAGCAGCACTTATATATCTATCTGAATAGAAGAAGAAAAATCACACTCTCACACATAACCCACACTGGTGTTCATCCAGTACTTTATATTTATCAACAAACAGATCCAATCAAGGGTTACGGTTTTCAGAATATTTCTAAAAGGTCAGCAAAAAATAATACCGCTCTATAGTTATTCATGTAGCGTCGCTCTCCATTTAAAAAAATGGAGTTACCTTAGCTAATCTCATATAATCAGAAAATACTGATTACATATGGATATAAATAAGCTTTTAGAGTAAAATGACAATCATATATATATATTTCACCTCTGTAATATTCTGGATATTTATAATTGAGCTATTTGCACATATATAAGTGCTGTTCCTGATATTTTGTGAACTTGTAACATATTGTATTATTTAACAAGTTCAGTCTGTTACTGCTTTTGTCTTGGAGCAGCTGTAACCCTCATAATTTCCTCAGGGATTATGAAAGTATTCTGAATCTGATTACTATAATCTGAGTGATTCCTTCAGTTCATCTTTAATCTTTTATTTCATTTATTTATTTACAATTTCAATGACATCAGTTTCATTTATTCCACAAAGAAATCCAGAACTCAAAATACTGATCAAACTATTTCTTTATTATTTCTGAATTATTTCACTGCCTCTCTGTTGTAAAAACTAATCGTAAGGTATGTTTTTCTTGTTGTTTATTATAAAACTCTGAGTCTAAATTTAAAAACATGAAACTAACAGAAACTAAGCCAGACGTTTGTTGTTTCATTTCCATTAGAGCTGCAGTCAAAGGCTGTGTCTCCCCTCATGCTCCGGTTGATTAACTCCTGACATGCGGTGAAAGAGGATATGGGATTCATTAGCTCGCAAAAACGATTCCTTTGTCATTTGAGCCAATGTTTGAGAGCAATCTGGTGCGCAGGTTCACTTTGTTTGCTTGTTTCCAATGGAGAGTTTCTCATAGACGGTGTGTTTACCCATCCAACCACTCACAGATGGTTCAGTGCTGTGATGGTTCAGTCAGAGATGTCGGTTCAGGACTGAATAAAATCAACTGGGCTGTCTCATTATCATTTTGTTTGTTTGTTTTTTAATAGACACATCAAACACCCACACGTCTGTCTATATATCCTTTAAAAAATTTCTTTCAAACCAACATTAACTTAACCTCAGCTCGGAGCCTGTGCCAGCTATCATCGGATGAAAAGTGTGTGTTTACAAGAAAATCAACAATAATAAAGTGGCTAAATGTGTGTTAAGAGATGTCACAGTGCAGGCTCGAATTATTTGAAGTAGTTTGAGTGCCTCGTCTACAACGTCATAAAACCTCCTCACGGTTCTGGGTCTGGGTCCCAGTGTTTTGATTTGTGGGGTTATTGCTGTCTGTGCTTTGGTTTTGTATTTCTAGATCTTTGATTTTAGTCCCACTGGTTTTCTCTGTTTTCAGGTCAGTCGTGTCCCTGTGTGAAGCCCGTGTCCTTGAGTCTGTGTATTTCCTGTTTTACTTTGGTAGTCTTCAGTCTGTGTGCGTCAGGTTGTGTTTTGTTGTCCTCTGTCTCTGTCACGGTTCGACCCAGCATTTTGAGTTTATTATGTGTTGGTTTATCTCTTGAATGATCGTTGTGTTACCTTTGTGATTTGTTGGTTACTATTTGAGTTCCATGTTTCTGTTTACTCGTGGTTAAGGATTTGTGTTCTCATGTTTTGTGTGAGTTTAGTTCTGCGTCCTCGTGTAGTGATCTCTTGTTTCCTGTTTTATTGTGGAGGTCTGTGTCTCATGTGAATGTGTTCAGTTTTACCTCATGTCTCGTCTCGTTAATTACTCCCAGCTGTGTGTAATCCCCCTGTGTTTCTCTGTGTGTATCTAAGTCGTGTCCTCTGTCATTGTAGTTGCTGGTCTGTCTGTGTATCCACCATGTTTCATTCGTGAGCTCCCTGCCGTCATCATCATGTACCATCGTCTTCCTTCCTTTATGTCCAGGTTCGTGTTCTTGTTCATGCTCAGTAGTTTAGTTGTCCCAGTATAGTTTAGATCTCCATTTTGCCATTTGCCTCTCTATATTTCAATTCAATTCGATTCAATTGTATTTATATAGCGCCAAATCACAACAAAAGTCGCCTCAAGGCGCTTCATAGATACAGAGAAAAACCCAACAATCATATGACCCCCTATGAGCAGCACTTTGGCGACAGTGGGAAGGAAAAACTCCCTTTTAACAGGAAGAAACCTCCGGCAGAACCAGGCTCAGGGAGGGGCGGGGCCATCTGCTGTGATTGGTTGGGGTGAGAGAAGGAAGACAGGATAAAGACATGCTGTGGAAGAGAGACAGAGGTTAATAACAAGTATGATTCAATGCAGAGAGGTCTGTTAATACATAGTGAGTGAGAAAGGTGACTGGAAAGGAAAAACTCAATGCATCATGGGAATCCCCGGCAGCCTACGTCTATTGCAGCATAACTAAGGGAGGATTCAGGGTCACCTGGTCCAGCCCTAACTATATGCTTTAGCAAAAAGGAAAGTTTGAAGCCTAATCTTGAAAGTAGAGATAGTGTCTGTCTCCTGAATCCAAACTGGAAGCTGGTTCCACAGAAGAGGGGCCTGAAAACTGAAGGCTCTGCCTCCCATTCTACTTTTAAATACTCTAGGAACAACAAGTAGGCCTGCAGAGCGAGAGCCAAGTGCTCTAATAGGGTGATATGGTAATACAAGGTCATTAAGATAAGATGGGGCCTGATTATTTAAGACCTTGTATGTGAGGAGCAGGATTTTGAATTCTGGATTTAACAGGAAGCCAAAACAGGAGAAATCTGCTCTCGTGATTTGTTTCGTGTTCAATAAATCACGACTTCACGACTGCCTGCGTTTGGATCTTCCTTTACCTTTTCCACACGGCTCTTCTCACTCGCGTGACAGTACGGACCAGCCAGATATGGATCCAGCGGCATTCACCCCACCCACAGAGCTTCGAGAGCTCATAACGGGCTCAGCTTCAAAATTAATCAACCTGTGGCTTGAGCATGAGGGAGAAGTGTTTCTCTACGTTCTGGAAGCCAGCCTACAACAGCTTATTTCCGATTATCCCCGGCTATTGGACTCACTGCACCCGCTGGTACAAAACTTCATTTTGATGGACCGCAGTGCTTGAAAAAAGCCTGGGTGACAGTGCTGTAAGTCATGCCTCCACCATCACCCTGTGTGAATGTGGACGTCAAATTCAAATTCAAATTTTATTTGTCACGTACACAGTCATACACAGTACGATATGTAGTGAAATGCTTGGACAACTGCTCGTGACCTAAAGAAAACAAAAAAGGAAAAGGCTATGAATAAGATAGGAAATAAATATGAAAAATTAAAAAGGGTAAATTTAACTAGGAAGGAATAAAATATAAATTAAGGTTAAAAATGAAATAACTGTACAACACAAATTAGAATGAAGGGTAAATTTAACTGGAAGAATAAGATAAAATATATAAATTAAAGTTGAAAATAAAATAACTGTACAACAAAATACACAATATAGAACTATATAAGAATGTATGAAGAAATATAAATAAATATATACACAATAACAGCAGCTGTACAAGACAAAAGACCTTTTGTCAGGAAGTCGTCAAATGTCTCACTGAAAATGTTTTATTTTTATTTTCTCTGTTGAGCTGGGTAACATTGTCAGTGAGACATTCAACGACTCCCTTAGCGTGGCATTTTCAGCAGCGAGCGTTTCCACCTGCTGCTGACTGAACTCCAGGGATTCTCGTAAGCATTTAAATTCCTGGTGTAGAATCTCCACCAAGGACAGCCTTGCAGCCTTGTCGATTGACTCTAGGATATCGATAATATCTTTGCTGGCTGGCGATGTTGTGCCGGGGGAATCTGCCAGGCGACATCTTTTCGATGACGGCGTCTCAGACTTGGCCGGGGAAGCTGCACTCTGGGCCTTCTTCATCACGAGGTCCTGGAAGCACTGATCGATGTAATCTTGGAGAGCCTCTAAACTCTCCCCGTTGTTCTCCAGGGTGTTGGAGATGATTTAGACAAATGTTGTTAGTTATAAGACAACTGATAAGTGTATTTGGTAATACTGAAGCTTAAAGGAATTTGTTCAATTCTAAGCTACCATTCGCTTAAAGTTTCTGCCAAAATCTCCGGCGTCTGATGTCAGTTACAACATGAGTCACTTACCTTGTCTGAGTCGGAGTTGTAAATGAATCAAATACTTAGAACATGTATTAGAAAGAACAGAATTTATTTCATTTGACAGACTAGTTACACAATATGGGATCAACAAGAAAAGATTTTTAGAATATCAACAAATTAAATCCATAGTAAAAAAGAAATTTAAACCGGGTCAAGTTGAACTACAAACACCACCAAGTGTGGTTCAATTTCTTACTCTTAAACCCCCAAATTACTATCCAAAATATACAGAATGCTTTCTAAAACAGATGAATCAATATCACTTCCTATTGCAAAATGGGAAGCGGATTTATCGGTTAACTTAGACCTAAACTTCTGGTCTCAGATTTGCTTAAAAACCTTTCATCTAGTTAGAAATCCCAGTCTGCAATTAATTCAATACAAAATATTACATAGAGTGCACTATACAGGTCATCGGATGTTCAAGATGGGCTTTACGTCTACCAACAACTGCTCACACTGCCAAACCAATTCACCGGACAATCATATCCACGCTCTTTGGTTCTGTCCACCAGTTCAGAAGTTTTGGCGCGAGATATGTGAAGACTTATCGAAGTGTCTGAAATGTACAGTGGGGCAAAAAAGTATTTAGTCAAGGTTCAAGGTTCAAGGTTCTTTATTTGTCACATGCATAGTTATACAAGTATAACACACAGTGAAATGTAGCCTGACACGCTCCTCGACATGTGCAAAAATTGGGGGGGGGGGGGGGGGGGGGGGTGTAGAGGAAGAACATTATATATATATATATAATAATAATAATGGATTGGATTTATATAGCGCTTTTCAAGGCACCCAAAGCGCTTTACAATACCACTATTCATTCACTCTCGCATTCACACACTGGTGGAGGCAGCTACAGGTGTAGCCACAGCTGCCCTGGGGCAGACTGACAGAAGCCAGGCTGCCATATCGCGCCATCGGCCCCTCTGGCCAACACCAGTTTCTGTACATTAATATGAATAGACATCTGACTATTATACAGGATAGACAATATAAACATATTTAAAATTAAAGGAATTGAAATGTACATTGTGCCTTGGTTTAGTGTCTGGAAGAGTCCTGGGCTGCCCACATTCTGGACCTGAATGTGGGCATCCCATGTCAGGTCTGAGGAGATGTGGACACCAAGATACTTGAAGGACTGCACCCTCTCCACTGGAGCTCCATTGATGATAATGGGCTTGTAGTCTCTGTGCTGACCCCTTCTGAAATCGACCACCAGCTCCTTGGTCTTGCTGACGTTCAGCTGGAGGTGGTTGTCCTGGCACCACGATGCCAGATTCTTCACTTCATCCATGTAGGCCGCCTCATCGTTGTTGGAGATGGCACCCAACACCACTGTGTCGTCAGCAAACTTCACAATGGTGTTGGAGCCATGGGTGGCCACACAGTCTGAAGTGTAGAGGGAGTAGAGCAGTGGCGAGAGGACACATCCCTGAGGTGCTCCTGTGTTGATGGTGATGCTGTTGGAGAAGCACCTGCCCACCCTCACCACCTGAGTTCTGCCAGTGAGGAAGTCCAACACCCATGCACACAGACGGCTGTTAAGTCCCAGATCCCTCAGCTTTGTGAACAGTCTGCAGGGCACTATTGTGTTAAACGCTGAACTGTAATCAACAAACAGCATTCGCACATAGTTACCCTGTTTCTTGTCCACGTGGCTGAGAGTGGTGTGTAGGACGTGGGCGATGGCATCCTCTGTGGATCTGTTGGATCTGTAGGCGAACTGCAGCGGATCTGTGGTGTCTGGGATGGAGGAGGAGATGATGTTCTTCAGCAGCCTCTCAAACACCTTCATTACTACCGAGGTCAGTGCAACTGGCCGGTAATCGTTCAGGGATGAGGGTTTGCTGTGCTTGGGCACAGGGATGATGGTGGATCTTTTGAAGCATGTGGGGACCACAGACTTCGCCAGGGACTCGTTGAAGATGTAAGTGAACACACCTGCTAGCTGGTCAGCACAGCAGCGCAGCAGATGCCGTCTGGCCCCGCCGCTTTCCTTGTGTTCACTCTCCTCAGTGCCGCTCGGACGTCATGCTCCGCGATGCTGGTCACCGGTCTCTCGCTGATGACGTCACTGTCCTCGGTAGTCAGGCGGTAGATAGCATTAGCCGCCTGGCTAACCTCAAAACGGGCGTAGAACCGATTCAGCTCGTTGGTGAATGCAGAGTCGGCGTTGATCGGCGCAGTGTCCCTGGCTTTGTAGTCCGTAATGGTGCGTAGTCCGTGCCACATACTCCGTGTGTCGCCCTGGTGGAAGCGGGACTCCACACGTTCCCGGTACCTGCGTTTGGCATCTCTCACCGCGCGCCGCACGCCGTATGAGGCCGCTTTGTAGGCGCTCATATCGCCAGTGGCGAGACCCGCGTTGTAGGAGGCGGTCCTGGCGTTTACTGCAGTGCGGATCGATCTGTCCATCCACGGTTTCTGGTTTGGGAATGTGGTGACTCTCGCAGTGGGGATAATCTCCTCCGCTAGCATATTGACGAAGCATACTGCTACTTCCGTAAACTCGTTGATGTCGACTGCGCATGCTCTGAACATGTCCCAGTCAACGTTGTTGAGTGCGTCCTGTAGCGTAGCTTCTGATTGGGCAGTCCACCGTTTTACTTCCTTCGTGGTCACGTCTTCCCTCCGTATGCTTTGTTTATACTGGGGAATGAGGAAGATGGCGTTGTGGTCAGACTTCCCAAAAGCCGGGTGTGAGACAGCTTTGTAGCCCTGCTTGTATGGCGTGTAGCATACACCGATTGTGCAAGTTCCCCCACCTAAAATGATGACAGAGGTCAGTAATTTGCACCAGAGGTACACTTCAACTGTGAGAGACAGAATGTGAAAAAAAAATCCATGAATCCACATGGTAGGATTTGTAAAGAATTTATTCGTAAATCAGGGTGGAAAATAAGTATTTGGTCACCTCAAACAAGGAAAATCTCAGGCTCTCACAGACCTGTAACGTCTTCTGTAAGAAGCTTTTCTGTCCCCCACTCGTTACCTGTATGAATGGCACCTGTTTGAACTCATCATCTGTATAAAAGACACCTGTCCACAGCCTCAAACAGTCAGACTCCAAACTCCGCCATGGCCGAGACCAAAGAGCTTTCGAAGGACACCAGGAAAAGTATTGTAGACCTGCACCAGACTGGGAAGAGTGAATCTACAATAGGCAAGCAGCTTGGTGTGAAGAAATCAACTGTGGGAGCAATCATCAGAAAATGGAAGACATACAAGACCACTGATAATCTCCCTCGATCTGGGGCTCCACGCGAGATCTCATCCCGTGGGGTCAAAATGATCATGAGAACGGTGAGCAAAGATCCCAGAACCACACGGGGGGACCTGGTGAATGACCTGCAGAGAGCTGGGACCAAAGTAACAAAGGTCACCATCAGTAACACACTACAACGGCAGGGAATCAAATCCCGCAGTGCCAGACGTGTTCCGCTGCTGAAGCCAGTGCATGTCCAGGCCCGTCTGAAGTTTGCCAGAGAGCACATGGATGATACAGCAGAGGATTGGGAGAATGTCATGTGGTCAGATGAAACCAAAGTAGAACTTTTTGGTATAAACTCAACTCGTCGTGTTTGGAGGAAGAAGAATACTGAGTTGCATCCCAAGAACACCATACCTACTGTGAAGCATGGGGGTGGAAACATCATGCTATGGGGCTGTTTTTCTGCCAAGGGGACAGGACGACTGATCCGTGTTAAGGACAGAATGAATGGGGCCATGTATCGTGAGATTTTGAGCCAAAACCTCCTTCCATCAGTGAGAACTTTGAAGATGAAATGAGGCTGGGTCTTCCAACATGACAATGATCCAAAACACACCGCCCGGGCAACAAAGGAGTGGCTCCGTAAGAAGCATTTGAAAGTCCTGGAGTGGCCTAGCCAGTCTCCAGACCTCAACCCCATAGAAAATCTGTGGCGGGAGTTGAAAGTCCGTGTTGCTCGGCGACAGCCCCAAAACATCACTGCTCTCGAGAAGATCTGCATGGAGGAATGGGCCAAAATACCAGCTACTGTGTGTGCAAACCTGGTTTGAAGTTGAAGAGCCCCTCAGGTGGCTCGATGCACCGGCGGCACCCTGCACCAGGGCTGAGCCCCCATACACCCACCCGCCCACAACCCGGCAACACACCAACCAGGACCCAAGCCCCCGAGGCCCGGCCAGGGCCCCAGCCTGGAGACAGAGCACCCCCAGAACCCCACGCCCATCCTGGACCCACCCTGGGGCAGCCAGGCTACCAGGTCAGTAACCCACGTCCGTCAGCACAGACCCTCCCCTAGCCCCGCTGCACACAACCGTCACCTAAGAGCCAACAGAGCCCTTAATAGGCCATGACTGGGTTGAGCCCCCCAAGGAAGATGCTCCTGGGTAATCCCCTGACGCCCCAATCCTGTCCCTACCTCCACACCAATCACAACAGCAAAGGTGGGACCAAACTATGACCCCCCACCCCCACTAGGTGATGGAGCTGATCAAAGGAGCCCAGAGCAATTGATCTGATGTGGTGGCAGAGGCTGTATCAAGACTAATGTAATCTAATAGATAATTTCTATATTGGTTAGAATTAAGATTATTTTTATTTTTCCAGTTCATGAGGACAGTTTTCTTGGCTATGCATAGGGCAGTGAAAACCATATGGGCTATATTCTTTTCTGAAGTGACATTATCTAAGCTGCCCAACAAACACACTAAGGGGGAAGTTGGAATGTTACTGTATGTGGACATCACATTTTGGGTTATTTAGACTAAAATACTCAATTTTGCTCTACAAGGGCCTGATGTCCACTGACAAGGACATTATGCTGCTACTGTTCTATCAAAATTTTAAACAAATGTCCTCATATGTGGCTCTCATTTTTCATAAAAACAAAAATAAGGTTTTAAAAAAATCTGGTAATTCTTTGTTTTTACATTCATTGGGCCCCAATATGCAATAGCAAAGAGAAATTAAAAATGCTGCTGTGGAAGAGTTCGGGTCTTAGGAGGTTAAGGTGAAATAAGTTTTATTGTGAAGAAGCATTATTACAACAAAGAATTATCCACTAAATACAAACTTCCTTACTGTTTTGTCCTCAGATTATGGAGTATTACATTGAATAAGCAGGAAAGTTATTTTTTGTTTTTTTGTTTTTTGTTTTTATACACAATAAATACAGAAACGTGGCTTACCATCCCTTCTAATTTATCATTTGAATGTCCAGGAAGTGTCACTGTAGGGTCATCCAATAGAGGAGGTGCTAGTAGAAAGTAAAGGGAGCGCAGCTGCAGGTAAAACAGTGCAGTGTGTTGATAAAGGCAAATGCAAAATGGGTGCATTTCTTGTGTAATTTTGTGCAGACATCAGTCTGTGTGATTATCAACCACACAATCTGCTCATGTCCAAGTGATGTCATGTGCAAATGTCAGTGTGCTATTCATTGAGATGAGATGAGATAGCCTTTATTTGTCAGTTGCAGGTCTTTTGCCCACAACCGAGATGACAGACCTTGCCGACCGTACATAAAATACACAAACATCACACTGGGGAGACAGGTCAGGCCAGGTAGCGAGGAAAAAACATTGAAATGTGTAACACAGAAGGATAATACAGGAATGCACAGATATCAACACACCATAGCACAATAAACACAGACAGCAACATGGCAAAGAGTTCCAGTGTGCACATCTGATCTGGGACCGCTGCAATCTTCGACTGCGCCTCCAGCTGACCCGATGTCCACATCAGAGGGGAGCGTTGGAGGTGGCGTTGGATCCGGGGTAGGGAGGGTGATGCGTCAGTGAGTGCTTATCAGTATCAGTATATGTATGTGTGTGCGTGTCCATAGTTCAGCTGAGACAGTGTCCTTCGCCCTGCCAGGCTAAGTAAACAGTCTTCCAGCCAACCCAGGTGGCCTTGTAGGGAATGGGAAGAACAGACTAAACACAGTCGTTATCAGGGAGTTTTGTTCAGCTCCAGCCTTGCAGCTGGCACCGAGAGGGTATCCGCATAAGTGATGTTATTTTTTACTTTAGTGCGAACAGCTCATATGAATTTCACAGCAGTTCTACAGTGTAAAGGGAAGTCAAACGAAAAAGACAGGTGATCAGGGAAGTTACTTATTTTGTTGTGGGGAAATACCAACCCGAGGATATCTAACGCGCTTTGCAACACTAATAGTGAAAGAAAAACTTCAGAGGTTTAAAAGAGACACGGTTTCAAATAGAAGCGTATTATTAAGTGTCAATATTAAAACAATAAATGAGAAAATAACCATATAGTTAAAGGGTTAGGGGAGGTAGCCAATCAGGTCAGCTGTTAGCATTGATTAAGATAAGATCAGCTTTATTAGTCCCACGCGTGGGAAACTTTTCATCATGGCAGAAAGTACAAGTTTAAGAGCCGTAAAATTAAGAAAAACATGACAGAATAGGATAAGATAAAATCAGATACCATACGATACAACAAGAATAAAAGTGCTATATACAACAAAATAGAATAAAATGCTCAGTTATAGTAGGAAAAAAAATTGCACATAATATTGTATTTAAGGGAGACTGGGAGAAGGCTATCATGGTGTAATGGATGTGTGTGTGTGCATGTGTGTGGTCATCTGCAGAGACCATGTTGTCTGACAGCAGTGGGGAGGAAAGACCTGGGAAATCTCTCCGTCCCACACCGTGGGTGCTGCAGCCACTGAAGGAGCTGCTCAGTGCTGTCACAGTCTCCTGCATGGGGTGGGAGATGTTGTCCAACCGGGATGACACCTTAGCCACCATTCTCCTGTCACTCACCACCTCCACTGGGTCCAGAGGGCATCCTACAACAGAGCTGGATGTGTTTGTCGGCGGTGTGTTTGCTGCAGTAGGAGCGGAAAATGGCCAGCTTTTCATTATAATCCGCTGGAAGTTGCTGCGCTACCGTAGTCCTGGTCCGGATGGAAAAATGGCACCGTGTCATGTGTTGTTAAAGACTAGTAGTTAAACATATGCCATTTTATGACCAGTAGTCAATGTAGTAAATTAGCTTAACAGCTGCAGGCCATATATTATCCTTTAGTTCTAATGGTGTGCTATGTATGTAGTTTAGTCTCTATTATACTCTTGAATAAAAGAAACATAATCATTTGTAGTTCATTAGACAAAATGTGCATTACTCTGTATCCTTGATCAGCTGTGAATGTCTGACACTGTTTTCTTGAGAATGTTTTATTGCTGAATCATGTGAAGAAGGCCATAAGAGGGAGACTAGGTGTCTGGGCAGAAGAGATAAAACCACATTCTTTACCCCCCTTCCAGTTTCACACAGAAAGACAGGGAGGCAAGGTCAGGAGCCAGGCTCACTAAGAATTAGAAAAACATGTGAAGATGCAGCTTTTATGACAAAGAGGGGGGCTGGGATTAGCTATAAAAGTCTGTGAAAGTTGCCACCATTTTGAGACATGCTGTCGAACCTCTGCAGGCATCTCTCCCGTCCGGACGTTGTAATGCTCTTATTGTGAATTGTACCGAAATAAATGATTGTTGATTGAGCATATATACACCGAGTATTGTCCTTCCTTCAGCCCAAAGATTCAAAGAACTGCGTGTTTTCAACAACTTGGTGCCGTGACCCGGATCTTTGGTGTGCTGAGGAGGTGCAGATTTGGCCTTTGGTGAGATCGTGGGGCGAGGCGAACGGAAGACCGGTCTAACAACAAAAGGTAAGCACAGCCTGTTGTATTATACCAAATGTGCATATTGGGCTTTCCAAATTAATCTGTTCGCTGAGTCACATGTGTTTTCACAGTAAATTTGTCGGTGTCTGGTTTTTGGCGCAAGATACTAACAACATAAGTTGAGGCTGAATTCCAGTGTGTTAAATAAACTGCTTCTACCGAGATACTAATAACATACTACGTTGGTCTAGTCGCAGTAATCTGCTTCTACCGAGATACTAATAACATACTACGTTGGACTAGATGCAGCCACTTTACCTTCCACATTTAATTTTGTCTAATACTGGCTTCTGTAGCAATAATACGTTAGAATTTATTCTGAAGACGCGGCCATTAGTTCAGTACATTGAAGTCGAGGTTTGAAGTTTGTTTATGGTGTCGGTTACGTCCTGGCTCTTGCCGGCTATGAAATAGAAGTTGATTTAAGGAAAAGCAGATGCTGGCTTCACGGTGCAGTTGGACGCTGGCAACGCGAGAGCGAAACACGTCCGTAGGTTTGGTTTATGATACGGCCGTGTTCCGGTGGTGCGGCCGTGAAGTGCAGTAGTGGTTGGTGCTAATTTTAGTACATTGAACAGAGGTTTGACGGTGGTTTGTGGCGTCAGTCGAGTTTTTTTTTTAAGGGCTGCGGTCATAAAACAAAGTAAAATTTTACTTGCCAAGAAGTACATAGAGCAAAACCTGGTTTATGATGTCTGGTATAACTTCGGGGATGCAAGCATCACTTTTATGATGCGACTTTGCCCCATTGTGGCGGTCATAAGCGCAGAGAAAGGGGTATTTTGGTCTATGGTGCAGTGTGCTTTCAGAAGATCTAATAGTTGAGCTCAGAGGTTTCTGTGTAAAATTCCCGCTGAGGAAAAGTGTTGTGTGTGAGTCTGAAAGCGCGCTCTGGGTGAGAGAGTGTGTGTGAAGCTGCGAGGCGCGCTCTGGGTGCTGTCTTGTGGGTAAAGCGCGCACTGAGTGAGAGTGTGAGTGAGGCGCGCTCTGAGTGTGTTTTTTGTGTGGAGTGTGAAGCGTGAACACAGTGACAGTGACGGTTAATGTGTTTGATTAGGAGGACATTAGAGCAAATACACATTTTAGGATCAAAGGTTGATGCCTAGTGTACCTGTGGAACATTTGCCTATGGAGTAGCGACCCTCCTGTCCGTGGACGCGTGGCCAGGACCGGCGTTGTCCGGGTGCTGAGGTGGTGACTTGGGGAGGTGAGGGCCCCCGCATAGCCACGGAAATAACACTGGAACGGCCGTGTAATCACGGGTTCACATTTATTTCCGGACTAGAACAAGACACATTTTGCGAACAAACGTTGAGTCTAGATTAGTAAAGAAATATAAAAAGGTTGAATTCCTCGTTTCAGTGGTTGAAATTGTTGTGTGCCTGTCCCCTGACGAGTGTGAAATTAGAATAAAGAGGGAATTCGGAGCCACATAGAGATAGACGGGCATAATTGGGTGTATTACTCTGTGGTGTAAACATTTAAAAATATTAAAAATATAAAAAAGGAGTGAAAGGGTGAGAAGTGTGTGGTGGTGTGAATATGTCGGGTCTTAAATCTGACATAGAAAGAGGAGAAATGCAGGGTGACTGGAAAACTGTTGATGAGCAGGTGAAGGAGTTGTTGCGGGCGCTGAGGGTCATGCGACCTGGCAGCGTGGGTGAGAAAAAATCAAAGACTGCAGCTGTAGCAGCGAAAGTCAAAAAGTTGTGTGATAAGGAAGGAGTGAGAGGAGAAACAAGAGGTTCGTTGGCAAAATTACTTCTGGGAATAGCACAGAAGCTCCAGGAAGAAGAACAGGACATTAGTACACAGTTAGAGGAGGCTGCTTTTTGGAGCAGGCGCAGATTAGGGAAAAAGTTGCAGGAAGTTCAGGAGGAGAAAGCCCGTGTAACGAGGTGGGCTGTGACATGCCAGGGGGTGGAGCACTGGATGAGGGAGAGAAGGGAGGAGCCTGAGAAGCTGATGCTGCCGGCTTCTCCGGTGAAGTCATTGCTCACTGGGTTTCCCCCTCCCTATCAGGCCCCCGCCCCCCTCTACCCTGTGCTGAGGGTGGAGCAGGGCTGTCTCTCTAGTGAAAATGGCCAAGTTTTAGAAGTGACAGGAGGCTATGTAGATTGTGATATATCTAAAGAGCCCAAACGACCTACTCCACCCCCGAGGGGTGAAAGAATAAAGCAAAGCTCCACTTTTGTTAATGAAGAGGGAGCTTGTGGCGGAGTGCAGACACCGCCCATGAAACAGTCTCCCCAGCAGGTAGAGACTGAAGAAGAGCGGGCTGTGCGGCTGCTTGAAACAGCTATAATAACTCTAGAGCAGTGTCATCAAATTTCTGAGGATGAGGCATGTAGTGGAGTAGTTGTTGCACCACAGGTTGAGAAAGGTGAGGTGTGCGGGCCCGATGGGGACGCATACGAGGGCTGGTTATCAGGCACACTGGATGATAATACACCAGTAAGTGTCTGGGAAAAGCAGAAATTAGATGCAGTGCCGGAGCTAGAAGAGGCCTTTCACAATAGAGCAGCTAGAGAAAAAGCAGGAAGAGGCAGAGTAGTTAAACCTAAACTTCCAAACAAACCACACCCCATGACACGTCGGAGCCAGGATGACAGGGACACTTTGTCTCTGCCGGGATCATTCCCCCTGGTGGTGACCGCTGGGGGTCACATGAAATACAAGCCATACGGGGTGGGAGATGTAACTGCATTGATTGAGTTATTACCTCCTATTACAGACGGAGGTGCGGGGTGGTTGAGAGAATTTGATAGAGCAACAACAGGTGTTCAACTGGCCCTAGGTGATTTCAGAGCTGTGGTGGCCAGATGTGTTAAAGGCACAGCACTGGATGACATAGAAAAAATAGCAGGTACAGCATTGATGGCTGATAGCACCCCGTTTTGCCGTGTTGTGAATGAAATATCTCATGCATTACGTGAAAAATATCCCACTCCAAATGCTGCTAAGATTTTGAAGTTGTTGTGGAAGCCTGATCAAACTCCAAGGGAGTACATAGAACAGGCTAAAGCCACATGGGCCCTTAACACTGGCCAGCATCCTGGTAGAGAGGGGATGCAACAATTGTGGTTTAGAGACGCTGTGTTAAAAGGTGTGCCCGAAAAGGTCAGAGTGGCCATGACTGATAATCCCGACATGGAGGGAGCGGAGTCTCACGTGTGGGAGAAACATCTGGTGCATCGCCTGCAGACAGCTCATGATGAGGTTATGGCTAAGAATGAGGATGCAGATAACATGAAAGAGCAATTGTTGAAATTACAGCTGGGTGAAGCGAGGCTAAAAGCACAGGAGAAGAAAAAGGAGGAAAAAAATAGCAAAAGTAATGGTAGCTCAAGGTTTCCAGCAAATGGGGACTGATGTTGATCCTAATGCATTGCCAGTAGACACACCGGGACCCGCGCGAGGCACAAATTGGGGTGGCCGTGGGGTCGGTAGAGGAAATTGGGGCTCACGTGGTGGTCAACGGGGAGGAGGCGGCGGCATGGGCAGGCAAAGGGGTGCGCCAAGAGGAGGTTTATATGTGCCAGGGACTGTGTGCTTCAACTGTGGTCAGACTGGACATTGGTTTCGAGAGTGCCCAGAACCACCTCAGCCGTTCAGCAACAACATGCCACGTTCAGCCAGAAGGGGGCGTGGACAATGGTCGGCCCCCAACTCACAGATGGCTCCACCAGGCCAGTATTCAGTGGAATACTGGCAGCAGGGACAATACTGACACACCCCACAGAGAGGCCTGGAAATAGGGGGAGGGGCAGACTCCCTGTTGCCACTGAGGGTTCATGGACGTAACCTGCCCTTTTTAGTGGACACAGGAGCGACGTATTCCACCATTCGTACGGCTCCTGACGACATCCCACTCACAGACACAAAAATCAGTGTTATCGGCTTCTCTGGGGTAACCATGACTTTGCCAGTGACCGTCCCTCTAAAGACGGAGTTAGGACGTCAGTCCTTAACACATTCATACATGATTTCATTACAAGTTCCAGTTAATCTGTTGGGCAGGGACCTGCTCATTAAGCTGGGAGCTACTATCATGTGTGGAGCTGATGGATTAACAGTGACTTTGAAAGATGGCACACAGCTGTCCTGTTTGCAATCAGGAATGAGAGGACAGTGGCTGTTATCTGAGGATTGTGAACGTACAGCGCAGATTTACTGGGCGCGACTGACCACATCAGATGGAATTCTGGCACAGTACCAACTCTGGCGTCCCTGGATAATGTCCATGTCTGTTTACTCACCCTTGCGTGACCCCTACCACGTGACCTTGTGTTATGATCGCGAACGCACTGAGTGCTTTGAGGAATTGTTTAATGAGTGTTTAGATGAGACAACTTGGGAGCTTAACTCTCAGGACATTTATGTTGGTACAGCTGGAGTGGCAGCGTTTGTTCCACTCCCTGAAGATAAAATGAGTTGGTATAGAATGGGGGATGAAGCGGTTCCCCATGTGTCTTTGGCAGTACACGAGGGTCATCAAGCAAAAGATTTAGGCCCCATGGTGAGAACAGCCACAAGGGCCACAGATTGGCAACAAACACAACTCACTGATGTCTCATACTCACCCAGTTGTAAAACATATCGAATTTCTGTGACTGCTACTGATCAGAGTGTGTTAGAACACAAACTTTTAAAGCGAACACATGGCAGGGAGAAATCTGATCACGAGGAAGCTGTTAAAGGCTTAACAGAACTCCCAGACACTCTGTGGTCTAAAGGTCCAACTGATGTGGGTTTAACATTCTGTTCACCCATCACATTTGAGCTAAAGGATGACACCCCTATTTGGCGTTCACAATACAGACACAGCCCAGAGGCAGATAATGGGATTGCAGAAACTATTTCAGGGCTCCTGCAGGTGGGTGTGCTGGAGTCGTCTTCCTCTGCATGGAACACTCCGATCCTCCCAGTTGAAAAGTCAGGCACGGGCAAGTATCGCATGGCACATGACCTTAGGGCAATAAACGCTGTCCTTAAGACACAAACAGTACCTGTACCAAACCCCTACACAGCTCTGACTAATTTATCTCCAGATCAGCGGTGGTTCACATGCATAGATTTGGCAAATGCTTTCTTTTGTCTCCCTCTGCATCCATCTTTAAGAGATATTTTTTCATTCACTTACAGGGGCCAGCAGCTGCGTTACACACGGCTGCCGCAGGGTTTTGCCCTTTCACCTGGCATTTTCAATCAGGTACTAAAAAATGCTCTTTCTCCATGTGTTTTACCTGAAGGATGCACACTGATCCAATATGTGGACGATTTGCTGATTGCCGCTAAAACAGCTGATGCTTGTTTTCAAGCGACAGTGACTGTGCTTCGTCAGCTGGCTAAAACAGGCTTTAAAGTAAGTAGAGAAAAACTCCAACTTGTCAGAACTGAAGTTACATTTCTAGGTCGTGTGGTGGCGATGCAGACGGTGGGCATGTTGGCGTCCCAGAGGGAAACAATTATGTCACACCCCCAGCCACGTACAGTTAAAGAAATGTTGTCATTTCTTGGGCTCACAGGTTACAGCAGACACTACATTCCTGACTATGTGGGCAAAACCAAACCTCTGAGGGATTTGGTAAGAGAACACGGCATGAGAGATCTCACAGCTAATCTCAACTGGACCACTGAAGCTGAAATGCGGTTCATTGAATTAAAGCAGGCCCTGTCTCGTGCAGCAGATTTGGCAATCCCCGATTATAACTCTGATTTCTCAGTTGATGTTTCTGAAACAAATGGAGTAGTAAATGGTGTGTTGTTTCAGAAAAAAGGGGGAAAGAGACAAGTACTGATGTATATCAGCATTGGCCTGGATAACACAGAAAAAAGACACCCCATGTGCACACAACATGCAGCAGGGGTAGCAAAAATAATTCAGAAAGTGGCTCACATTGTAAGAGGGCACCCACTGAAAGTGCTCACAACACACAGTGTGGTGGCCTATGTGAACTCACAGGCATTTACAATGACCCCATTGAGACAACAGAGACTGACTAAGATTCTGGAGTCTCCAAACTTGACCTTCACACATGAAGGGATTAACATGGCAGATCAAATGGGGGGGGGGGGGGGGAACACCTCATGACTGTACACAAATAGTAGAGGTTGAAGAGAAAGTAAGATCTGATTTGAGAGCAGAACCGGTGAGTGAGGCAGATGATTACTTTACAGATGGATGTTGTTTTAGAGATCCGAGTGAAGGATTGAAAACAGGCTATGCAGTGATGAAAGGAGTTGGAGAACAGCTGCTGGTGGAGAAATCAGGAACATTAGAAGGGCCTCAGTCAGCACAGAGAGCAGAGCTTGTTGCAGTGATAGAAGCTCTGAGATTAGGGAAAGGAAAAAGAGTTAACATTTATACTGACTCAGCATATGTTTTCCGAGCAGCACATGTGGAGTTGGGGCAATGGAGAAGGGCTGGATTCAGAACAGCCACAAATAAACCGATCAAACATGAGGAGGAAATGAGACAGCTGGAGGACGCTCTGAAAGAGCCTCTGGAGGTCGCTATCATAAAGTGTAAAGGGCATGACGAGTCTGACACTTGGGTGGCGAAAGGAAACAGAGCAGCCGACGAGGAAGCAAAACGGGCGGCAGGCTATAAGGAAGGAAAACAAATGGTAAGTATGGGTATGGAATGGGGAGACCTGCCAGCCCAAAAGCGAGAGGACATCGAAAAGGCGCAAGGAGGAGCCTCACCCGAGGAAAAGGCGGTGTGGCAGGAAAGAGGGGCTGTACAATCAGAAGGATTGTGGAGAGGGCCCGACGGGCGGCCAGTGCTCGCAGCAGAAGTGGCCCAGGAGAAAATCAAAGGAGCTCATGGGTTAGGTCATGTGGGAGTGGCCCAGATGGAAAGGGATTTGTGTCATTGGTGGCATCCCTACATGAAAAACCTGGTAAGGGAACATGTGAGAGCCTGCCTGATTTGTGGACAACACAATCCGAAGCCCACCGTGAAACCAGAAATGGGTAAGTTTCCTTTGCCAGAAAGACCAGGCCAGGAAATTGTGATTGATTACACTGACATGATAACCGCTGTTCGAGGGTGTAGATATCTGTTGGTGTGTGTGGATGGACTGACTGGTTGGCCAGAGGCGTGGCCTACCCGCAGAGAGGATAGCAAAACAGTGATCAAATGTCTGGTGAATTATTATGTCCCTTGGCATGGATTCCCAGAGAAGGTAAGATCAGATAATGGCACTCACTTTAAAAATCGAGATCTCGCTGAGGTGGAATGTATGTTGGGGTTGCAACATAGATATGGTACAGTTTACCATCCACAGTCTCAGGGAAAAGTGGAGAGAATGAACCAAAATCTTAAAAACAAATTGGCAAAAATCTGTGCACAGACTAACATGAATTGGGTTGATGCTCTTCCCATAGCCTTAATGAGTGTAAGGTGCGCCGTTAATCAGCGCACTGGGTTCACTCCATATGAGCTGCTGACAGGAAGACAATTTCCAGGCCCTGCAGCAGGTGTAAGAGAATTAAGAGAGGAAGTAAAAGTGTCTGAACATGTGAAACACTTTAAAGCACTAAAAGCTCTTGTCTCTAGCTTCACTACGCAGGTGGGAGATCCAACAGGAAAGGAGGTGACCACGCCAGAGGCGAAGTGGGTGTGGCTGAAGGTGTATAAGCGAAAGTGGGACGAGCCCAGGTGGACAGGACCTTTCGAGGTGACCACTCGAACCTCTCACGCGGTCCAGCTGAGGGGCAAAGGCGACACCTGGTACCACTGGAGCCAGTGTGCGGCGGCGGAGGAGCCTAGGCGATCGGAGAGGCTCTTGGCGAAAAAGGGGGACACGGCTGTGACCCCAAAAAAACACAGATCTTAGTATAGAAGGGGCAGAATAATCCCCTGATCTGTGTAACGACCAAAGGGTAGTCCACCCCGGAGGTTGAAGAAAGAAGTCGAGAATCACCCGACGAGAAGATAGTATTAGCTGCAGTAAAATTAAATTTAAAAGTGCCGTAGGCCTAAAGCTCTAGTCTAGAAGTTATTAGCGAGTATTAAAATGGGGGAGGAAAAGTCTAATGCAAAAATAAAGCTACTGGAGAACTGGAAACTGATGGGAGTGTTAGCTATGATCACTATTGGTGTGCTAACTACTGTTTTTCTGTTGTGTGAATTGCCCAGTTACAGAACTCATCCACCTCCTCTTCCTCTCGCGGACCCTGAGGCGACCAGCTCTGAGCGCGATGTAGGTGAGAAACCAGATCCTTGTTTGGAGTATTATGGAGGCATAGAGGTGGATTACGTTAGAGGATCCACCACAGCCTTCACTTTTGATCTGTGTTCCGTGATAGACTGTGGAAAGGATCAGACCAGTTGGCGCGGGTACGAAGTGTGGACATGTCATGACATAAGATTCACGAATGCTTGTCTTGTAGGTAATCCCACCGCCACGGGGTACACCCCGTGTGAGGAGTGGGACATGGTGACCGGTTACACCCTCCCAGGATGGGATACACGGGGCCGTTGGGAGGGGTTTGCAATCCAGCGTGATTTCAGTAACACACAAAATCCACTTACAATGTCTATTGGTGGGTGGCAGGTTACACCGCAGCGGTACCGGAAAGAAGATAAAGTGTTTTATTTAGTGTTAGGTGTAGATGTATTTGGGAAAGACCCGAGGGGCGTAATAAAGATAAACTTTAAAGATCCACCCTGTAAATTACCCAGCCACAACACCACATTAAGCTGTAATTTATCCAGCAGCGACACCGCATCAACCAAAGCCCCCCCTTCCGTGTCTAAGGTAACAAAAATGGACTACACGAAGTGGAAACCCCGACAGCTGATGTCTCGTGCCACAGGCTATGTGGACAGCAACCTGTGGTTGGACTGGCTGATTGAAAATACAAAAGAGCAAAAGGTGTCTGATTGTGTGGCATGCGCTACAGCACGCCCACGTTTATTTATTGAACCGGCACCTCTGTATCCAGAGGACCCCTGGGGTTTTGATTGCATGCTCCGACTTACTCGGAGAGCAGTAAATTCAGGAAAATGTGCTCCATTATCTGCTTTATTTCCCCCAATAGATAATAACACCATTCCCGGACCATTCACACCTAGGAAAGCTAATTATACTTGTTTCAATTTTACTGCAGATGATCCCGGAGAGCAGGAGTATGACGCTGGAGAGATCCCGGCTGATTGGTGTGAGGTCACATATCCAGGAAGAGGAGAGGCAGCGCGTGCGGGCGCCACGGTCGTGGGTACTTGGGCTCGAGCGGGTTTGTACTATTATTGTGGAGGTGGGAGTCTGCATGTGCGAATACCAAATGAAGCGGTTGGTGTTTGTGCCATGGTCAGACTAGGAGCGCCTCTGCTGATAATAGGGGGTAAGGATAATTCTGAGGGGGTAGAGGGACATGCGCGACGACCACCTAGGCGCAGACGTCAAGGGTGGCCTAAAGGATCATCTTGGTCGTTTGATTTAACTGTTAATTCACCCACATATATAGATTCTATCGGTGTTCCGCGTGGCGTTCCAAATGAGTTTAAATTAGTAGATCAGATAGCAGCCGGTTTTGAAAACATCCCAGTACTTTCTGCCTTGTTTCCCGTCACCCCCAACAAAAACGTAGATAGAATTAACTATGTGCACTATAACGTTCTCCGACTGTCAAATTTGACCCGTGATGCAATTCAGGGCTTAGCAGAACAAGTAGGTCCAACCTCTCTGATGGCAGTGCAGAACCGGATGGCGCTGGATATGGTTCTGGCTGAAAAAGGAGGGGTTTGTGAAATGTTTGGACAAATGTGTTGTACTTTTATTCCCAATAATACAGCTCCGGATGGCTCTGTAACTCGAGCACTGGAGGGGCTACGGACTCTGGCCCATAATATGCATGAACATTCAGGTATCGACAATCCGCTTGAGGAATGGATGACTTCTGTTTTTGGGCAATGGAAGGGATTTGTTATGTCAATCTTGGTCTCACTGTCTGTTTTCACTGCTGTCTTAACCACATGTGGTTGTTGTTTGATCCCATGCCTCAGAGCTCTAGTAGTTCGTCTTATTGACAGGGCCGTAACCTCAGGGCCGGAGGGCCGGGGGGTCATGATGCCTCTGTTAAAGGATGATCCTGAGGAATGGAGAGACGTGGACCTTGTGACCCTGGAATGCGTCTTGTAAGTGATCTCTTTGAGAAAAGAGATCAAAGGGGGTGTTGTTAAAGACTAGTAGTTAAACATATGCCATTTTATGACCAGTAGTCAATGTAGTAAATTAGCTTAACAGCTGCAGGCCATATATTATCCTTTAGTTCTAATGGTGTGCTATGTATGTAGTTTAGTCTCTATTATACTCTTGAATAAAAGAAACATAATCATTTGTAGTTCATTAGACAAAATGTGCATTACTCTGTATCCTTGATCAGCTGTGAATGTCTGACACTGTTTTCTTGAGAATGTTTTATTGCTGAATCATGTGAAGAAGGCTGTAAGAGGGAGACTAGGTGTCTGGGCAGAAGAGATAAAACCACATTCTTTACCCCCCTTCCAATTTCACACAGAAAGACAGGGAGGCAAGGTCAGGAGCCAGGCTCACTAAGAATTAGAAAAACATGTGAAGATGCAGCTTTTATGACAAAGAGGGGGGCTGGGATTAGCTATAAAAGTCTGTGAAAGTTGCCACCATTTTGAGACATGCTGTCGAACCTCTGCAGGCATCTCTCCCGTCCGGACGTTGTAATGCTCTTATTGTGAATTGTACCGAAATAAATGATTGTTGATTGAGCATATATACACCGAGTATTGTCCTTCCTTCAGCCCAAAGATTCAAAGAACTGCGTGTTTTCAACACATGAAACGAAAGCACCAAGACGGATCTCCTCGGAAATGTTCAATTTTCATTTCTTCTGCTAGCGAAACGCTTCTCCCGCTCGTTCTTTGCTCGATGATCCACTGCTCGAGTCTTTCCTCCAACTCGGGCCACCTCGCCTTATGTCCGCGGAAACTCCGCTGCATCTTCTTGACCTGTCGGAGCTCGTTTTCCAGCTTCCTCCACTTGCGAACCATCGATTCATTAATCTTAAATTCTCTCGCGGCTGCTCGATTTCCATGTTCCTCCGCGTAGCTTAAACTGTGCTTCATAAGCGTGTCTCTTTGCCATTTTCAGGGTTGTTAAAACAACGATGTTCTGCATAATGCACATACCTGTTCTTTCATACAGGTGTGTGCAATTGTACCGGTATATACGATCAACGCCCACACTTCACCCTTTAGCGTTCTCATGGTGTTCTCTACTATGTCCTCCTTACAACACACAGGGCGGACTGCGCTATAGGGAAACTTTTTGAAGAAAATCTAAGACTTTTATGTGCGCCTTATAGTCGCGAAAATACGGTACGTCATTGTCATGAGACACTCTCGCAAAAAAAGAAAATCATGGTTTTAGTAATGCAGTAACGCAGCGTGCTTATGGGAAAGTAACAGTAATCTAATTACCTTTTTTGCAATAGCAATCCCCTACTTTACTCGTTACTTGAAAAAAGTAATCGTATCTGCCCGTCTCTGCTAACTAGTCTCTCAGCGTGACTCTGAGACAGAATGTTTGTAATATTAGTTATACTGTGCAAAATAGTACTAACACATCAGAAACTACTAAAAGCTAATGCACAAAAGGAGATGTTTATTTATTATGTTTTTTTATTACTGCATACATCATGCATCTCTATAGAAAATACACACTTTGCTCACTGTGACGTATATGTCATTATCTTAGTGCACCTGCATGTCTGAGCGTACTTGCATATAAAATCACACAGGTGCAGGTAGAGGAAAATGTGTAATGGTTTTAGGTAAAAAAAACTTCCTTGTCAATTTACATAAAGATCGAAACTTGTGATAAACATCACAAATAAAGGCATCCCTTTCTAATGTGTTCTCAGAGTACATGTGATTGGAGCGAAACATTTCCCGGAACAATCAAACTCAAAGTTCCGTTTTCATGTTTTTCATGTAAAGTGTCCCACTTTCAGCGTCCATGCTTTTTTGGAATTGGGTTTGTAGAAGAAAATCATTAACAGTTATTATATTGAAAAGTGTTTTTAATTTGGGGAGGCATGGTGCCACACCCAGCTTAGTCTAGTTCTTCACTTCTGAGGCTGATTCGCTCTCCAAAAGTTGCTTCTGTTCATCTGGACGCAGCGTTTTGTGGGAGAAACGTTTCGTCATCATCAGGTGACGTCTTCAGTCTCAGCTGACTGCAGGTTTCAACCTTATAAACAGGACATTTGTATAATGACTGAAACCAGCCCACTGAAGGAACAATGAGCTGGGAGGTCAGTTCCTTAATCATAATTATGCAAATTCTCATGACCATTGGTCAACAACCACTGATCAAAACCCACTGATCAATGACCATGAGTCCCATTCACAGAGAGTTGGGGAATGGCTGCAATCACAGCATTGTAAGATGGTGACAGATGTACCCTTAGGCCCCTCCTCCATTCAGAGATAGTCTTTCCCTTTTCACGTAAATGGCCTCCTTGACTCCGCCCTCAAACCAGCATTCCTCCCTGTCCAGGATGTTACATCCTCATCCTTGAAAGAGTGTCCACTGGCCTGTAGGTGTAAATAGACTGCAGAGTCCTGGCCTGACGAGGTGGCTCTGCTGTGTTGTGCCATCCTCTTAGCCAGAGGTTGTTTGGTTTCCCTGATGTATAAATCCTGGCAATCCTCCTGCACTTAACAGCGTACACCAGGGGTCGGCAACCCTAGGCACGACCATAGCTGGACTGGCCATCGGGCATACCAGGCATTTGCTCGGTGGGCCAATGATTTCTTTCTATTTTTTTGGTAAGGGTATAAACAATGAAGGGTGGTGGCTGGTGTGGAAAAATAACTCAGCTGTATGGTGGTGGCTGTCGCGGAACTTCCACAGATTCAGCAAGTGGTGGAGGCCAGCAGGTGGATGAGGGAAAGGGGAGGCAAGAGGAGAGACCCGAGGCGGCTGCCCGGTCCGAGTGTCAGGTGAACCGAACTTCAGGTAAGAATTTCTGACCTGCAGTCTATCTGGGTCAGATATAAACCAAGTTTAGGTGGAGTTTATTTTCATTGTGCTGACTTTTTACAGTCAGTTACAATAACTCGTACTGCTACTAGCTAGCATGAGGGAGTTTATACAGCTGGGTGGTGCTATGATGTTACTGATAGTGAACTTTATTTTGTTCATAAGGTTAGTAGAGTTTCCAACGGCTCCTTACAAAAATGGAATCGTCTCACATTCAGAGAAAATATTACACGTTTCATATTGAGCTGAGAAGAGACGCAGTTTGTCCCGGACTTTAGCTAGAATGAAAAAGACACAAAGCTGGAGTTACTCTGTGTCTTTGCTGCACAGCTGCCTCTTCTTCTCTCATTCTCCCCCCTCTCTCTCTCCTGTTTCTACTTCAATCATGAAACTGATCAATGATCAGCTTTTCTCTCTTGTTTGTTTATCGCCCACTTTGCGCCAGAAACAGGAAACCAGCGGATGTCGCGCTAAACAACAGCAGCACGTTTAAGCTTGATCAGCTGTTGTTAGAATTTATTTAATATTAATTTCTAGTATCAGCTGATGTTTGCTGGAGCCACAGCTGTAAAGCTGCTGGTCATGATGTCGGTTTGGATATGTGGTGAGAGGGAAACATGAAGATGAAACCAGGAGATGTCCTTACTGAACCATCAGAGCTGTGATGGAGAAACAGGTTTACCTTTTAGGTGACATGAATGAGTTGAAGTTATTCAATTCAATTCAATACAATACAATTTCTTTATTGTCCCACAAGGGGAAATTAGTTTAGCAGCAGGAGGATAAAAACAAACAGAACAATACTATAAAACAATAATAACAATAATAATGATAGAAAATTCAAGGACAATTATTTGCCATTAAGGAGACAAGACGCAGTAGGGATAAAAGAGACCTGGAGTCTTTTAGTCCTCCTCGGAGGTACTCTAAAACGGCAGCCGGAAGGCAACAACTCAAACTCACTGTGAAGTGGATGGTTCACACAATTAATAATAGACTGAGCCTTTCTAAGCACATTTCTATTGTAAATGGCCAAAAGTTCATCTTGCCAGCGCCCTGAAATTTTGCTAGCAGTTTTTACCAGAAGTCCCAACCGATTCTTATTCTTCACCGTCAGGTTACCAAACCAGGAAGCGATACAAAAGGACATCACAGATTCGATAAAACTTCTATAAAACAAGGACAACATCTCAGATGAGACGTTAAAAGATCTCATTTTCCTTAAAAAGAACAGTCTTTGTTGAACTTTTTTAGTAGTGGCATCAGCATGAGATTCAAAACACAGTTTATGGTCGAGTACCACACCTAGATATTTATAACTCTCAACGATCCCAATATCGGCAGTTTTAATGATAGTGGGTGATGAGCTATAAGAGGACTTCCTAAAATCAATAATCATGTCTTTAGTTTTTGACATGTTAAGTGAAAGGAAGGACTCATCACACCAATTCACAAAATCATCTACAACCTGTCCATGGCCTGACTCGTCCCCCACTAGAAGACTGACGATCACTGTGTCGTCAGCAAACTTCAGGATGTGTCTGTTTGTGAAATTGCTGCGACACTCATTCATGTACAGAATGAACAGAAGGGGAGAGAGGCAACAACCCTGGGGTGATGCAGTAGAGGAGGAGAGCACATCAGAAAACACATGATTCACCCTCACACATTGTGACCTATTAGTCAGAAAGTCTGTCACCCAGCCGACCAGACTAGTGTCAAGCTTGAAATGATTGTAAAGCCTGTCAGCAAGTAAGAGGGTTGAATTGTATTGAATGCCGATGAAAAGTCAGCAAATAATAATCTTGCATGGGTGTGGGGGGCCTCAAGATGCTTATACAAGAGATGCAGGAGTGTGACAGCAGCATCCTCCACACCTCTCCCTGCTCTATAGGCAAACTGGAAGGGGTCAAGATGGTGTTCAACATGCATTAAAATCTCCTTCTTAATTATCTTCTCAAATGTCTTCATCACTAAAGAAGTCAGAGCCACAGGCCTAACATCATTCAGTGCCTTAGGAGAACTGCCCTTAGCAACAGGAACAATGATCGCATGTTTCCAAATTTTAGGTACCATCTGTAGCTCTAAAGAAAGTGAGAAGATATAGTGAAAAATCCCACTCAGCTGATCAGCACAAGTTCTCAGTACCTGTCCACAGATGTTGTCAGGTCCAGGACTCTTGCTTTTGGTATGTCTAAAAAGATTAGCTACCCCTGTCTCATCAATACAAATAGATGGGGGAGTGATGGTCTTTTCCCTCAGTGTGCTGGTCTACCTAGAACAGTCAAAGTTCTCAAAACGAAGGTAAAAACTGTTAAGACTGTCTGCCAGATGTTTGTCAGAGGTAAACCCCTCTAAGGTAATGCTGGGAACGTCTCCCTCGTTAAAAGCAATTTTCCTTTTAAGAATCAGATCCTTAATATCTTTAGAGAGCCACGGTTTGTTATTAGGGAAAGTCTTAAATTCTCTGAGTGGAACCACAGAGTCTTTGCAAAAAGAGATGTAGCTACACACCACATCAGTGAGTTCATCCAAATCACAAGTGTTCTCTTGAAACACGGAGCAGTCAGTGCAATCAAAACACCCCTGAAGGGCAACACAACTGTCTTTTGTCCAGACATTAGTCCGCTTCACACAGGCCTTCTCCCTCCTAATCACAGATCTGTAGGCAGGGAGGAGGTGAATAACATTGTGATCCGAAGAACCTAGCGCAGGTCCGGCCACAGACTTGTATGCCCCCTTAATTGGTCCATAACACAAATCCAGCGTTTTGTTATGCCTTGTAGGACAAGTGACATATTGAAAGAAATTGTTCAGTGATTTCTTAAGATTACAATTGTTAAAATCACCAAGAATAAAATTAGGAGCATCCAGAGAGAGAGTCTGCAGATTGTGTACCACTTTAAAAATGGCATCAGCAGCAACTTTAACGTCAGCCTTAGGATGAATGTAAACAACAGTGACAAAAATTTGAGGGAACTCCCTCGGTAAGTAAAAAGGCCTGACAGATACTGAAAGGAGCTCGATGTCAGGAAGACACAACCGCCCCCGCACAGTAAAATTATTACACCAGCCCTGGTTGATATATAAACAAACCCCTCCTCCGTGAGATTTGTGTGTTACTCCACAGTTCCGATCCAATCTGACAGGGGTCCCAAAGCCGCTGATTCGCAGTTATGAAGTGTTTCTGAGAGACAAATAACACCAGGATCCTTTTTTAGGTAGCTGACAGCTGGTGACTGTGCAGGGGCGGGTCTAGCAAAGTGTTGCCAGGGGGCCAGGTAGGGCATTAACAGGGAGAGGGGGGCACAAAGAAATACTTTTCTTTCTAATTGTCATTTAAAATTTCTAGCTTTTAACAAATAATTATCCGAATCTTGCGAACAAAGTTTTTATCTGATGTAAAATGTAGAGATGGCACGATGCCACATCTTTATGTCCGATACCGATATCAGAAATTTGGATATCTGCCGATACCGATATGAATCCGATATAGTGTTTTTTAATCAATAAAACTGTTTTTTAAATATCTTGCTGCATTTTGTATAAGCTCATACTCAAGTTTAAATAAACAACACTCAAGTTTACAAAACAAAACAACAACACTAAAGCTATTGTAGTAGTATTTATTTATTTTATTGTCATTGTCAAGAACAATGAAATTGCGTTTGGGGCTTCCATACAACCCAAAAAAAGAAGAAAATAATAAATACCCCTTAAAACCCAAGTGTACATATTTAACCCAGTGTGACTCCAATGCAATAAGACAATCCTTAGCAATAATGTTCGTAGAAATTCAGACAAAGACCTGAGAAACATGACAAAATACAACAATGCAACCCATTCAATATTATTGTACTGTGAGATATGATATCAGATATGATAGTTATCTATTTAAGAAAGGGGGGGGGCAGGAGGGGGAAGAGAATAAAGATATGATGCACCAATGCAGACCAGTTCATTGCTATTAAGAAGTTGGATATGGTTATTGTCCGTGAGAGGGGGGCAGAGAGTTCAGGAGCCTCACAGCCTGTGGATACAGGCTGTTGGCCAGTCTGGATGTTCTGGCCATACAGATATTCTGTTATACCTGTGTGTAAAAAATACACCGCACCCAAAACATTTCATAGTTCAGCAACACTGATCAATCTAATAAACTTAAACCTGCTCCATCCTCCCTATTCTGGTATTTTAAAGAGTACTTAGAAGAAATATTAAGCAACCTAACTAATAGGGTTCCAACTCCCAGCAACAACAAAAATAAATAAATAAAAAATAGGGAACCACCCCCCACCCTCCACCTCATGATGCTTAATCGACGTAATCAACCTTAATTTGATGCAGTGTGAAAAAAAATGCACAGAAATCAATTATTTTTCAAGAAATATTAAATAGATTCAACATCTTTCTTCAGCAGAACTGCAGACTGCACAGATGGTACCTTCCCAAAGGAAAAGTACTATAGCTGACTAGGGTATATTAGACTTAACAGTTACTATATATAGTAATGAACTTCTATACATTTTACATCAGATTAAAACTTTGGGTGTCAGATAATTATTTATTAAAAGCTCGACATTTTAAATGAGAATAAGAAAGAAAAGTATGTCTTTGTGCCCCCTTTTCCCTGTTCATGCCCTATCGGCCCCCCTGGCTAAACTTTGCTAGATCCGCCCCTGCACAGCTACCAGCGTCAGCTACGTAGAAAAAGATCCTCGAGTAGAAAGTAACATTAAATACATTCTAACAACAGCTGATCAAGCTTAAACGTGCTGCTGTTGTTCAGCCGCTGGTTTCCTCTTTCTGCTGCAAAGTGGGCCAAAAACAAAGAAGACAGACGATCAGCTGATCATTGATCAGTTTCATGATTGAAGTAGCAGCAGGAGAGAGAGAGGAGGCAGCCGCTCCATATACCGGTTGTTAAGCTTAACGTGGGAATGCTTTACAAACATTTATCCGCTGGTCATTCGACATGAGGAATGACTTCTGCATTCTTAATTCAGCTCAAGACGCTGTAACAGTAACAGTAACAGTAACACTTTCAATCCGCTAGTAAAAGGTAGTTCTATTAATCTGCGCTCATTACTCTTGAACCAGAACTGGATGCAAGTCCCAAAAGAACTGAATTGTAGAACTGAAACTGAATGGTGAGAAGTGAATCTGAAATTATTCGAGAGCTTAATTTTTTACGGATAAAAGCAAATGAATTCATTTTCAAAATATAAAATTCAATTTCAATTTAGTGATGATCATTTTCAAACCAATAAATGGAAATTCAAATTAGGCTAATTCAAATTCCGTTTTTAAAAGCATTTATTCAAGTTACAATTCAGATTCAATCCGAGCGATTCAAATTCAAATTTAACTTATTCAAATTCAGTTTCTGATGACACAGATTTCTGCCCATAAAACCTGCAGTCAGCTGACACTGAAGAAGTCACTTGGACGAGTGACGAATCGTTTCCCACAAAACGCTACATCCAGATGAACAGAATCAACTTTTGGAGATTTACTTTCCTGGATGATTGAGATGCATCAAGACGATATTCACTCTGTTTTCTGTTGTTGGAACAGCATCTATCATCCGTATGGAGGCCTCCTGGTTGACTCAGTGATTCTCCCAACATTTTCTTCAACTGACAATCATTGCCTGTCTTTAAACACGTGTCTTAGGTTCAATGTCAACACCATTATGGACTTTGTCTCCTCCTCCTTTGGCTCTTCCATCTCACTGTGCAGAGAGTTGAGGATTCATTTATGTCTGATGTACAGTTGGTCTTGTAAAGTACTTTATTTGTACTCTTAGATGTTTCTAGAAATATCTTTCTGGGGTTTCTTCTTTCTTCTTAAATCTTTTATTTAGAGATGCTGTGTTTTTCTCTCACACCTTTGGTATCTTTGCGAGCCCTTGTAGGGGAGATACAAGGGCTCGCAAAGATGGTAAATGTGACCTGGTTCAGGACACTGGCCCACATAGCTCTTTCTTTAGACTAAGCAGCACTAAATGACCCATTTCTAAACCAAGCTTTACCAAACTAAGTAATGCAATGATCTGGCAGGTGGTTTCGGGTAAGTGGCAATTAAGCACGAGACACAGTATAGAGTGCTTTCTACAACAAGCCATGTATACTTTACTTTCAATAAAAGGTTAGTGTTAGTTTGCTTTGCTTCTGAGAGTCTCAGTTCTGGTCCTGACAGTTCATAGCATGCTTCCTTTGCAGTTTTATTTACACAGCGCCAAATCACAACAACAGTCGGCTTTTATATTGTAAAGCAGACCCCACCGTAACACATACAGAGAAAAACCCAACAATCATATGATGTGAATATGTTTCTGTGTGTGAATGTGTGTGTGAATGTGTGGATGACTGGATATGTAAAGCGCTTTGGGGTCCTTAGGGACTAGTAAGGCGCTATATAAATACAGGCCATTCACCATGTTTCTGAACTGAACTTATGGAGTTGGCAGAACAGAGACAGATTTCTGCCTATTTCTGTGTCAGTAGCTGTTTATGCATAAATTTAATTTTGACCACTTTTGTTTCTTGTTGCTCTCTCGCACTTTACTACTTTTACCACTTCTATAGTTCTTATTAGGGATGTTGTGATGAAACTCACCTATGTTCTGCATCTATTCTCAGCACACGGCTCTTCTGATTTAGTTCAAGGCAAAAACATCAGGAACAAAAGGTTGGAGACATTTTTGAGCCTACCTGTAACCTGTCCAGTGTCTACAACACATGCACAGATGAACATAGCAGAAGCAGTGCAATAAATATTTTTTGTGGTCTTGCTAAAAATTCACACAAATTACATTTAATATAGAATAATACAGAAATAGCCTGTTTTTAAGTTAGTCGACTGAATTAGAAAGAATGAAAATACAGAAATACAGTTGTTAATGTCATTTATTGATTAATTCTACAATCTAGTGTTAAATGCAGCTGTTTTCACAGTACACAACAGACAGAAGTTAGGATAAATGATCAGATCAATAATATTTACACAACTGAACATCTTTCTTTCGTAGTTAAATATTTCATCTAAATGCTGACCCTCTGATCGGACGAATGCAATTAACTCATGTGAAAATAATCTGGGATCCTTTTGAACATGCACACTATACAGAGCAAGTACACATATTTACCGGCTTCTAGAATCAAAGATACATTTCCCACACTTCTATTTATCCCCTCCGTTTCGACACTTTCATATAAGATGAAAAATAAACATAAAACACGATCAGACTGGAAATGAAAAGATGAGCTAGAACTGTAAATACATCTGCTGTTCATTGCAGATTAATTACAGTCACATGTTGCTCTTTATAGAAGTGCAGCAGCGATGATGGCCACTGTGACAGAAACCAGGCTGACTTCATTAACCACTGCCCCCGCTACTACTGCCGTGGGTGTAGCTTTGGTTGTGGTTGGAGCAGCTTTGGTTGTGGTTGGAGCAGCTGTAGTTGTGGTTGTAGCAGCTTTGGTTGTAGTTGTAGCAGCTTTGGTTGTGGTTGGAGCAGCTGTGGTTGTGGTTGTAGTAGCTTTGGTTGTAGTTGTAGCAGCTTTGGTTGTAGTTGTAGTAGCTTTGGTTGTAGTTGTAGTAGCTTTGGTTGTAGTTGTAGCAGCTGTGGTTGTAGTTGTAGTAGCTTTGGTTGTAGTTGTAGCAGCTTTGGTTGTGGTTGTAGCAGCTGTGGTTGTAGCAGCTTTGGTTGTGGTTAGTGCAGCTGTGGTTGGAGCAGCTGTAGTTGTGGTTAGCGTAGCTGTGGTTGCGGTTGTTGTTGGAACAGCAGCTGTGGTTGTGGTTGGATCAGATGTGGCCGTGGTTGGAGCAGCTGTGGCCGTGGTTGGAGCAGCTGTGGCCGTGGTTGGAGCAGCTGTGGTTGTAGCAGCTTTGGTTGTGGTTAGTGCAGCTGTGGTTGGAGCAGCTGTAGTTGTGGTTAGCGTAGCTGTGGTTGCGGTTGTTGTTGGAACAGCAGCTGTGGTTGTGGTTGGATCAGATGTGGCCGTGGTTGGAGCAGCTGTGGCCGTGGTTGGAGCAGGTGTACTAGTGGCTGCATCCGTGGTTGTGGTTTGTGTGTCGGCTAAAGATGTTCAAGAGCAACATTGATGAAATTATTTCACTTTCAGGCCCGTCTCCTGTACAAAGTAGAATTTGTGATATTTTGTGTAAACTTACCAACAAACAGAAGCAGGATGGCAAAGATCTTGGTCGTCATTGTGGAACGATCCTTTACTGTTTTAAAGATAAAATGATTGGTCATAATATGATGTAACATTCAGAAGTGTTCAATGTGCCCTCACATTTGTCATTATTCCTACTCATATATCATATTATTATTATTATTATTATTATTATTATTATTATTATTATTATTATTATTATTGTTGAAAAAAAGGATATAAAACATGAGAGAGAGGATATGCATTTATCCTAACTTTGGAAATTCCCACGTTAAAATAACCAAAACATTAAACACAACCTATAACAACATAGCTTAACTAAGTTGGAATAACTGAAAAACAGAAAACATAATTACATAGATACAAGGGAAGTAAAATAAAATAAATGTGTTGACCAGCTTAATAAGTAATAAGTGATTTTTATGACAAACCTTTGTTTAAAAGGAGAAAAATAACTCTAGACTTTATTTTTTAAGGAGTAAAACTATAAAACCCTTTTTCTCCCAGAAACAAAAGCACGCAAAGTACTGTCATAATATCTAAAGTGTTATTTCTTTCTTTCTTTCTTTTTCTATTATTTTCTATTAAATAATATAATGGAACAAAGACAGAGCCAGCAGTTTTCACTGAGGTTAAATTTGGTAAAATATCCAGGATGAATGAACTTACAGGTTTCGGTGGCTTCCCTCCTGAGATAGAAAATGTGATGCTCACAGAGTCCAACTGTTTAATTGTCGATGTTCTTCAGTCGTTTTATACCCACAGAAGGCTGACCGTGACATCAGGTGCTGAACAAAGACACAGGGAGGGAAACTGGTTGGGTGACTTCTCGTGTTAATGTGATATTAGATTTACTTTTAGTTTTTTTTTACTGATGGCTGTGAACAGAGTGAGCGAGTCTCCAGCCATCACACGGCAGAGGCTCTTTCAGGCTCGGTGCTGGGTTTCAGCCAATGGGGTTAGAGATCTTGTCAAATCCACAGGCCTTCAAGCACCTTGAAAGAGTAGTTGTCAAACAGCTAACAGATCATCTGCAGAGGTTTATTTGAAGAGTTTCAGTCAGGTTTCAGAGCTCATCACAGCACAGAAACAGCTTTAGTGAAGGTTACAAATGATCTTCTTATGGCCTCTGACAGTGGACTCATCTCTGTGCTTGTCCTGCTAGACCTCAGTGCAGCGTTCGATACTGTCGACCATAATATCCTATTAGAGCGATTAGAACATGCTGTAGGTATTACAGGTACTGTGCTGCAGTGGTTTGTATCATAGCTATCTAATAGACTCCAGTTTGTGCATGTAAATGGAGAGTCCTCTTCACACACTGAGGTTAATTATGGAGTTCCACAGGGTTCAGTGCTAGGACCAATTCTGTTTACATTATACATGCTTCCCTTAGGCAGCATCATTAGAAGACATAGCATACATTTACACTGCTATGCTGATGACACCCAGCTCTATCTGTCCATGAAGCCAGATAACACACACCAATGAGTTAAACTGCAGGAATGTCTTAAAGACATAAAGACCTGGATGGCCGCTAACTTTCTGCTTCTTAATTCAGATCAAACTGAGGTTATTGTACTCGGCCCTGAAAAGCTTAGAAATATGGTATCTAAGCAGATTCTTACCCTGGATGGCATTACCTTGGCCTCCAGTAACACTGTGAGGAACCTTGGAGTCATTTTTGACCAGGACATGTCCTTCAACGCACATATTAAACAAATATGTAAGACTGCTTTCTTCCATTTGTGCAACATCTCTAAAATTAGAAATATCCTGTCTCAGAGTGACGCTGAAAAACTAGTTCATGCATTTATTACTTCCAGGCTGGACGACATTTATTCATTTATTCATTTATTCCACAAAGAAATCCAGAACTCAAAATACTGATCAAACTATTTCTTTATTATTTCTGAATTATTTCACTGCCTCTCTGTTGTAAAAACTAATCGTAAGGTATGTTTTTCTTGTTGTTTATTATAAAACTCTGAGTCTAAATTTAAAAACATGAAACTAACAGAAACTAAGCCAGACGTTTGTTGTTTCATTTCCATTAGAGCTGCAGTCAAAGGCTGTGTCTCCCCTCATGCTCCGGTTGATTAACTCCTGACATGCGGTGAAAGAGGATATGGGATTCATTAGCTCGCAAAAACGATTCCTTTGTCATTTGAGCCAATGTTTGAGAGCAATCTGGTGCGCAGGTTCACTTTGTTTGCTTGTTTCCAATGGAGAGTTTCTCATAGACGGTGTGTTTACCCATCCAACCACTCACAGATGGTTCAGTGCTGTGATGGTTCAGTCAGAGATGTCGGTTCAGGACTGAATAAAACCAACTGGGCTGTCTCATTATCATTTTGTTTGTTTGTTTTTTAATAGACACATCAAACACCCACACGTCTGTCTATATATCCTTTAAAAAATTTCTTTCAAACCATCATTAACTTAACCTCAGCTCGGAGCCTGTGCCAGCTATCATCGGATGAAAAAAAATCAACAATAATAAAGTGGCTAAATGTGTGTTAAGAGATGTCACAGTGCAGGCTCGAATTATTTGAAGTAGTTTGAGTGCCTCGTCTACAACGTCATAAAACCTCCTCACGGTTCTGGGTCTGGGTCCCAGTGTTTTGATTTGTGGGGTTATTGCTGTCTGTGCTTTGGTTTTGTATTTCTAGATCTTAGATTTTAGTCCCACTGGTTTTCTCTGTTTTCAGGTCAGTCGTGTCCCTGTGTGAAGCCCGTGTCCTTGAGTCTGTGTATTTCCTGTTTTACTTTGGTAGTCTTCAGTCTGTGTGCGTCAGGTTGTGTTTTGTTGTCCTCTGTCTCTGTCACGGTTCGACCCAGCATTTTGAGTTTATTATGTGTTGGTTTATCTCTTGAATGATCGTTGTGTTACCTTTGTGATTTGTTGGTTACTATTTGAGTTCCATGTTTCTGTTTACTCGTGGTTAAGGATTTGTGTTCTCATGTTTTGTGTGAGTTTAGTTCTGCGTCCTCGTGTAGTGATCTCTTGTTTCCTGTTTTATTGTGGAGGTCTGTGTCTCATGTGAATGTGTTCAGTTTTACCTCATGTCTCGTCTCGTTAATTACTCCCAGCTGTGTGTAATCCCCCTGTGTTTCTCTGTGTGTATCTAAGTCGTGTCCTCTGTCATTGTAGTTGCTGGTCTGTCTGTGTATCCACCATGTTTCATTCGTGAGCTCCCTGCCGTCATCATCATGTACCATCGTCTTCCTTCCTTTATGTCCAGGTTCGTGTTCTTGTTCATGCTCAGTAGTTTAGTTGTCCCAGTATAGTTTAGATCTCCATTTTGCCATTTGCCTCTCTATATTTCAATTCAATTCGATTCAATTTTATTTATATAGCGCCAAATCACAACAAAAGTCGCCTCAAGGCGCTTCATAGATACAGAGAAAAACCCAACAATCATATGACCCCCTATGAGCAGCACTTTGGCGACAGTGGGAAGGAAAAACTCCCTTTTAACAGGAAGAAACCTCCAGCAGAACCAGGCTCAGGGAGGGGCGGGGCCATCTGCTGTGATTGGTTGGGGTGAGAGAAGGAAGACAGGATAAAGACATGCTGTGGAAGAGAGACAGAGATTAATAACAGATATGATTCAATGCAGAGAGGTCTGTTAACACATAGTGAGTGAGAAAGGTGACTGGAAAGGAAAAACTCAATGCATCATGGGAATCCCCGGCAGCCTACGTCTATTGCAGCATAACTAAGGGAGGATTCAGGGTCACCTGGTCCAGCCCTAACTATATGCTTTAGCAAAAAGGAAAGTTTGAAGCCTAATCTTGAAAGTAGAGATAGTGTCTGTCTCCTGAATCCAAACTGGAAGCTGGTTCCACAGAAGAGGGGCCTGAAAACTGAAGGCTCTGCCTCCCATTCTACTTTTAAATACTCTAGGAACAACAAGTAGGCCTGCAGAGCGAGAGCCAAGTGCTCTAATAGGGTGATATGGTACTACAAGGTCATTAAGATAAGATGGGGCCTGATTATTTAAGACCTTGTATGTGAGGAGCAGGATTTTGAATTCTGGATTTAACAGGAAGCCAAAACAGGAGAAATCTGCTCTCGTGATTTGTTTCGTGTTCAATAAATCACGACTTCACGACTGCCTGCGTTTGGATCTTCCTTTACCTTTTCCACACGGCTCTTCTCACTCGCGTGACAGTACGGACCAGCCAGATATGGATCCAGCGGCATTCACCCCACCCACAGAGCTTCGAGAGCTCATAACGGGCTCAGCTTCAAAATTAATCAACCTGTGGCTTGAGCATGAGGGAGAAGTGTTTCTCTACGTTCTGGAAGCCAGCCTACAACAGCTTATTTCCGATTATCCCCGGCTATTGGACTCACTGCACCCGCTGGTACAAAACTTCATTTTGATGGACCGCAGTGCTTGAAAAAAGCCTGGGTGACAGTGCTGTAAGTCATGCCTCCACCATCACCCTGTGTGAATGTGGACGTCAAATTCAAATTCAAATTTTATTTGTCACGTACACAGTCATACACAGTACGATATGCAGTGAAATGCTTGGACAACTGCTCGTGACCTAAAGAAAACAAAAAAGGAAAAGGCTATGAATAAGATAGGAAATAAATATGAAAAATTAAAAAGGGTAAATTTAACTAGGAAGGAATAAAATATAAATTAAGGTTAAAAATGAAATAACTGTACAACACAAATTAGAATGAAGGGTAAATTTAACTGGGAAGAATAAGATAAAATATATAAATTAAAGTTGAAAATAAAATAACTGTACAACAAAATACACAAATCACACTGCACCGATGCCAAACAACACTGGCAGAAAAACAGTATTTAATGTCCTGGAATAAGAACTGGTTGTTTGGTGGTTGTGATTGACTAATGCCAAGCAGACAGACTTCAGACCTGTGGCCTGCTGTTGTTAATAAAAAGCAGAAGAAACTGCTGTGATCTGGATTTTTCTTCACGTTGCCTTGCTTTATGTCCCTGCCGATTGAGCACTGACTCCACAGTGAAACAGGAGATGAGTCACGGGGACAATGATCTTTTTGTCATTCAAGCTTTGGTTTGAGAGAAATACGATGAGCAGGTGCACTTTGTTTGTTTGTCCCCAGTGGAAAATTGCTGTGACGTCTCAGTGTGTTGCGTATGCTGCTGCTCCTTTGACAGTCCCAGGTCTGACTGATTTGTCAGACACATCCAGGTCTCCTCTGTGTCCATTTTCCATGCAGTGAGCAAATATCCACTGCCTTCTGTAGAGCTACAGAAGGTCATTTAAACCTGTAGAGCAGTAAGAGGAGATATATATATATATATATATATATATATATATATATATATATATATATATATATATATATACACACACACACACACACACACACACACACACACACACACACACACACACACACACACACACAGTGCCTTAAAATTCACTAAAAAGCAATCTTTTCCATCTTTTAAATCTCTAAAGTTACATAAATCCAGCTGTTTAATGTTGGTGGTTCCTGTGTTCAGTGCGTTTTTATTTAAACTCCTTCCATACATGTAATTTTTTTTTTACTTTTCCAATGAAAAAAACAAATGATTTGCCAAATCTCTAACAAGCATTTATAAAGAGTTGGATAAATGTCCTCGCTGTGGGTATTTGGTTTGTAATGTTTCGAGTAGAAAAGTTTCTTAACTGGAGATATCTATAGTGGTCTTGGTTTTCAAATTCAAATTTTATTTGTCACGTACACAGTCATACACAGTACGATATGTAGTGAAATGCTTTCTAAATGAAAGATTTGCTTTAAAGTTTGGAAACTCATAATTTCATCTTCCTCTATAATACCACATATTGATATGATCCCTTTTTCTATCCAGACAAGTTTATGTTTAAGTTCATGTTTCAATGAAAATATATTGATAATGGCTTAAACCCTGTCTTGCCTGTCAGCTTTTGCAGTTCTCGGCTTGTGCCAGAGTGGCCGGCTTCGGACGGGGATCAGCTGCCTCTGGTTCTCTGGACCTCTCCACACTGCTGGGATGGATCCACAGTTGTTATCGAGATGTGAGGGCACAAGTCTTCGAGACTCTTGGGCATCCCACCCTCATTATCAAGTACATGTTGTCAAAAAAGACACACACACACACACACACACACACACACACACAGTGCCTTAGTTTTATGCAGCACCACAGGGGTTTTACGATGAGTGTTTGTGAAACTGTTTGTCACTGAATAAAAGGCGGCAAGGGGACACTAGGAGTCGGAGTCGTCTGAGGTTGGGTGCAGAGTTGCTGCTCTGAGATTCCGACTGGACTCCCCTTGCGCAGGGTAAAACGATCGACCACTGTTTGTCTTGCTTTGTTCACGGTGATAAGTCTCTGAATCAGTGGGGCCTGCAAGAGCAGACCTAACACCCAGGACCGCTTACCAATATTTTTGGCTTTGGTTTGGCTTTTGTGTTTACTGACAAAGTCAATATTAATAAAAAATGAAAACAAAATATTTGAGTGTCTTTATGAAGCGTTCTGGTGTAACCACAGGAGCGTGCTTAGTTCCTTTTGTTTGTCATGAAGAAACCACAAACAAACCTTTGGTACTGAGTCGTGTCTGTCAGCGGAGCCTCGTTGGTATGCTGTCGCTTCTCCAACTCAGTACTGCTCAGCAGGTTTAGGTAGCAGAAAAGAAATGTGATGCCAAACCAGCCTGCAGGGTAATATGATACAGCTCTGTGCAGTATAACCTGTAATGATAATTAGTATGGTCAAAGAATGGTGGCCCTGGGTGATATTTTTCAGTGTCTTTTTGGTCTTACATTAAGATTATTTTCCAAATTCCAATTACAATAAAAGGTGTGAGAGAAAAATCATTACATTCAAGATGACTTATCCAAAGATTCAGTGTTTACTATCTTCTTAAAGAAAACAACAGCCTCACATTTGATTAATGGCTGCCATAAAACAGAATTTAAACCTACTGTGTTGGTGCCTTTCTGTTTCCATCATATTTCAAATGTTAAATACGATTGAAGTCAGAGTTGCACACACACACACACACACACACACACACACACACACACACACACACACACACACGCACACACACACACGCACAGGTCAGCTGGTAACAGCAGACAGAACTACAGTTAATACTTCAGGTTTAATGTTGACGCTTTGTTCTCAATAGTATGCACATGTTCATGGAAAAGAAAATATGACACAAATATCATTAAACCGAGCACTGATCATTCTGGCCCCACCCGGACTCCTACCCAGCATCCACCTCCACCTGCTTCAGCTCACCACCAGGTGGAGACAAGTTGACAGCACAGCTGCTCTCTTCAAGCTGTCTGCTGCGCCTTTATATACGTATGTATAAATATGATACAATAGTACATATATATATAAATATGATATATGTACCTGTTAATAAAAAGCAGAAGAAAAAACAGAAATTATATGCCACACACACACACACACACACACACACACACACACGCATATATAAAATTCTACCTTGAATAGCATATAATTTCTTCTATTTCCTTCTATTAGGTATGCTGCGCCTATTCACTTATTCCTGCCCCGCCCAGAATTTGAAATCTCTGGGATTATTAAAGGTCATCTTATCTTTGTTCTGTTAACGTGAGAAAGAAATGATTAAGAAAGCTGTAAACAGGCTAAACCTGTCAGCTGCCACAGTGTCTCTAATTTTGTCTTTGACAGGTGGGAGGTGCCACAGCTTTGGCATTGCATAATAAGATGTGACCTAATGTGACCCGACCACTGAGCTCTGACATTTTGGAACATCACTCATGATTTCCTGCAGCTTTGTCACAAAAGCCTGTAGCTGAGGTGGGATTTATGCTTTATGAAACCATATTTTTTAAATGGACTAGCCTGTTTATGACACAGATAATTATCACTCGTTTTCATTTCGATTAATTATTGTTTGAGACGACTGAGAGTAGTTTACTTTCCAGGTTCAGAGATCATGCCAAAGTCTCACCACACAACCCACAACCTGGAACACCCATTAATAAAGCCACCACAAAGCACTGTGTATAGTTTATTCTATTTATTGTGAGTCATTCTCACATAAAATGTGTTTGTTTATTAAACTCAGAGCTGAAAACAGGCTGATCCTACAACATTTTTTAGTCTTTTAGTTAAAAGAAGATGATTATTTTCATCTGCACTTACATTTATACTTGGAGGTGTGGTTGTTGGTGGACTTCCCCTTTAAAATGCAAACATTGGAAAGCTGGGTGTCAGAGCAATCTTTTTCCACTGATATCAGCTATTCAAATAAAAAAAGGTGGTAGCATTCTGTTTGTAAATACAATATCTCAACAATGTTGGGAATGAATTCCGAATAAACCAAGTTGCATAAAGTGTTCTGAGTGCTCAGGTAGAGTAGAAAAGAAAACAGACTCGTTCTTTTATAGAAATCAACAATTTATCAGCTGAAAACTGACAAAATGCCTATTGACTTAGAAACTATGATTCTTACAGTTGGTGTGTATTTTCAGCATATAAAATTATTTTTTAAGGATTTAAAATATCATGTCATATTTGACCTCTGACCTCTCCTTCAAGGTCAACAGATCGATCTGAAGATCAAAGTGATAAAAATGCTATACATAGCTATTTCTGTCATGTAAACAATAATAGGAAAAATGTTTCTTATTGACATTGTTCATATTCACATCAATAAAAGACTATAATAAACGATAAAACAGATAAAAACAATAAAAAGAAAGACTTTAGTTATTAATGTTTAAGTTGTCTCACACAAAATACCAAAGTGAAAAAGTTTGTTTTAAATTCTTGTAAATTTATTCAAATGATAAGATAAAAATACAATATTTACATAATCATTTACAGCCCAAACTGTTTTTGAGTCTGAGACATTTCCTTGGACTTCATGGCTTGGTTAGTTCTCTGACATGGACAGTCTGCTATGGGACCTTATATGGACAGGTGTGTGCTTTTCCTAATCATCCTAAATGCCCATCATCTACTAAATTTTGTAGGATTTTGAGGTGATAATAAATCCATAAGACTGTAACATGATCATCTGTGGAACAAGTGAAGCACTGTGTATACTTTCCGGATACACTGTATGTAAATACTTTATCTCTTTGTTGACGGTGTGATGGAACCAAACCTGTTTTGTGTGACATAAAAAGTTGGACAGTTGGAATCAGTGGGCATTACAACTTTAATAACATCAGCAAAGACAACCTAGAACCACAAGTAACTTGTAAGTAACTTGTAAATAAATCTTGAATATATGTCCTAATTTCACAATAATGATTCAGTTATTTGTTACAAGATGTTAAATATATTCTATAAATATATTCAATTGTTTATTATTTTTTATATTTATTAATTATCTTTGATCAGTTGAGTAATTTTCTGGGAAAAAAAGCTAATATAAAAGGTCTACAAAAGTGTTCTTATAAAGTCCAAACATACTGAGGCATTTAGGGCATTAGCTGCACTTTAGCTTGTTTTTTTTTTTCAAAAGGTGCTTCTCTTTAGATACGGCACTGTAGCGTTTTAGAAGCTTGCAATTTTCACGAGCAAATTGTACAGTTATAAAAAAAATTATAGATAAGCATAGGAGAACAAATTCAGAATGCTGTTGTAATTATGATTAGGATCTTTTAAAAGATATTTTATTATGAAATATATGATAATTTAAATATTGAAGTGGTGATTCTGCTTTTGAAGGTTTGTAACATTTTCCCAAAATGATGGTGAGGGTCGTTGTCATCTTATTTCTGTTTGTTGGTAAGTTAATTATGAAAAACATTACAGAATATTAATGAATAAAAAAAAAAGTAGTGTGAAAACAATATCAATCTCACACTGGCTTAGGTGGTGCAAACGCTACAACAACAAACACAGCTACAGAAACTACAACTGAAACATCACCAACCACAGCTACAAGAGATGCACCAACTACAACCACAGCTCCACTAACTACAACAACAGCTCCACCAACTACAACTACAGTAACACCAACATCAACAACAACTACAGCTCAACCAGCTACAACCACAACTCCACCAACTACAACTACAGCTCCACCAACTACAACTATAGCTGCACCAACTACAACCACAGTTTCATTAACAACAACAGCTGAACCAACTACAACCACAGGTCCACCAACTAGAACTACAGTCACACCAACTACAACCACAGCTTCATCAACTACAACAACGGCTGCACCAACTACAATAACAGCTGTGCCAACTACAACCACAGCTGCACCAACAACAACTACAGCTGCCCCGAGAACAACCACAACTGCACCCACAACCACAGCTGCCCCAACAACAACCACAATTACTCCAACAACAACCACTCCTGCTCCAACAACGACCACAGCTGCTCCAACAACAACCACAACTGCTGCCGCAACAACAACCACAACTGCCACAAGAACAACCACACATGCCCCAACAACAACCACAACTTCACCCACAACAACCACGACTGCTCCAACAACAACTACAGTTGCTCCAACAACAACCACAGCTGCCAACCAAACGACAACCACAACTGCGGAATCAACTGCAGCAGCCCCAACAACAACAACAGCTGCTCCAACAACAACTACAGCTGCTCCAACAACAACCACAACTGCCCCAACAATAAACACAACTGCTTCAACAAAAACGACAGCTGCCCCAACAACAACCACAATTGCGGTATCAACCGCAGCTACCCCAACAACAACTACAGCTGTTCCAACAACAACGTCAGCTGCTTCAACAACAACTACAACCGCAGAGACAACAACAACCACAGCTGCCCCAACAACAACCACAATGGCAGCAACAACCACAGCTGCTCAAACAACAACTACAGCTGTTCCAACAACAACGTCAGCTGCTTCAACAACAACCACAGCTTCCCCAACAACAACCACAACTGCCCCAACAATAAACACAACTGCTTCAACAACAACGACAGCTGTTCCAACAACAACCACAATTGCGGTATCAACTGCAGCTACCCCAACAACAACTACAGCTGTTCCAACAACAACTTCAGCTGCTCCAACAACAACCACAGCTGCCACAACAACAACCACAATGGCAGCAACAATAAACACAACTGCTTCAACAACAACGACAGCTGTTCCAACAACAACCACAATTGCGGTATCAACTGCAGCTACCCCAACAACAACTACAGCTGTTCCAACAACAACTTCAGCTGCTTCAACAACAACCACAACTGCTCCAACAACAACCACAGCTGCCCCAACAACAACCACAATTGCGGTATCAACCGCAGCTACCCCAACAACAACTACAGCTGTTCCAACAACAACCACAATTGCGGTATCAACTGCAGCTACCCCAACAACAACTACAGCTGTTCCAACAACAACTTCAGCTGCTTCAACAACAACCACAGCTGCTCCAACGACAACTACAGCTGCCCCAACAACAACCACACCTGCTCCGATAACAACCACAACTGTCACCCCACCAACATCCACAACTGCACTCACAAGCACAGCTGCTCCAACAACAACCACAGATGCTTCAGGAACAACTACAGTTGCTCCAACAACAACCACAGCTGCCGCCCCAACAACAACCACAACTGCGGCATCATCCACGGCTTCCTCACCGACAACAACCACCACTACACCCACAACCACAGCTGCTCCAACAACAACTACAGCTGCTCCCACAACAACTACAATTGCGGCTCCAACAACAAATACAGTTGCTCCAACAACAACCATAACTGCCGCCCCAACAACAACCACAACTGCACCCACATCAACCACAGCTGCTCGAAGAACAACGACATCTGCACCCGCATCAACCACAACTGCAGCTACTCCAACAACAACCACAACAACTGCACCCACAACCACAGCTGCCCCAACAACAACTACAGCTGCTCCGACAACAACCACAACTGTTGCCACAACTGCAGCAGCTCCAATAACAACCACAACTGCTCCAACAACAACCACAGCTGCCCGAAGTACAACCACAACTGCACCCACAACCACAGCTGCTCCAACAACAACTACAGCTGCACCACCAACAACCATAACTGTCGCCACAACAACTACCACAACTGCGGCCACAACCACAGCTGCTCAAACAACAACCACAACAACAACCACAACTGCACCCACAACCACAGCTGCCCCACCAACAACCACAACTGCCACCCCAAGAATAACCACAACTGCTCCAACAACGACCACAGCTTCCCCAACAACAACAACAACAACAACAACTGCACCCACAACCACAGCTGCTCCAACAACAACTACAGCATCCCCAACAACAACCACAGCTGCTCCAACAACAACTGCAGCTTTCCCAACAACAACCACAGCTACAAGAGATGCACCAACTACAACCACAGCTCCACTAACTACAACAACAGCTCCACCAACTACAACTACAGTAACACCAACATCAACAACAACTACAGCTCAACCAGCTACAACCACAACTCCACCAACTACAACTACAGCTCCACCAACTACAACTATAGCTGCACCAACTACAACCACAGTTTCATTAACAACAACAGCTGAACCAACTACAACCACAGGTCCACCAACTAGAACTACAGTCACACCAACTACAACCACAGCTTCATCAACTACAACAACGGCTGCACCAACTACAATAACAGCTGTGCCAACTACAACCACAGCTGCACCAACAACAACTACAGCTGCCCCGAGAACAACCACAACTGCACCCACAACCACAGCTGCCCCAACAACAACCACAATTACTCCAACAACAACCACTCCTGCTCCAACAACGACCACAGCTGCTCCAACAACAACCACAACTGCTGCCGCAACAACAACCACAACTGCCACAAGAACAACCACACATGCCCCAACAACAACCACAACTGCACCCACAACAACCACGACTGCTCCAACAACAACTACAGTTGCTCCAACAACAACCACAGCTGCCAACCAAACAACAACCACAACTGCGGAATCAACTGCAGCAGCCCCAACAACAACAACAGCTGCTCCAACAACAACTACAGCTGCTCCAACAACAACCACAATTGCGGTATCAACCGCAGCTACCCCAACAACAACTACAGCTGTTCCAACAACAACGTCAGCTGCTTCAACAACAACTACAACCGCAGAGACAACAACAACCACAGCTGCGCCAACAACAACCACAATGGCAGCAACAACCACAGCTGCTCAAACAACAACTACAGCTGTTCCAACAACAACGTCAGCTGCTTCAACAACAACCACAGCTTCCCCAACAACAACCACAACTGCCCCAACAATAAACACAACTGCTTCAACAACAACGACAGCTGTTCCAACAACAACCACAATTGCGGTATCAACTGCAGCTACCCCAACAACAACTACAGCTGTTCCAACAACAACTTCAGCTGCTCCAACAACAACCACAGCTGCCACAACAACAACCACAATGGCAGCAACAATAAACACAACTGCTTCAACAACAACGACAGCTGTTCCAACGACAACCACAATTGCGGTATCAACTGCAGCTACCCCAACAACAACTACAGCTGTTCCAACAACAACTTCAGCTGCTTCAACAACAACCACAACTGCTCCAACAACAACCACAGCTGCCCCAACAACAACCACAATTGCGGTATCAACCGCAGCTACCCCAACAACAACTACAGCTGTTCCAACAACAACCACAATTGTGGTATCAACTGCAGCTACCCCAACAACAACTACAGCTGTTCCAACAACAACTTCAGCTGCTTCAACAACAACCACAACTGCTCCAACAACAACCACAGCTGCCCCAACAACAACCACAATTGCGGTATCAACCGCAGCTACCCCAACAACAACTACAGCTGTTCCAACAACAACCACAATTGCGGTATCAACTGCAGCTACCCCAACAACAACTACAGCTGTTCCAACAACAACTTCAGCTGCTCCAACGACAACTACAGCTGCCCCAACAACAACCACACCTGCTCCGATAACAACCACAACTGTCACCCCACCAACATCCACAACTGCACTCACAAGCACAGCTGCTCCAACAACAACCACAGATGCTTCAGGAACAACTACAGTTGCTCCAACAACAACCACAGCTGCCGCCCCAACAACAACCACAACTGCGGCATCATCCACGGCTTTCTCACCGACAACAACCACCACTACACCCACAACCACAGCTGCTCCAACAACAACTACAGCTGCTCCCACAACAACTACAATTGCGGCTCCAACAACAAATACAGTTGCTCCAACAACAACCATAACTGCCGCCCCAACAACAACCACAACTGCACCCACATCAACCACAGCTGCTCGAAGAACAACGACATCTGCACCCGCATCAACCACAACTGCAGCTACTCCAACAACAACCACAACAACTGCACCCACAACCACAGCTGCCCCAACAACAACTACAGCTGCTCCGACAACAACCACAACTGTTGCCACAACTGCAGCAGCTCCAATAACAACCACAACTGCTCCAACAACAACCACAGCTGCCCGAAGTACAACCACAACTGCACCCACAACCACAGCTGCTCCAACAACAACTACAGCTGCACCACCAACAACCATAACTGTCGCCACAACAACTACCACAACTGCGGCCACAACCACAGCTGCTCAAACAACAACCACAACAACAACCACAACTGCACCCACAACCACAGCTGCCCCACCAACAACCACAACTGCCACCCCAAGAATAACCACAACTGCTCCAACAACGACCACAGCTTCCCCAACAACAACAACAACAACAACAACTGCACCCACAACCACAGCTGCTCCAACAACAACTACAGCATCCCCAACAACAACCACAGCTGCTCCAACAACAACTGCAGCTTTCCCAACAACAACCACAGCTGCTTCTACAACAACCACAACTGTCGCCTCAACAACAACCACAACTGTTCCAACAACAACCACAATTGCGGCTCCAACAACAACCACAGCTGCTTCAAGAACAACTACAGTTGCTCCAACAACAACCACAGCTGCCGCCCCAACAACAACCACAACTGCGGCATCATCCACAGCTTCCTCACCGACAACAACCACAACTACACCCACAACCACAGCTGTTCCAATAACAACTACAGCTGCTCCCACAACAACTACAATTGCGGCTCCAACAACAACCACAGCTTCCTCACCGACAACAACAACTGCTCTCACAACATCAGCTGCCCCAACAACAACCACAACTGCCCCAACAACAACCACAGCTGCTTCTACAACAACCACAGCTGTCGCCTCAACAACAACCACAACTGTTCCAACAACAACCACAATTGCGGCTCCAACAACAACCACAACTGCACCCACATCAACCACAGCTGCTCGAAGAACAACGACATCTGCACCCACATCAACCACAACTGCGGCCACAACTGCAGCTACTCCAACAACAACCACAACTGTTGCCACAACTGCAGCAGCTCCAATAACAACCACAACTGCTCCAACAACAACCACAGCTGCGGCCACAACCACAGCTGCCCCACCAACAACCACAACTGCCACCCCAAGAATAACCACAACTGCTCCAACAACGACCACAGCTTCCCCAACAACAACAACCACAACTACACCCACAACCACAGCTGTTCCAATAACAACTACAGCTGCTCCCACAACAACTACAATTGCGGCTCCAACAACAACCACAGCTGCTCCAACAACAACCACAATTGCGGCATCATCCACAGCTTCCTCACCGACAACAACAACTGCTCTCACAACATCAGCTGCCCCAACAAAAACCACAGCTGCTTCTACAACAACCACAGCTGTCGCCTCAACAACAACCACAACTGTTCCAACAACAACCACAATTGCGGCTCCAACAACAACCACAACTGCACCCACATCAACCACAGCTGCTCGAAGAACAACGACATCTGCTCCAACAACAACCACAACTGCGGCCACAACTGCAGCTACTCCAACAACAACCACAACAACTGCACCCACAACCACAGCTGCCCCAACAACAACTACAGCTGCTCCGACAACAACCACAACTGTTGCCACAACTGCAGCAGCTCCAACAACAACCACAGCTGCCCGAAGTACAACCACAACTGCACCCACAACCACAGCTGCTCCAACAACAACTACAGCTGCACCACCAACAACCATAACTGTCGCCACAACAACAACCACAACTGCGGCCACAACCACAGCTGCTCAAACAACTACAGAAGCTTCAACAACAACCACAACTGCACCCACAACCACAGCTGCCCCACCAACAACCACAACTGCCACCCCAAGAATAACCACAACTGCTCCAACAACAACCACATCTTTCCCAACAACAACAACAACAACAACAACAACAACAACAACAACTGCACCCACAACCACAGCTGCTCCAACAACAACTGCAGCTTTCCCAACAACAACCACAGCTGCTTCTACAACAACCACAACTGTCGCCTCAACAACAACCACAACTGTTCCAACAACAACCACAATTGCGGCTCCAACAACAACCACAGCTGCTTCAAGAACAACTACAGTTGCTCCAACAACAACCACAGCTGCCGCCCCAACAACAACCACAACTGCGGCATCATCCACAGCTTCCTCACCGACAACAACCACAATTACACCCACAACCACAGCTGCTCCAATAACAACTACAGCTGCTCCCACAACAACTACAATTGCGGCTCCAACAACAACCACAATTGCGGCATCATCCACAGCTTCCTCACCGACAACAACAACTGCCCTCACAACCTCAGCTGCCCCAACAACAACCACAACTGCCCCAACAACAACCACAGCTGCTTCTACAACAACCACAACTGTCGCCTCAACAACAACCACAACTGTTCCAACAACAACCACAACTGCGGCCACAACTGCAGCTACTCCAACAACAACCACAACAACTGCACCCACAACCACAGCTGCCCCAACAACAACCACAGCTGCTCCGACAACAACCACAACTGTTGCCACAACTGCAGCAGCTCCAACAACAACCACAGCTGCCCGAAGTACAACCACAACTGCACCCACAACCACAGCTGCTCCAACAACAACTACAGCTGCACCACCAACAACCATAACTGTCGCCACAACAACAACCACAACTGCGGCCACAACCACAGCTGCTCAAACAACTACAGAAGCTTCAACAACAACCACAACTGCACCCACAACCACAGCTGCCCCACCAACAACCACAACTGCCACCCCAAGAATAACCACAACTGCTCCAACAACAACCATATCTTTCCCAACAACAACAACAACAACAACAACAACAACAACAACAACAACAACAACAACTGCACCCACAACCACAGCTGCTCCAACAACAACTGCAGCTTTCCCAACAACAACCACAGCTGCTTCTACAACAACCACAACTGTCGCCTCAACAACAACCACAACTGTTCCAACAACAACCACAATTGCGGCTCCAACAACAACCACAGCTGCTTCAAGAACAACTACAGTTGCTCCAACAACAACCACAGCTGCCGCCCCAACAACAACCACAACTGCGGCATCATCCACAGCTTCCTCACCGACAACAACAACTGCCCTCACAACCTCAGCTGCCCCAACAACAACCACAACTGCCCCAACAACAACCACAGCTGCTTCTACAACAACCACAACTGTCGCCTCAACAACAACCACAACTGTTCCAACAACAACCACAATTGCGGCTCCAACAACAACCACAGCTGCTCCAACAACAACTACAGTTGTTCCAACAACAACCACAGCTGCTGCCCCAACAACAACCACAGCTGCTGCCCCAACAACAACCACAACTGCCCCAACAACAACCACAGCTGCTTCTACAACAACCACAACTGTCGCCTCAACAACAACCACACCTGTTCCAACAACAACCACAATTGCGGCTCCAACAACAACCACAGCTGCTCCAACAACAACTACAGTTGCTCCAACAACAACCACAGCTGCCGCCCCAACAACAACCACAACTGCGGCATCATCCACAGCTTCCTCACCGACAACAACCACAACTACGCCCACAACCACAGCTGCTCCAACAACAACTACAGCTGCTCCCACAACAACTACAATTGCGGCTCCAACAACAACCACAACTGCCGCCCCAACAACCACAACTGCGGCATCAACCGCTGCTGCTCCAACAACAACTACAGCAACATTAACCCCAACTAAAGCATCAACCACAACTACCACAACAAAAACCACCTCCTCTGCTATTGTTAACAACTTCAGCTTTCTTTCCCTAGGTCTGGCTCTAATACCACATGTTCTTAGCTCATATTCTTAATATTTTTCTCTTAAGTTCACATCCTTTAAATGAAGTCACAAACCAAAATACATGTGGAAATGTAAAATAATTAAGTATGTAAATTTTAATTTGTCTTCATTGGTTTGATAGAGAAAAGTTAATTTAAACAGTTTTAGTGTTTTCCTCCTCGAGATGATGTTTGTGGATGTATCAACCAAACATGTGTGATTTGATAACTGATAAAAATATTGTAATGTCTGCTATCTCAACACTGATCTTATCATGGCACTTTTCAAAACTATCATAAATAAAGTCTTTTTGCATTGATTAGTAAATGTCCCCTGACTTTTCAAGGTTGAGAATAATTTCTCATAATAACAATTTCTCTACAATAGTCAGTGTTAATACTAACTTATTCAGCTTTTTTTATTTTGCTGCAACTCACAATAGTTCTCTCATCACATTTTGTAAATTAAAGACCGTGCAGTATTTGGAAGACAAAACAAGTAAGCACAAACTGTGGGAGAATATAGAGTGACATCCTGGTGTTATATGTAAACACACACAGAGAGAGTATATACGCATAAAAATTATGATATTTCAAAGCAAAAGTCTGAGTGATTCTGATAATCCAGATTATATGACTGTGGTTTTATGGGGTCTGATATCTCCTTGTATGTCACGGCTGGCGGGGTGAGCCGTGTGGTGTTGGAGGAAAAGGAGGACCCAAAATGCGGCAGTGACTGATGATTCGAGTGACGTTTATTTACAAGGTGGCAGTGGCAAAAACAGGCAGTGAAGCATGACAAAACAACTGAAGAAACCTAAACTGGGAGAACTAAATGACAAACCTGAGACCATACAAAAGGGGTGCGGGGCAGAGAGACGCAGAGACAGGAACGGAACACCATAGAACGCAGATGAACGCAGACGAGCCGACAAAGAACACAGACCGACACCCACTAAATATACACACACACAAGGTAATCAGGTAATCACACACACAGGAGGGAAGAACAGCTGAACCTAATACACATCAGAACCGGAGGAGACACAGACTTTCAGAATAAGACAGGAACTCTAGGACACGAGCCTACAAAGTAAAGCAGGGAACACACGGACTGATTTACAACACAACACTAAGGACAGACACAGGTAGGGCTGAATATACACTAACTTCAGGTTCAACCCTAAACCAACACAAATCAGAACAAACACAAGGCACAAAAATGAACTTCAAGAAAACACAAAACGCTGGGTCAAAACGACCCAGGACCGTGACATTGTAATGTAAACAATCAACTCAAATATCCAATTTGATTATTAAACTTGACAGTGGTAATCTAACACAACTAACATTTGACACTCACATACAGCTGCTTTTACAACCACAGAGGTGCAGAAGAATGTGATGTAAGCAGAAACTTTGTGTTGATTTTGTCTCTGTCTTTCTTTGTGTTTGCACAAGATTTACTGCACTGTCCCTCAGCCCAAAACAGTGTTTCACACATTACATTACACACTGAGAATAAGGGCTCAGTGGAAGGCGTCTCACTCCCACTGCGCCACATATGGACATTTGGTCAGGACCTGTTGTCATCACACTTTAATGCAACAGGTAACTGACACAACTTTTCCCCTTAAATAAACGAGACCTCAAAGAAGACCAATACGAATCTTACTGCAGGTACGAGAATTCTAATTAGAGGACTGAACCTGTTCACAGTCACAGCGGTAAAATGTAGCAGGTCACTTCTGAAAAATGTCACAGAGCATGTGTGAAACAGCACTGCAACAGTCAGTGTTGTTGTCTGTTTCAGGAGGACAAAAGCAGAGAGACACTTGCATTCAAGCTGTTTCTGCACACACCTTTAACCAGGACGATATCTACCATTACTCCACCTGCACATTATTATCTGGATGCTGATATTATCACATGTCTGGCTCATAAAACATAACACTTTCTTTCACTGTAGTGGACAGCTTACAAGTAATGGAATCATAATTGTCCAGTTGTATTAATGTTCTCTGAATGGAGTTAGAAAGTTAGGGAGGTGTTGGAGTGGCTTCAGGGAACTGAGTGTAATGGAATTTCTTTCATTTGATGTATTAGTCACATGTTTTAGTAATGGTAAATGGCCTGCATTTGTATAGCGCTTTTCTAGTCCTTAAGGACCCCAAAGCGCTTCACACTACATTCAGTCATTCACCCATTCACACACACATTCACACACTGGTGATGGCAAGCTACGTTGTAGCCACAGCTGCCCTGGGGCGCACTGATATCAGTTTTCTGTCACTTAATTGTACACATGTGGGATACCATTAAGTTTCAACTTTATTGCATGCACACAGTTGCGTGTTGTGGAGACAGCTGGAGACACCCAGTTTTTACATGTCTCCGGAAGAGGCAGGGGGCAATCTTTAGATAACACAGTAAGAGGAGATAAAGGCTGTAAAACTCTCTGTCTCTCTGGGGACCTGTATTTAAACCAGAGCTATGCTGTTCATCAGTAGAGACCCTGCTATCAGTCCCATGATGATTGATTACAAGAAGGCCTATGACTCAATGCCCCACACCTGGATCCTGGAATGCCTAGAACTATATAAGATCAACAGTACCCTGAGAGCCTTCATCAGGAACTCAATGGCGGACAACACTGGAGGCCAACCTCAAGCCCATAGCATCAAGTGCATCATCTACCAAGGAGATGCTCTGTCTGTTCTGCATAGGCCTTAACCCCATTCAGTGAGATAATTGACAAGACTGGCTACGGATACCGACTACAAAATGGAGCAGTTGTCAGCCACCTCCTGTACATGGATGACATCAAGCTGTATGCCAAGAGTGAACGAGACATCGATTCACTGATCCACACTACCAGGCTATACAGCAATGACATCGGGATGTCATTCGGGCTGGAGAAGTGTAGTCGGATGGTAACAAAGAGGAAAGGTAGTCAGAACGGATGGGATCAAACTACCACAAGGCAACATTGCAGACGTAGAGGACAGTTACAAGTACCTGGGGATCCCGCAAGCGAATGGGAACCATGAAGAGGCCGCCAGGAAAGCTGCAACCAGCAAGTAGGGTCAGGCAAGTCCTGAGGAGTCAGCTGAACGGTAAGAACAAGATCCGGGCTATCAACACCTACGCCCTGCCCGTGATCAGGTACCTTGCTGGGGTAATAGGCTGGCCAAAGGAGGAGATAGAAGCCACGGACATCAAGACAAGAAAGCTCCTTACCATGCATGGAGGGTTTCACCCCAAGTCCAGCACTTATGATAAGGCTTCTCTCAAAAGACACTTCAGAGTAAGTGATAAAGTACTTGTCTTACTTATTTTACTCACTTACTCATTTTTACTTGGTTACCTTGAAAGTACAAAACCCCTCCTATGCCACACTTCTGTGTTAACTGCACCCGACTTGATGCAACCATGCAAGTTAGAAATTGACGCCAGTGCTGTTGGGGCTAGAGCAGTACTGTTGCAAAAAGACTTGCAGGGATTGGACCACCCCATTTGTTACTTCTCCTGCAAGTTTAACAAGCATCAGGTAATTTACTCCACCATTAAGAAGGAGACATTGGCTCTGTTGCTAGCTCTTCAGCACTTCCATGTTTACTTGGGGTCTGGCACATTACCCATTGTAGTGTACACTGATCATAATCCACTTGTATTTCTTGCCCGAATGTTTAGCCACAATAAATGCCTCATGCGATGGGCCGCACTGCTGCAAGAAAACAATTCAGAGATTTGGCATTTAAAAAAAGACAAAAAACAAACGTACTGATAAAGTAGTAGTTGATGACCTCTCCCGGTTGTGAGTATGACTTGTTTTGTTGTCTGTCATGAATATTGAAATCTGTGTATACAAAACGTAGTCTTGTATTTTAAGGGGAGGGGTGTTACGGCCCTGGGCCTTGGAGAGAGTCAGACTACCCTTTTGTTTATGCAAATCTAGGTGTGCCAGTACTCGTGGATGACTGGCTTCTGGGAGTCCTGTGCCAGCCTTCTTTTATGCAGATCACAGTGTGCCAGACCTCGCGGACGATTGGCTGCCTGGAGATCCCATGACCACTCCATGTCTAACGAATGTGTGTGTTCGTGTATGTGTTGACCTTACATGCTCTCTCAATTCACCCGTTGCATTTCTGACCTTTTACCAGAACAGAGGCTCATCCTTATGTGTAATAACCTAACTGAAACTATATGTACTATATTGAATAAATGTTTTAATCAAGAACCTCTACTAAAAGCTTAATAAAAGAATATAAAAGTATAACAGACAATTTGAATAACCTAGTAATTCAAATAGCCTCGTCTAACCAGCTCCTCAGAATAACCTGCACTTAGACTCTGGTTTCAGTTTCAGTTCTGCAAACGCTCTGGAAACCTGCAGTTTCCTGTCACTCTGACTCTGTACAGAGCGTACTCAAAATCAACAGAATCAGCACATACACACTTAAGATTATAACAAGCATTCAAAAGCATTTAAGATTATAGATTCAACTCAACAGTTTAAAGTGGTTATAACTGCACCTGTAATAAAGGCTAATTGGGTACCAAAATGTTTCAACATCTGAATGCACTATCAATGCTGTAGATTATATTATTAATGCAATGGTCATGATGATTATTATTAACAATAGCAGCAAAATATCTCTCTACTCTCAATAATGACCAATTGACTGGCTGATTGTCTGCACCTGGGAGTATAAAAGGCTGAAGATCCTTCACACTATGGGGAACTGCTGTTCTGAAGTGAACATGCAGTGTCCTCCTCGTCTGCTTTGCATGTGAAGCTTGTTTGTTAAACTTGTTTGCTGTGTTGCTCTTTGTTTAAACCTGGTATACAGCTGAACTTTGTTTCATTAGAGTTTTGTGATGCTGGCTTGCCTTAGTTAACCCTTAGCTTTTACTCTTGCCTGTTCTTTTTATTGTGTATTAATTGTTTCCCCGGTGGTCTGTTGAACAGCCCCGTCGGTTTTTAGTTTAATGTTTGTAATAAAACCCCTTATTTACTCAGATTTCATGAGAGGGCTTGTGTATGTTTCTCCCCTCCTGTCGCCTAGCAGAGGGGGTCAAAGCAGAGGGGGAGGAGAAGTCCAGCACCCTGAGGCTGTACGCTAAGCGGAAGGAAGGGTAGCCTGGTAGTGTGGATCAGTGAATCGATGTCTCGTTCACTCTTGGCATACAGCTTGATGTCATCCATGTACAGGAGGTGGCTGACAACTGCTCCGTTCCGTAGTCGGTATCCGTAGCCAGTCTTGTTAATGATCTCACTGAGGGGGTTCAGGCCTATGCAGAACAGCAGTGGGGACAGAGCATCTCCTTGGTAGATCCCGCACTTGATGGTGACTTGTGCTATGGGCTTGGAGTTGGCCTCTAGTGTTGTACGCCACATCCCCATTGAGTTCCTGATGAAGGCTCTTAGGGTCCCATTGATCTTGTACAATTCTAAGCATTCCAGTATCCAGCTGTGGGGCATTGAGTCATAGGCCTTCTTGTAATCAATCCATGCAGTGCACAGGTTGGTCAGTCTGGTCTTGCAGTCTCGGCTGATTGTTCTGTCTACCAGTAGCTGGTGTTTTGCGCCTCTGGTATTCTTGCCAATTCCTTTCTGTGTCCCGCTCATGTATTGACCCATGTGCCTGTTCATCTTAGCCGATATGATGCCTGACAGGAGCTTCCATGTCGTACTGAGGCAGGTTATTGGTCGGTAGTTGGAGGGGACCGGTCCCTTCTTGGGGTCCTTGGGGATCAGGACCGTCCGACCTTCGGTTCAATCCACTGCCATGATGCAGTTCTCAAATCAGTAGAGTATTTCCTCGCCCACATTAGACATTGTCATTGGGTTTACACACATTGCTGTTGCTATTGCACATTACATTGATATTGTTTCTACACAGACTTCACTATGAAAAATACATGTTAGCCTGTCGATGGACTCCTCACTTGAATCTCACAACTCATCCAAACAGTTTGCACTTTTGTCAGGTACAGTTCAAAATCTCTCACTTTCCTGACTACTGTCCAGCTGTCACTGCACTGACTCTGCAACCCAGTGTTTTGTGTCTGATTACTGTTATTCACAGTTTTGAGCTCTCTTGATGGTTTTCTGGTCATGTTAAATTTGTTGTTTTTTAGCTTCTCGTTTCAGTCACTGCGTCCTCTCTGTGTTCCATGGTTCATATTCAGTCAGTCATGTGTGCATACGTCATGTGAATCATGACACTAGCATTGCACTAATGTTTTCAGTCAAATTACTTTAGCTGCTCTCCAAATTTCCTTTTCAAGCACATCCCAAGGATGCTCTACTGGACTGAGATCTGGTGTTTGTGGAGTCTATCGGAGTGTTTTTCAGTCTTCTGTTGTTTAATGTTGGTGAGTCGGTATTACATGTAGCCTTAGATTCCTCTTCCTGTTCCTGTAGACCATCATCAGGGTCAGGTGTGTCATGCTTTCAGGGATGCTCTTTTGCAAAGCTTGTTTGTAGTGACTGGTTGTTTGAGTTCCTGCTTCCTTCTAGTGCCACATTTTAGCTGAATTCTTTCCAGAGTCGGTTGGGTTTTGAGTAAAAATCTAAATGTTTAGATGACTCAGACTTCAAAGGGTGGTGAAGTGATTGACTTTTCATGCTTTGACAAATGTGACAGATTGTTTGACTCTGACTGTTTTGAGAACTGAATGAAGATTGGTGAGAATGACTTTTCTGCTGTGAGAGCTGAACCAAATTGATTGAGAAAAACTGTAATGTACTTGTGATCAAAGCAGTTTCTTTCTCAGTCCAGCACGTTGCCTATTCCAAAGCTAAATGGGAGGCAGAGCGTTCCTTTGTCAGGCCCCTCTCCTGTGGAATCTGTTCCCAGCCAGGGTTCAGTAGACAAACAGCCTCTCTACTTTTCAGATTAGACTTTTGTTTTTATTTTATGATTAGAATTACAAGCTCAAATGATGCTTAACCATGACTTATTAGGCTGCTATAGGTTCAAGTTTCCTATGACTTCTCCTCCACCCCTTCTTTTCACTCCTCATTCATTTAATTGCATACCATTTTCTTTTGTCCACCCTCTCCTGTGGTGTATGTTTTGTCCTGTTTGTTCTGTGTTTCATGGTTCTTTGGTTTCCCCTCAGCCACTAAATGACATGACGGATTGCTGCCTCTCCCTGAGCCTCGGTCTGTAGGTAAAAGAGCTCTTCTTTCTCACTATCGTCAAGTACTTGTACTTGGTTGGTTGACTGATTACTTCACAGTTTGCCGCATCTTGGACTGGTATATGAATACAATTTCAGTTCAAAACTGATTGAAATATTGTTGTTTAAAAAAATCATATAGCTGTAGTGACAACAAGGCTCTAACAGTATGTAGCCTACTTTTTTTTTTATTAACATGGGATACAGGCTGCCTATGTGAGAGGAAGGTGGTGATGTGGGTCAGTGTAGCAGAGAGAAGCCAGAAAATGTCAAATCAGTAGGAAAACTGTCAGCGTTATACTGGCCAGTATTACGGATGAGTGTACAAATGTAAAAAAAACGTTTTGTGAGTTTATTTACTTACTTTACAAAATTTGCTAAAGTTTGCAGTAAACTTAAGTAGTGCTGTTATACAATACTGTGCTAAAGAAAAGAAAAGATATCACTTAAAGTGGGTCCTACAGACACAACACTAATTCACCCCTTGAGTTGGGAACCTTTGTGCTTGAATGCTTTGCAAGTCAGTTTAAGTGGCTTAACACGCACACTACGCACACACAAACACTCTCTCTCTCTCTGACACACGCACACACACACACACACACACACGCACACACACACACGCACACACATGCACGCGCGCACACACACACACACACACGCACGCACGCACGCGCACACACACACGCACACACACGCACACACACGCGCACAGACACACGCGCGCGCACACACAGACACACACGCACACACGCACACGCACACACGCACGCACGCACGCACACACGCGCGCGCGCGCACACACACACACATGCACACACACACACGCACACACACACACACGCGCGCGCACACACACACATGCACACACACACACACGCACACGCACACACACACACGCACACACACACACGCACAATTGTCCGGTAAAAGGCTAGAAACTGAAAAAAAACACCAATGCACAAAGAAGAACTTTGAAAGCAGAAAGCATCAGTACTGCTGCTCAGGACTAACTAAAAATTAAAGTCTGGCTGCTTGGGAGCAAAACATAAAGAAATCAGGGGTGGCTCAAGACTTTTGCACAATACTGTATCTCTTTCTGCTATAGGGTTAGCTTCATTCTGTTTGCTTCATATTTATGATTTAATACAGATTTAAAAACTACAATTGGATTGTTTTAAAATTTCTTTGAAGCTTGCTGAAGCAACAAAGCAACGTGAGTTGAGACAATCACCAGCAAACACTTGAGAATATTTCCACGATCAAAGGTGTGTTATGTTGGGCATACATCATCAGATTTGCAAAACAACAGTGTCTATTTATCAAATACAAAACATCAGAATGTTTTCGCTCCTAAGCTGTCACTGATGTGACGCCAGAAGCGGCTGCACCCTTTAATGCAAACAGCGATGTGGTGTCTCTGAAACATTACTCCCTTCAGCGTAACTGAAAAAGAAAACATTTCCTCAACAGGAGTCATTTATGCAAGCCTGGTGCACAAAGGACAGCTTGCCAAAATTCCCCAATGCTGAAAAGAAGGCTGTCCACTGAGCTGTCACGAGTTTCTCCTTTTCTCCTTCTCGTTCTCCACTTTTTCCATTTTTGTCTGTCTGTGTTCCAAACTTTAGGTTTTACATTGTACAATGTCGAGATACTATTTTAAGGGGATCATAGACTTTAAATAACTTGCCTCGTATTGCATTCTGTTCCTACTCCCATTTGCTGCAGTTGTTATGCTACTGAAACCTCTGGAGCTTGAACACAAAGAAAAGGCTTCACAGTCATATCAAAGTGTATTAGGGTGTATTTCTTTGGGCACACCTATAAACACAAAAATAGTTGTTCTAACTGCATGACAAATAAAACTTTCACACCCTCAACCAGTTCTTTTTCACCGAATTCTAGGTCAAGGCAATTATTATGTTCATTGTTTATTTTTTGAAAACACTGCTGAGTGTCATATATTGCTGTGTGAGGCAGGCAGAAATGACTCCAAAGATGCAGGACTCACAGGCAGAACTAACCTTCAATGCAGCTTTCTTGCTGAATTTCCAAGTACACTCAACAAAAATATAAACGCAACACCTTTGTTACTGCTCCCATTCCCCATGGGATGGACGTAGAGACCTAAAATTCATTCCAGATACACAATATAACCATCCCTCCCAAACAGTGGTCACAAATCAGTCCAAATGTGTGGTAGTGGGCACATCTGCTATATTGAGATAATCCATCCCACCTCACAGGTGTGCCACATCAGGATGCTGATCTGACATCATGAGTAGTGCACAGGTGTACCTCAGACTGCCCACAACAAAAGGCCACCCTGGAATGTGCAGTTTTTTGCGCTATTGGGGGTCTGGGGACCCAGAACCGGTCAGTATCTGGTGTGACCACCATTTGCCTCATGCAGTGCAACACATCGTCGCATGGAGTCTATCAGATTGTCAATTGTGGCCTGTGGAATGTTGGTCCACTCCACTTCAATGGCTGTGCGAGGTTGTTGGATATTCGTGGGAACTGGTACACGCTGTCGTATACGCCGGTCAAGCACATCCCGAACATGCTCAATGGGTGACATGTCCGGTGAGTATGCTGGCCATGCAAGAACTGGGACATTCTCAGCTGCCATCTGCCCTGAACAATGTGAACCATGATTCATCCGTGAAGCGCACACCTCTCCAACGTGCCAGACGCCATCGAATGTGAGTATTTGCCCACACAAGTCTGTTACGGAGACGAGCTGGAGTCAGGTCAAGACCCCGATGAGGACGACGGGCATGCAGTTGAGCGTCCCTGAGACGGTTTCTGACAGTTTGTGCAGAAATTGTTTGGTTGTGCAAACCAATTGTTCCAGCAGCTGTCTGGGTGGCTGGTCTCAGACGATCTTGGAGGTGAACCTGCTGGATGTGGAGGTCCTGGGCTGGTGTGGTTACACGAGGTCTGCGGTTGTGAGGCCGGTTAGATGTGCTGCCATATTCTCTGAAACGCCTGTGGAGACGGCTTATGGTTGAGAAATGAACATTCAATGCACGGGCGACAGATCAGGTTGACATTCCTGCTGTCAGCATGCCAATTGCACGCTCCCTCATTGCTTGTGGCATCTGTGGCATTTTGCTGTGACACAAAACTGCACATTCCAGGGTGGGCTTTTGTTGTGGGCAGTCTGAGGTACACCTGTGCACTACTCATGATGTCAGATCAGCATCCTGATGTGGCACACCTGTGAGGTGGGATGGATTATCTCAATATAGCAGATGTGCCCACTACCACACATTTGGACTGATTTGTGACCACTGTTTGGGAGGGATGGTTATATTGTGTATCTGGAATGAATTTTAGGTCTCTACGTCCATCCCATGGGGAATGGGAGCAGTAACAAAGGTGTTGCGTTTATATTTTTGTTGAGTGTACATAAACCAAAGAAGACATAAGAAACCTAAAGTGAGATACACTAACCAGATGGAGGATGAGGGAGATCGTGGCAAGGAACACAAGGACACATATATCCACACAAGGGAATCGGAGCAGAGACAGATCACCCGGGAAACACAGCTGCACAACAGTGATAGACAACCAGAGAGACATGACTGTACATGGACCTAAGAACACAAATACGAAACAACCAACACAAGGAACAGAATCTTTTCCTCACAATATTAAATAAGCAAAAATCAAAAGTCCAAAGACAAAAAGCGGGTCACAGACCGAGGACTGTGACAGTGGGCTTCAAAAGCAGGGGTAGGGAACCCCAGGCCCCGAGGGCTGGTGTCCTGCAGGTTTTAGATCTCACCCTGGGTCAACACGCCTGAATCAAATGATTAGTTCATTACCAGGCCTCTGGAGAACTTCAGGACATGTTGAGGAAGTAATTTAGCCATTTAAATCAGCTGTGTTGGATCAAGGACACATCTAAAACCTGCAGGGACACCGGCCCTCGAGGCCTGGCAAAAGAGGAGAAGAAGCTGGAGGAATAGGAAAAGAAATGGAACAGAAAGAGAGAGAGAGCATGAGAGTGTGTATGAAAAACCCCAGCAACATTGCCAAAACACCCAGCCAGGTGGCCCACAACCAGCAAGCGCCCACATCCTGAGGGGGAGCAGCAATGTGGAGTGGCAGAGAGGGCAATCAACCCACCTTTAATAGTGATGTCCAAAATTAAGCTTTAATCTTTAAAAGCAACAGCCATCTTAAGCACAGTCCACACACTGCAGTAGTTGCACAACCTTAATATCTGCACATCTTCTACAGAGAAAATAACAAAGTCAGTATGACAGGAGGGGCACTTCAGTGTATATTTAATTGTTTGTAATATACTGGGATATTTAAAAACAGAGCTATTTGTATATATTAATTTTTATTATTGTATGATTGAATTTGGTTTTTTCATGCTCGACCTGTTAGTTCAGTAAGATTTTGCTTCAGTGCAAACAATGAAAGAACGTGTTTGTAGAGTATGAAAGACCGATACTCACATTTGATGATATATTGGCCAAAATTATTTATTGGTTGTTGTTTTTTTCAGTCACATGAAACATAAAATTTGTCAGAGGTTGTTATTTATGAGTCCTTAATAAGATCATATGATATTGCAGTTCAAGGATAACTTTGATTTAATGTCACTACTAGTCGTGTATTACTGGTTCACACTCTGCCCGACTCTGCTCGGATCAGCTGATTGTTGTTGCCGACAGTGAAACTGAAATGAAAACATTAGGTCAAAAGATGCATTTGCTCATGTTTAAATCACAATCATTAAAAAAAACTATTAGAAATACAAAACTTTTCCCTTTTGGATTAAAAACAGAATTGTTCTTGGAAACTGCAAAGTGGCTGCAGTAACCCCCCCCCCCCCTTCCCTTCTACTGACTAATCTGTGATGAAAAGAACCTTGAAATATTGCTGCAGAATTTCATGGGCGGTATAATACCTGGCTTACGCAGTGAATGCAGGGTTGGTCCTGGCACAGTCCAAAGTCTGCACAGGAAAAACCCGAATGGATAATGCACGGTTTTTATTAAAGTTCCTTTGGTTCAGCCTCCTATTATTCTATTAAGCATGGCCTGCAGAAGCTGGTTGCTCAACATTCCTTTGAATACTTCTTTAATAAAAAGAGGAATGTTGACTCACTCACTAAATAGTGGAGAACTGACTCATTTGAATCTCCACCCTGTAATAAAAGCACCAATAAGTCCTTATATACACCTTAGTGGTATTTGTCTTCTATACAAATCATGCAATAAAATTAATAAATAATTACAATAAAAAAAATATTTGCTTAGTTGTGTCTTTCATTATAAATCATTATAAATTTTGCTAAAAATAACCACATGAGCCTGATATCTAGCCTAAACCACATCTAGCCTAATAATAAATGGATCCTGTGTCAGAATCTATTTTTAACTTATGACTTTATTACCTGCATTTGAAGCCCTTGTTTGCAAAATATGATGAATCATATAGTCAGTGTTGTTTTTTTCACAAACAGGAAAAGGTTCATGTGGATCCCACTGTTACCAGATCTACCACATGCAAGCTGGAATTTAGCACCCCATGATTTCCCCTTATTCATTTTTGCAAAAGTGCTAAACGTGAAATACACGGGGTCAAGTCCAAACTGAAGTTTCATGATATATTTTTCAGTTCATTCGCAGGACAAGAACAAGAAAAAAGATACTGGTGCAAGTTTTGAGCATTATAAGCTTTCATCACCAAAAACAGTGAAATTCTGTCCCTTCCATAAAAGCTGCTGCTAGAAAGAAAAAAAGCACAGTTGTATATGGTTTGGATCCAAAATGCTGCCCTTTGTCAGACAGACCAGGAACTCTTCATTGTCTTAGCAAATAGGACGCTAATAAACTAATACTGATCCATCCAGTTTGTTAGCGAGCTGTGAGTGCTCATTCAGCAGTGACAGGGTAGTTTTATTTTGAAAAGGTTGTATGCCATGAATTGAAAATGAAGCTTATGTGCAAGTTCAGTAAGGAAGATCTATGGCCTCACATTTGTCTGCTCCCAGGTGCTCCCAGCCAAATCTAAGCTTCGCATCACGTCCACTTTCCCACACTGTCAAGCTGTTTGTGACATCACTGGTCCAGTCCTATCATCTTTCTGCCAGCCTTCCCCAGGCCAAGCAGCCTTCATGCCTCGTACTTTTAATCTCTCTGTGCATCTGTCATTCTCCTTTGCAAGCACCTTTGTGAAACCACCTTCTCCCCATCACCTCCATTCAAGCCTCCATCTTCACCTCCACCAGCGTCTAGATTCTAGGGGTCCTCCCCTAATGCCTGTCGCCTATCCCTGGGGTTCTGTTCCACCAAGACGGCCATCGAAGTCTAACTGCCAAACACCTCTATCTAAATTCTGTACATCAATAAATCGTGTTCATGTCTTTCTAATAATCTCTCAGGTGGTAGAGTAGGTCATCTGCTAATTAGAAGGTTGGTGGTTCCATCCTTCCAGTCTGCAAAGCCAAATATCCTCGGGCAAGATACTAACCCTAAATTGCTTTTCGATGCGTCCATCTCTCTGAGTGTGAATGTGTGTGAATGTCAGGTGGAAAGCACTTAGTTCGACAAAGTGCTGCTGTGATTGAGTGACTGAGCCAAGTTGTGTAAAGTGCTCAGAGATCAGATAGAGTAGAAAAATAAGAGCAGTCTAAATGCCATTGACCATTTCCTTATTGAACTGAGAATCGCACACAACAGGTTTGGGATTTACTTAATCTGTCGTGCTTCATATTTTATCACCATTATATTTCACAGGTAAAAGTAAATACAATAAACATATATGGAAGCTTTTTATTTAGTCTAATGAAATATACTAAGAGTCATAGCCTTCCTTGTTATGATAACATGAATCTGTGTATTAGACATGCATATTTATTTATAGCATATACATATATTTTAGATTTAAAATACATACATATATAACCATTAGGTTTTCTGAGAATGGCTAAAATCCATATTGCTTGTGATTTCTTAGTTATTCACAAGTTTAAGCTGTAGGCAATGGTAATCTGGGATATTGTGTCTCTTTATGGGATATGGCAATAAGCGAGAAAAAAAGGCTGTGAGGTTCCGCATCAAATGGGACAATTAGTCACTGTCCCGACAAACCTTAACGTCAATGCATATGTGTTTGCAGGTGTTGCAGTCAGACTGTGAGGAAAAAATATCTAAATAAAAAGATACATTTTCCTGGCTTCTGATAAGTTGAATTACTCCAAAACATAATAAATAACAAAAATATAACTAGTTCAAGGGGTTAAAGTGGACTATTAAAAGGGCGACCTTCTAAACCTTGTCCTGTGTAAAAGTGCAGTGGGAAAGAAGTGAAGAAAAAAGAAAAAGACTTTGTGAGCTCCAATAGTTTGGTTTCTTTTGCGGCCAGGCTGTGTTCAGCTGACATGCTGCCGATCCAGCTCTGAGGTTTAGTGCTCTTTGTGGAGTTAGCTGACTGCACAATACAAAACAGGGACGCCACAGGCACCTGCAGCCGTCACTGCAGTTCACAATTATAAACTGTAGCACTTGTGTAAACTGTTTGGTGTTCTTAAAGGTTTCGATAGCAACAAATGAGCATCAATAAATTTGTATTCCAAAATATTTTGTAGATATTCAGAAAATATTTGTTTTTCTCTTTCTGGGACACAATGAACTTAAACAAATATGTTTGTAAATGAGTATCAAGCAAATCTAAACACCATCATATGTACGCTGGCTGGAGTCTTTAGTTTAGACGATTACGTGAGGATTCTGATAGTTCCGTCAACTCATATGTGTCTTTATTTCTTCTATAGCAATACGATAAAAAATTGTCATGGTCCTGGGTCATTTGACCCATCGTTTTGTGTTTTCTATTATTGTAATATATTCTGGTCATGGTTTCTTGCGCGTTGGTTTTGGTTCGGTTCTTTCTCAGTTCTGTTTTTGCCACCCTCGCCTTTCTTGTATGTTCCCTCTCCATAAATACAGCTCCCTCACATCAGTAGTGCCTGCATCTTGGGTCCTTTAATAATTCCACATGGTTTGCCCTGCTAACCGTGACAGTATGAACTATTATTGTAATATATTCTGGTTGTGGTTTCTAGCTCGTTGGTTTGGGTTCAGTTCTTCCTCAGTTTAGTGTTAGTCATCCCTGCCTGTGTGTTCCCTCCGTGTAAGTCTGTGTTTCTTTGAATGTGAGAGTTCCTGCTTTATTTTGAAGGTCAGTGTCTCTTTGTCTCTTTGTGTATATAAGCCCTGTGTTGTCTGGTGTGTGTTGCTGGTTCAATTCAATTCAATTCCATTTTAATTATATAGTGCCAAATCACAACAACAGTCGCCTCAAGGCGCTTTATATTGTACAGTAGATCCTACAATAATAGATTCAGAGAAAACCCAACAATCATATGAGCCCCTATGAGCAGCACTTTGGCGACAGTGGGAAGGAAAAACTCCCTTTTAACAGGAAGAAACCTCCAGCAGAACCAGGCTCAGGGAGGGGTGGGGCCATCTGCTGTGATTGGTTGGGGTGAGAGAAGGAAGACAGGATGAAGACATGCTGTGGAAGAGAGACAGAGGTTAATAACAGATATGATTCAATGCAGAGAGGTCTGTTAATACATAGTGAGTGAGAAAGGTGACTGGAAAGGAAAAACTCAATGCATCATGGGAATCCCCCGGCAGCCTACGTCTATTGCAGCATAACTAAGGGAGGATTCAGAGTCCCCTGGTCCAGCCCTAACTATATGCTTTAGCAAAAAGGAAAGTTTGAAGCCTAATCTTGAAAGTAGAGATAGTGTCTGTCTCCTGAATCCAAACTGGAAGCTGGTTCCACAGAAGAGGGGCCTGAAAACTGAAGGCTCTGCCTCCCATTCTACTTTTAAATACTCTAGGAACAACAAGTAGGCCTGCAGAGCGAGAGCGAAGTGCTCTAATAGGGTGATATGGTACTACAAGGACATTAAGATAAGATGGGGCCTGATTATTTAAGACCTTGTATGTGAGGAGCAGGATTTTGAATTCTGGATTTAACAGGAAGCCAAAACAGGAGAAATATGCTCTCTCTTTCTAGTCCCTGTCAGGACTCTTGCTGCAGCATTTTGGATCAGCTGAAGGCTTTTCAGGGAGTTTTTAGGACTTCCTGATAATAATGAATTACAGTCGTCCAGCCTGGAAGTAATAAATGCATGAACTAGTTTTTCAGCGTCACTCTGAGACAGGATATTTCTAACTTTAGAGATGTTGCACAAATGGAAGAAAGCAGTCTGACATATTTGTTTAATATGTGCATTGAAGGACATGTCCTGGTCAAAAATGACTCCAAGGTTCCTCACAGTGTTACTGGAGGCCAAGGTAATGCCATCCAGAGTAAGAATCTGGTTAGATACCATATTTCTAAGCTTTTCAGGGCCGAGTACAATAACCTCAGTTTGATCTGAATTAAGAAGCAGAAAGTTAGCAGCCATCCAGGTCTTTATGTCTTTAAGACATTCCTGCAGTTTAACTCATTGGTGTGTGTTATCTGGCTTCATGGACAGATAGAGCTGGGTGTCATCTGCATAGCAGTGTAAATGTATGCTATGTCTTCTAATGATGCTGCCTAAGGGAAGCATGTATAATGTAAACAGAATTGGTCCTAGCACTGAACCCTGTGGAACTCCATAATTAACCTCAGTGTGTGAAGAGGACTCTCCATTTACATGCACAAACTGGAGTCTATTAGATAGATATGATACAAACCACTGCAGTGCAGTACCTGTAATACCTACAGCATGTTCTAATCGCTCTAATAGGATATTATGGTCGACAGTATCGAACGCTGCACTGAGGTCTAGCAGGACAAGCACAGAGATGAGTCCACTGTCAGAGGCCATAAGAAGATCATTTGTAACCTTCACTAAAGCTGTTTCTGTGCTGTGATGAGCTCTGAAACCTGACTGAAACTCTTCAAATAAACCATTCCTCTGCAGATGATCTGTTAGCTGTTTGACAACTACTCTTTCAAGGATGTTTGATATAAAGGAAGGTTGGAGATTGGCCTATAATTAGCTAAGACTGCTGGGTCTAGAGAGGCTTTTTGAGTAAAGGTTTAACTACAGCCAGCTTGAAGGCCTGTGGTACATAGCTGATTATTAGAGATAGGTTGATCATATTTAAGATTGAAGCATTAATTAATGGCAGGACTTCTTTGAGCAGTTTTGTAGGAATGGGGTCTAAAAGACACGTTGATGGTTTGGAGGAAGTAATTATTGAAGTTAACTCAGAAAGATCAATTGGAGAAAAAGAGTCTAAATGGATATCATTAAGATAAGATAACCTTTATTAGTCCCACACGTGGGAAATTTGTTTTGTCACAGCAGAAAGTGGTCAGTGCAAAGATATATAGCAAAAATTAGAGAACCCTGGAATACAATAAGAATAAGATACTGTACACAACCGTACAGAATAGAATAGAATAAAATAAAATATTATAAACAATAGGATAAAAATAGAATACAAATGCTATATGCAACTGAGTAAAAATACAACAATGGCAGAAAAGATTATTGCACTTAGTGTTATTGCACATGTGTGGATGTGTGTGTTTGTTCAGTTAAAGTCTTTGTTGTGGAGTCTGACAGCAGTGGGGAGGAAAGACCTGCAAAATCTCTCCATCCCACACCGTGGGTGCTGCAGCCACTGAAGGAGCTGCTCAGTGCTGTCAGAGTCTCCTGCATGGGGTGGGAGATGTTGTCCAACAGGGATGACAGCTTAGCCACCATTCTCCTGTCACTCACCACCTCCACTGGGTCCAGAGGGCATCCTAGAACAGAGCTGGCCATGCGGATCAGCCTTTTCAGTCTCTTCCTTACCCCGGCAGAGATGCTGCTGCCCCAGCAGACCACACCATAAAAGATGGCTGAGGCCACCACAGAGTCATAGAAGGTCTTCAGGAGTGGGCCCTTCACTCCAAACGACCTGAGTCTCCACAGCAGGTACAGCCTGCTCTGCCCTTTCCTGTAGAGGGCGTCTGAGTTATGAGTCCACTTTAGTTTATTGTTTAGATGAACATCAAGGTACCTGTAGCTGTCCACAGCCTCAATGTCCATACCTTGAATGTTCAGTGGTTGCAGTGGAGGATGTTTGTGCCTGTGGAAGTCTACCACCAGCTCCTTGGTTTTATTAGTGTTGATCTGGAGGTAGTTCTGCTGGCACCAGTCCACAAAGTCATGGATCAGTTCTCTGTACTCTTTGTCATCCCCATCAGTGATGAGGCCGACTATTGCAGAGTCGTCAGAGAACTGATAACAGTGGGTGGATTATATTCTTAAATTTAGTTGCAGCACTTTCAGAAAGACATCTACTGTGATAAAGTCTACTCTCCACTGCTGTGTAATCAATTATTGTAAATGTAAATGTTATCAGGAAATGATCAGACAGGAGAGGGTTTTCAGGAAACTAATAACAGATTAAATGCCATGTTGAGGCTGTCATTTTTAGCATCTGCATGGATGTTAAAATCACCCACAATAATTATTTTATCTGAGCTCAGAACTAAATTAGATAAAAAGTCTGAGAAATCAGACAGAAACTCTGTGTAAGGCCCAGGTGGACGATAGATGATAACAAGTAAGACTGGTTTCTGAGTTTCACAGCTGGGGTGGACGAGGCTAAGCAGCAGCCTTCAAATGAATTAAAAGTCTGTCTGGGTCTTTGGTTGATTAATAGGCTGGTGTGAAAAATTGCTGCCACACCTCCCCCTCGGCCTGTGCGTCGAGATTTCTGGTAGTTAGAATGACTCGGGGGTGTTGATTCATTTAAACTAACATAATCATCCTGCTGCAACCAGGTTTCTGTGAGGCAGAGTAAATCGATTTGTTGATCAATTATTAAGTCATGTACTAACAGAGACTTGGAGGAGAGAGACCTAATATTTAATAACCCACATTTCTCTGTTTTACTCTTTGCTTCAGATGTGGATGCTGTATTGTTCTTTCTTTTTGATTTTTTTATGTTAGGGTTAGTTAAGTTGTTTGTTGCTGGTTTTAGTTTGTTTTTTGTCTTTTTTGGAGCTGACACAGTCTCAGTGGAGATGTTTTTTTTTTTTTTTTGGGGGGGGGGGGGGGGGTGTAACAGGAAGAGAGAAGCTGCATAGAGGCGTGTAACGGTGCGTTCACACCAAACGCAATAGACGCGACCAGATAATTCAGAATCAGATTTGTGTCTCGAAAATGCCTCAGTCACGCGTCCAAGTAGTATATTTTGTGTATTCGCCCGTATCGCGTCTACCGCTCAAGTTGGAAAAATCTGAACTCCAGCGTCAAGTCGCGCCACGACAACCAATCAGAAGCCTGGTGACGGTTTACGACGCCATCTCCTTTCTGTACCGTGACAGGAATAAAAAGGACCTAGCTTGGAAGAAGATAAGCGAAGAGATCGGGCAACCTGGTAAGTTCATTCATTTCTCTTTTAAAATTTTTTGACTGACCCGTGGAAGCCGCACAAAAGCTAGCAAGCCCGCTTACTGTCCCGCTATTTTCCCACTGATGAACATATACCTTTCCGCTAACAAGATAATGTGTTTATTCAGAGGACATCTGCAGGAGAAAGTGGAAGAGCCTCAGGGACACATACAACAAAGAGAAGAGGACGGAGAAGGAAAGAGGAGTGGGTCTGCAGCAGGATCAGGGAGGAGATGGAAGTTCTTCGTGGTCATGGGGTTTCTGGACTCCTTCCTCACCCCGCGGGAGATTAGCAGCAATATGGTGAAGACCGTGGAGAACATCCCCCCCGAGGACCAGGGACAGCCCGCAGAGGCAGCAGGGGAGTCCCAGTCAGAAGGTATGTTTACAATGAATTAATGTAGGCAGTTCATTTATGTATGTTGTCATATAGGTATATATGTTATTGTTTATTAATAAACAGTATACAGTGGTCCCACTGTTCATCTGTCGCTGAATTGCTTTTTCACAGATTTTTTTATTGCACGGTACAACTTTCAACAATGCACATTGCATTCTGCAGCCTGATTGACAAATCTCCTCCGTGTCGTGTCTCCTGCGCTTGCCAAATTTATCATGTTTGGTTTTGATAACCATCACGTCCAATAAAAAAAACAGCACAAAAACACCCATAACTATGAACCCTCATTCGGAAATAGACCCCTGCACCGGGAGGGAAAAAGGCGCACAAAAGTGGCACATAGACAAAGAAAAAACGCGGCATAATAATACTTTTACGTTTTAAAATCTAGAAAAGTTTGCACTTTGAGAATCAACTTGTGAGAACTGTGACTAATGTTTATGTGTGTGACAAAAAGTGTATAAAGTGCGTGGTGAAGGGCTAGTTATTCTGAGAACCCCTGTTGTAATAAATGAGGGACCACTGTATATACTTTCTCTGTAAATAGTTATATTTTATATATTTATGTTTAATGTTTTTCTGTTTGAGAATTTTAATATTATTTCAAATAAATTTTTGTAATGACTAATGTCTCAGTTCTACTACCCAGCAAATATTGGCACACAATTTGACACATGTAGAATTAATTTCATATTATACTAATAAAAACAAAATATTGCTATATAGGAACATAGTGAAGACCAATTATTTAAGAGAATAAAGAGAGGTTAGTTTATTTTGGAGGCAAGCTCCATTTATTAAGAATATTTTTAGAAAGGCAGGAACGCTCTTTAGAGGTTTGTGGGTGGCTCAGAGCCGTTGTGGGGGAAGTCACTGAGACTTTAAATGGGCTATTTTTTTGTTTGCCAAGACGCTGCTCCCTCCGCCGAGAAGTGGGCCATGAACTTCTCCCTCACCAGGACAGCCTCTCTGGAGGAGTTTTTGGCTGCTACACGACCCAGGCCTTTTTTGAAAAATTAACCTGTGATAAGACAGCATATCAAGATAGAATTGTTATTATCATATAACTAAAGATGAACCAAACTGTTCACAATTTTATCTAGCTCTCAGTTTTAAAAAAGGCTGGTGATCCCTGTTATAGAATCTGACAGTTGCAGGGATTATATACAAATATTCAATTGGTTCTATACCAGAATTAAACCAGGTCTTAATAAAAAAAAAAAGACTTTATAAGATAGACCTTTTGAGTATCACTAGAAAGATTAACCCACAGTGGTCCTCATACCACAGTTTGATATCAGCAAACACCGAGAGAAGGGCTGCTCGATTATGGCAAAAATGATAATCATGATTATTTTCACTGAAATTGAGATCTCGATTATTTGACGATATTTATTTAACAATAACAATGTATTGAATAATGACTTTAAACATCAAAAGCTCAAAAAATAATATAAAATAGTGTGCAAATACTGATAACAGTGCAAATGTTTGCAATATAAAAAATAAATGAAAAATGTAAACATCTATGTTTAGTAAAGTCAAAGGAGCTTGCAAAGAAAAGCGTCTGGACTTCTTTAAGTTACTTGAAGACGTTTCACCTCTCATCCGAGAAGCTTCTTCAGTTCTAAGGTCAAATGGTGGAGAGTCCCAGATATAAACCTAGTGGGAGTTTCCCCCCACAGAGGGACAAAAGGCCAAATCGCCTGAGCCAAGGTGTGAAACTGGGTGTGGGTCCCAATCAGCCACAGTTTTGGGTGAGTTCATTGTGAAACCTGGCCCCACCTTATCATGCGAATTCCTGAGGTCAGATGGCCCAGGATGTGAGTGGGTGTTAAGGCGCCTGGGGAGGATCTCAAAACTGGATTATAGATGGCAGAGAGTTGGTGTCGTAAACCCCGCCTCTGTTCAAAGATGGTCGCTCACAGTGGACATAGATGGCTTCTTTCATGTCATGGTCCGCGGCCCAGCGTCCGAGGTGCTGATGGGATGCCCACTCCCGTGGGCGTGGCTGCTAACTCCACACCTGCATCCCATCCCGGGCGATCACCAGGTGGACTATTTAATCCTGCCCAGCCTGCTGCTCCACGCCAGTCCGTAGTCGTCCTTCTGCGGTAACGTACACCTGCGGGAAAGCCCTTATGTAAACCTATCCGTGTGAACTAACACTAACTCTGCCTTGTATACTCAGATCACAGCTCGGCGTGTTTGAGCCACCAGCCTGTCCACCTGCCTGTCCGGAATTTGGATCAAAATCAGCCCCAGCCGCCTCGACCTTTCTGAAGCTTCTCCCCACGGACCCTCACCCCTCCCTCCGGTTCCCTCGGCCCCGCTATCATCGTAAGACGCGTACTCTACTTCCCTTCGTATGCTGCCGTTTTCCCACACCCCAATAATCCTTTTTTCCCTTTTCTGTTTCAGCCTCCCACAGTCCCGCTCTCGGCGTTCCTGCGCGATTCACCTCCCGGTCCCTCGGTTTTTCTGGTTCCGTGCGTTTTTTCCCTTCTACCCTCCCGGGACACCCTCAGTTATAATAAAGTTTATTTTTTGTTCTCTCGTACCGCTGTGTGTGTGTGTTCTGCTCCTGGGTCCAGCTTGTGCGTGGAACTTCGGTTCATGACATTTCACTCCTCTTTTGAAAGAAAGCTGTGCATGGAGTGTGATTTTAATAGTCGTGGAAGCAAAACAGCAAAATTCATGACGCATTGATCAAATGTGAAGCGCAGTTTGCTGCTTCTTTTGCTGCTGGCTCGGTGAATTTTGGTTGGAGAGACAAAACCTGCAGCTCAGAATCAGCGCAAAAAGACGTAAACACAGCGCGGACCGGACGCATCAGGATCGCTGAGCTCCGACAGCGTGTCCGTCTGCGGGCCGTCGGGTGAGAAAGCCGAGAAAGACAAAGCTGATTCTGATGCGTCGGTCTGTGTTTACGTCTTTGTGTGGAGTCCGTGTACCTGCTCTCATCTGCTGTTTGGTTGTTGTTGAAATGGTTTTGTGAGCTTTAATCTGAGAATCTGGCGTTTCTGGCAAAACACAGTTATATTTAAAAGTCGATTCAGGATTTAATGAATTGATATCGCTTTATTCAAGCTACTCACCTCCCACTTCCACCTGCACTTTCAACTGGACCACGGCCAATCAGAGAGGTCCCGCCCCTTACCATCTCTGATTGGTTTAGTCCACGATAGGGGCAAAATGTGTGTCTGTTGTTGACCACAGGGAAGGTTGCAGATTTTTTTTTTTTTTTGCTACCCGAACAGTTGGTCGCACAGGTGCAACCAAATTTTTTTTTTTAGTCGCACCACTGAAAAATTTGGTCGCATTTGCGACCAAATTGGTCGCACTCTAGAGCCCTGATATGTGTATATTTATACACAAGCACTCATATATATTCAAATAATTTACAATTTATTTTTATTTACCTGTTAGTACCACACACCAAATCCGGTCGTTGGTACTTCTTGGCTTGTGTAGCCTCTAGGTAACAAAAGCTCAACACTGCCCCCTAGCATCCTGGAGCACTTCTGTTGTGTTTTGGAGTTTGTACGTGCTTCTGAGTTTTTACGTGTTTTGGAGCTTGTATGTGTTTTGTCTCATGGGCCACCTTAAATATACTTTCATTTATTCACTCCACATAAAATGTAATAAATAAATCATATAATACAAAGAACATTTCAACTTTTAACTATTTAAATTTTCAGCTTTTTCCTTTTAAACAAATTTAAAGTGAAACAACACAAAACATAGCAAACCACAACACAATTAAATCTAAATTATAATATGAAAACAAAAAGAAGATGCACATTATCTGTCATATGGGCCTGCATGAATAAACTTTCTGAATCCTTTATCAACTGTATATAGTTGTGGATGATTACCATACCTTTCTAATGTGACGTTGTTGTCCCTGGCCTTCTTTCTCTCTCTTTCCCTCCCGCTCTGTTCCTGTGCCCAGTGCAAGCACAAGGCTCACGTGCGGAGTGAAGCGGGAAAAAGTGCAAGAGAGAGGGTGAGAGAAAGAAAAAACAAAACAAAACATGGCTCCCACTAAGGAGCCAGCTTGCGTCGTTCACTTCAAAGACTGCTCTAAGAGCCATTTTGTTCGCGACCGACACATCACTATTCAGTACGTAGCAATGTGGTATATACTGTAACTGCTGTAAGAGAAGCAGGGAACACCCTGGAGAGATCACAGGGTTACAGACACTGAATCTGCGTGTGTGTGTGTGTTTCCTGCTAGGTCCCAGCAAACTACTGAATAAACAGAATATTTGCTCTATTGGCTTAAATCTTTCAAGTCCTAAAACTAAGTAGAACAGAAGCAAAAGTCATGCATTTGATTATAATTTTTTTCTGACATAGTTTGATTAATGTTTTTTTGTTTATTGAAGCTACTGCAGGTCAGAATGAAAACAACTTTTAATTCCACTATTCTTGATCTCATGATACAATACAATACAACTTTATTTATAAAGCACATTTAAAACCGAAGGTACACCAAAGAGCTTTACAACAAGGTTTAAATACAAGATATAAGATAAAAGGCTATAACAGAGTACAAAAAATGATGTTACACTGCTCTCACACAGAGGCGTTGTGAATGCCTTGTTATTCTCAAATATGACTTATGCTGCTGCACAGCCGAAACTTTATATACTGTAAATTGAATAACGTCTGCTTATCTATATTTGTTCTCTAAATAGGTAATAGTACACGTTAGCTGGATCAGCTACATCACTAGCCATTATTAGCTTATTATTATTAGCTTTCTGAGCCACAGTACACTGGTATATCAGTAGCTGCCAGCCAAGGAGCTGATGTACTTTTATTGTCTTACTGTGTGTATATTTTATATTCTGGTATATATTGTGACAGCACAAATACTGCAGATGAAGGACAGAGAAACTGAAACAGCAAAAAGACAAAAGGAGAGACCGAAAAGAAACAGGTAACAGTGAAGGTAGTCAAAGTTAGAGACTGGAAGGAAAAATGAGGTGAGCAGATGGGGAGTTAGTGAAGTTAGGTGGAACAACATAAAATCACCTCATAAAAATGGGTGAAAAACAATCCCCAAATGATTTTGACAAGCATTTGATGAATGTTTTGTGTGCTTTCCTGTAGCACTCTTAAAATGTCAGTGGACATTTGAAAAAGAACTTATGGATTGATATGAATGGTAGCATTTATTCCGCAGTCACCCGTGTGGCTCCTGGCTGCGGCTAAGGACGTAGAACAGCTCATCTACTAATGGGAAGCTCTGTGGTTTGATCCTCATCTGTTCCAGTCCGCTACATGTCCTTGGGCAAGTTGCTGTCCAATGGATCCATCAAAGAATAAATGTTAGATAGAAAGCACTTGTGCAGAAGAAGTGTCTAAAAAGAGTGCTTGTATGAATGGGTGAATGAGGCAAGTTGTGTAAAGTGCTTTGCCATCTCAGATGGGTTGGCTAGGATAGGATAGGATAGGATAGGATAGGCTGCCACTACACTGAAATCTATTTTTCTCCTCTCGGAACCAAGAGTAGAATCTGCAGAATAAAGGTAGGGTTTGTATGAACTTGATGTAAAAGAGACTAAAACAATGCTTGGCATTTTACTTGTTTTATGTGCTTTACTACAACTTGTTCCTTAACTTACTTTGGAGTGTTATGATGAGCCTTTTCCTTAAGTTTAGGGTCTACTTTAAAAGCATCAATCCATTAATTTTCCACCGCTTATTCAGGTTTTTGCTGTGGGGCATCAGTCTGAGCAGAGGAACCCGGACTTACCTCTCACCAGCTGGCTGTTCTGGCTGATCAGGAGGAACACAGAGTCGTTCAGATATAATCTCTCCACAAAGTCCTGAGTCTGCCCTGGGAGCTCCTCCCAGTAGGGATCAAGAATATCTCCTAGGTGAGGTGAGCCGCACCTCACCTAGGAGGTGTCCAAAAGGCATTCTATGTCATGGTCCTGGGTCTTTGACTCAGTATTTTGAATTGCAATTCCTTATTCTTAGTTAAGAGTATCCTTAATCTTGCATTCTTTATGGCTGAAGTCTTGTAATTTTCGGATAAGGATTTTGATTTTTTGTTCTCTGTTTGTTTTCTTGTATTTGTGTCAGTGTATTTGTGTCACTGATGTGCCATTCCATACCCTGCCACCTACTGGTTGTTTAATGCTACTATAGATGTATGATGGTTCATTGTACTTATTTTTATTTAACCTGTCATGCATTATAATGAAAACCTCAATCAAGATTTGGCAGTCAGCTGGGTGTTACACACCCAGCTGACTGTTTCAGGAGGACAATAGGAGAAAGGTAATTGGATGGTTAATGCACACACCTTTAACCATGACAATAACTACCATTGCTCCACCTGCACATATTTGCCTGCTCATAAAAGGAGGAGCTCAAATCAGAAAGCACTTTCTTCCACTTCAGAAGACGACATACAAGCAGAGAAGTAATATGTAAGTAATCCTATAAAAAAAGAAATAACTGACATCAACATGTGATATTTAAGGTGAACTGTTTTTGTGTGTTCTTTTTTCCGTCTGTAATCAGTTTAGAATATATTGAGTCACACATGAGTTACTCAACGACGTTCAAAAAATCACTGATAAAATATTAACAAAAATGTATTTATTTATAACTTCTTTGCCTATTTTTTTCTCCTGGAAAGTTTTTTGTTTCAAAAATACTAGGAAGAAAACTTAAGGTGTTTGAGAGAATAATGGTTTACAATATCGCATTCAACATGATGTACAGCATGTCTAACTGAATCATCCCTTTCTCTAATATTCAATGATACTTTGATGACCAATCAACTATAAAGTTTTTTCTGTCATCCATTATTAATACTATGCTTTTCGTTCAAACAAACAGTGTACTGAAACATGTAGACTAATTGTGAAACTATTATGAACTAAAGAAAAGTGAAAAGTTGCAGAAGTATACCGAGAAAGCCCTGGTAGGAAAAATATTTATGACTAGAAAGAATACAAGGGACTTTTAAATGTAAAGTTTCCATCATGAATTAAAAAAGGAATATGTTAGAACTTTAATGTTTAAAGTTTTTAATGAAATAAAATTTTTTATTCTATGGATGGTTAAACAAAATAAAATTTCTATTGTGGACAGATTATGTTTTTAGGCTCTCTAATACATGTTATCCACATCAATTATCATTTTTAGAGAAGGCAACAGGGAAACACCATCACCATGGGTGAAAAGATTGGTGTCAGATTTCTTCTATTTGTTGGTAAGACAAACGTATATTCATGAGAAACTGTTATATTTAGTTTAATTATCTAACCACATGTAAAAATAACAAAATAGTTTCTACTAAGTCTGCACAGCTACCACACCAATATCAACAACTGCAGCCCCAACAACAACCATAACTGCGGTAACAACTACAGATGCTCCAACAACAACCACAGTGATAGCCACAACTGCTCAAACAACTACAACAGCTGCACCCACAAACACAGCAACCCCCACAACAACCACAGCTGCTCCAACAACAACTACAACTGCTTCATCAACAACCACAACTGTGGCCACAACTGCAGCTGCTCCAACAACAACTACAGCTGTTCCAACAACAGCCACAGCTTCCCCAACAACAACAACAACACCCTCAACCACAGCTGCACCCACAACAACTACAGCTGCTCCAACAACAACCACAGCTTCCTCAACAACAACAACAGCAACAACACCCTCAACCACAGCTGCTCCAACAACAACCACAACTGTGGCCACAACTGCAGCTGCTCCAACAACAACCACAGCTGCTCCAACAACAACCACAACTGCACCCACAACAACCACAGCTGCTCCAACAACAACTACAGCTGCTCCAACAACAACTACAACTGCTCCAACCACAACTGCCGCCCTAACAACAGCCACAACTGCACCAACAACAACCACAGCTGCCCCAACAACAACCACAGCTTCCTCAACAACAACAACAGCAACAACACCCTCAACCACAGCTGCTCCAACAACAACCACAACTGTGGCCACAACTGCAGCTGCTCCAACAACAACTACAGCTGCTCCAACAACAACCACAGCTGCTCCAACAACAACCACAACTGCACCCACAACAACCACAGCTGCTCCAACAACAACTACAGCTGCTCCAACAACAACTACAACTGCTCCAACCACAACTGCCGCCCTAACAACAGCCACAACTGCACCAACAACAACCACAGCTGCCCCAACAACAACCACAGCTTCCTCAACAACAACAACAACAACAACTCCCTCAACCACAGCTGCTCCAACAACAACTACAGCTGCCCCAACAACAACCACAGCTTCCTCAACAACAACAACAACAACAACAACTCCCTCAACCACAGCTGCTCCAACAACAACCTCAGCTGCTCCAACAACAACTACAGCTGTTCCAACAACAACCACAACTGTCTCCCCAACAACTACCACAATTGCACCCACAACAAACACAGCTGCTCAAACAACTACTACAGCTGCTCCAACAACAACCACAGCTTCCCCAAAAACAACAACAACACCCTCAACCACAGCTGCAACCACAACAACCACAGCTGCTCCAACAACAACTACAGCTGCTCCAACAACAACCACAACTGCACCCTCAACAACAACAACTACACCCACAACAACCACATCTTCTCCAACAACAACTACAGCTGCTCCAACAACAACCACAGCTTCCCCAACAGCAACAACAACAACAACTGCACCCTCAACTACAGGTGCTCCAACAACAACAACCGCTGCTCCAACACCCACAACCACAGCTGCTCCAACAACAACCACAACTGCACCCACAACAACCACAGCTGCTCCAACAACAACTACAGCTGCTCCAACAACAACTACAACTGCTCCAACCACAACTGCCGCCCTAACAACAGCCACAACTGCACCAACAACAACCACAGCTGCCCCAACAACAACCACAGCTTCCTCAACAACAACAACAACAACAACTCCCTCAACCACAGCTGCTCCAACAACAACTACAGCTGCCCCAACAACAACCACAGCTTCCTCAACAACAACAACAACAACAACAACTCCCTCAACCACAGCTGCTCCAACAACAACCTCAGCTGCTCCAACAACAACTACAGCTGTTCCAACAACAACCACAACTGTCTCCCCAACAACTACCACAATTGCACCCACAACAAACACAGCTGCTCAAACAACTACTACAGCTGCTCCAACAACAACCACAGCTTCCCCAAAAACAACAACAACACCCTCAACCACAGCTGCAACCACAACAACCACAGCTGCTCCAACAACAACTACAGCTGCTCCAACAACAACCACAACTGCTCCAACAACAACCACAACTGAGGCCACAACAACCACAGCTTCGCCAACAACAACTACAGCTGCCCCAACAACAACCACAGCTTCCTCAACAACAAAAACAACAACACCCTCAACCACAGCTGCTCCAACAACAACAACAACTGTGGCCACAAGTGCAGCTGCTCCAACAACAACTACAGCTGCTCCAACAACAACCACAACTGCTCCAACAACAACCACAACTGAGGCCACAACAACCACAGCTTCCCCAACAGCAACAACAACAACAACTGCACCCTCAACTACAGGTGCTCCAACAACAACAACCGCTGCTCCAACACCCACAACCACAACTGCGCCAACCACAACTGCCGCCGTAACAACAGCCACAACTGCACCAACAACAACCACAGCTGCCCCAACAACAACCACAGCTTCATCAACAACAACAACAACAACAACTCCCTCAACCACAGCTGCTCCAACAACAACTACAGCTGCCCCAACAACAACCACAACTTCCTCAACAACAACAACAACAACAACTCCCACAACCACAGCTGTTCCAACAACAACCACAACTGCCGCCCCAACAACTACCACAACTGCACCCACAACAACCACAGCTGCTCCAACAACAACCACAGCTTTGCCACCACCAACAACAACAACACCCTCAACCACAGCTGCACCCACAACAACCACAGCTGCTCCAACAACCACTACAGCTGCTCCAACAACAACCACAACTGCTCTAACAACAACCACAACTGTGGCCACAACTGCAGCTGCTCCAACAACAACTACAGCTGCTCCAACAACAACCACAACTGTCTCCCCAACAACTACCACAATTGCACCCACAACAACCACAGCTTCCCCAACAACAATAACACCCTCAACCACAGCTGCACCCACAACAACTACAGCTGCCCCAACAACAACCACAACTTCCTCAACAACAACAACAACAACAACAACTCCCTCAACCACAGCTGCTCCAACAACAACTACAGCTGCCCCAACAACAACCACAGCTGCTCCAACAACAACTACAGCTGTTCCAACAACAACCACAACTGTGGCCACAACTGCAGCTGCTCCAACAACAACTACAGCTGTTCCAACAACAACCACAACTGTGGCCACAACCACAGCTGCTCCAACAACAACTACAGCTGCTCCAACAACAACTACAGCTGCCCCAACAACAACCACAGCTTCCTCAACAACAAAAACAACAACACCCTCAACCACAGCTGCTCCAACAACAACCACAGCTGCTCCAACAACTACCACAACTGCACCCACAACAACCACAGCTGCTCCAACAACAACTACAACTGCTCCAACAACAACCACAACTGAGGCCACAACAACCACAGCTGCTCCAACACCAACCACAGCTTCCCCAACAACAACAACACCCTCAACCACAGCTGCACCCACAACAAGTACAGCTGCTCCAACAACTACCAAAACTGCACCCACTATAACCACAGCTGCTCCAACAACAACCACAACTGCACCCACAACAACCACAGCTGCTCCAACAACAACCACAGCTGCTCCAACAACAACTACAGCTGCCCCAACAACAACTACAGCTGCTCCAACAACAACCACAACTGCTCCAACAACAACCACAACTGAGGCCACAACAACCACAGCTGCTCAAACAACAACCACAGCTTTGCCACCAACAACAACAACACCCTCAACCACAGCTGCTCCAACAACAACTACAGCTGCTCCAACAACAACTACAGCTGCCCCAACAACAACCACAGCTTCCTCAACAACAAAAACAACAACACCCTCAACCACAGCTGCTCCAACAACAACAACAACTGTGGCCACAACTGCAGCTGCTCCAACAACAACTACAGCTTCTCCAACAACAACCACAACTGCTCCAACAACAACCACAACTGAGGCCACAACAACCACAGCTTCCCCAACAGCAACAACAACAACAACTGCACCCTCAACTACAGGTGCTCAAACAACAACAACCGCTGCTCCAACACCCACAACCACAACGGCGCCAACCACAACTGCCGCCGTAACAACAGCCACAACTGCACCAACAACAACCACAGCTGCCCCAACAACAACCACAGCTTCATCAACAACAACAACAACGACAACAACTCCCTCGACCACAGCTGCTCCAACAACAACTACAGCTGCCCCAACAACAACCACAACTTCCTCAACAACAACAACAACAACAACAACAACTCCCTCAACCACAGCTGCTCCAACAACAACTACAGCTGCTCCCACAACAACCACAGCTGCTCCAACAACAACTACAGCTGCTCCAACACCAACCACAGCTTCCCCAACAACAACAACACCCTCAACCACAGCTGCACCCACAACAAGTACAGCTGCTCCAACAACAACCACAGCTTTGCCACCACCAACAACAACAACACCCTCAACCACAGCTGCACCCACAACAACCACAGCTGCTCCAACAACCACTACAGCTGCTCCAACAACAACCACAACTGCTCTAACAACAACCACAACTGTGGCCACAACTGCAGCTGCTCCAACAACAACTACAGCTGCTCCAACAACAACCACAACTGTCTCCCCAACAACTACCACAATTGCACCCACAACAGCCACAGCTTCCCCAACAACAATAACACCCTCAACCACAGCTGCACCCACAACAACTACAGCTGCCCCAACAACAACCACAACTTCCTCAACAACAACAACAACAACAACAACTCCCTCAACCACAGCTGCTCCAACAACAACTACAGCTGCCCCAACAACAACCACAGCTGCTCCAACAACAACTACAGCTGTTCCAACAACAACCACAACTGTGGCCACAACTGCAGCTGCTCCAACAACAACTACAGCTGTTCCAACAACAACCACAACTGTGGCCACAACCACAGCTGCTCCAACAACAACTACAGCTGCTCCAACAACAACTACAGCTGCCCCAACAACAACCACAGCTTCCTCAACAACAAAAACAACAACACCCTCAACCACAGCTGCTCCAACAACAACCACAGCTGCTCCAACAACTACCACAACTGCACCCACAACAACCACAGCTGCTCCAACAACAACTACAACTGCTCCAACAACAACCACAACTGAGGCCACAACAACCACAGCTGCTCCAACACCAACCACAGCTTCCCCAACAACAACAACACCCTCAACCACAGCTGCACCCACAACAAGTACAGCTGCTCCAACAACTACCAAAACTGCACCCACTATAACCACAGCTGCTCCAACAACAACCACAACTGCACCCACAACAACCACAGCTGCTCCAACAACAACCACAGCTGCTCCAACAACAACTACAGCTGCCCCAACAACAACTACAGCTGCTCCAACAACAACCACAACTGCTCCAACAACAACCACAACTGAGGCCACAACAACCACAGCTGCTCAAACAACAACCACAGCTGCTCCAACAACTACCACAACTGCACCCACAACAACCACAGCTGCTCCAACAACAACTACAGCTGCTCCAACAACAACTACAGCTGCCCCAACAACAACCACAGCTTCCTCAACAACAAAAACAACAACACCCTCAACCACAGCTGCTCCAACAACAACAACAACTGTGGCCACAACTGCAGCTGCTCCAACAACAACTACAGCTTCTCCAACAACAACCACAACTGCTCCAACAACAACCACAACTGAGGCCACAACAACCACAGCTTCCCCAACAGCAACAACAACAACAACTGCACCCTCAACTACAGGTGCTCAAACAACAACAACCGCTGCTCCAACACCCACAACCACAACTGCGCCAACCACAACTGCCGCCGTAACAACAGCCACAACTGCACCAACAACAACCACAGCTGCCCCAACAACAACCACAGCTTCATCAACAACAACAACAACGACAACAACTCCCTCGACCACAGCTGCTCCAACAACAACTACAGCTGCCCCAACAACAACCACAACTTCCTCAACAACAACAACAACAACAACAACTCCCTCAACCACAGCTGCTCCAACAACAACTACAGCTGCCCCAACAACAACCACAGCTGCTCCCACAACAACTACAGCTGCCCCAACAACAACCACAGCTTCCCAAACAACAACAACAACAACACCCTCAACCACAGCTGCACCCACAACAACTACAGCTGCTCCAACAACAACCACAGCTGCACCCACAACAACCACAGCTGCTCCAACAACAACTACAGCTGCTCCAACAACAACCACAACTGCTCCAACAACAACCACAACTGTCTCCCCAACAACTACCACAATTGCACCCACAACAAACACAGCTGCTCAAACAACTACTACAGCTTCCCCAACAACTACAACAACTTCCTCAACAACAACAACAACAACAACTCCCTCAACCACAGCTGCAACCACAACAACCACAGCTGCTCCAACAACCACTACAGCTGCTCCAACAACAACCACAACTGCTCTAACAACAACCACAACTGTGGCCACAACTGCAGCTGCTCCAACAACAACTACAGCTGCTCCAACAACAACCACAACTGTCTCCCCAACAACTACCACAATTGCACCCACAACAACCACAGCTTCCCCAACAACAATAACACCCTCAACCACAGCTGCACCCACAACAACTACAGCTGCCCCAACAACAACCACAACTTCCTCAACAACAACAACAACAACAACAACTCCCTCAACCACAGCTGCTCCAACAACAACTACAGCTGCCCCAACAACAACCACAGCTGCTCCAACAACAACTACAGCTGTTCCAACAACAACCACAACTGTGGCCACAACTGCAGCTGCTCCAACAACAACTACAGCTGTTCCAACAACAACCACAACTGTGGCCACAACCACAGCTGCTCCAACAACAACTACAGCTGCCCCAACAACAACCACAGCTTCCTCAACAACAAAAACAACAACACCCTCAACCACAGCTGCTCCAACAACAACCACAGCTGCTCCAACAACTACCACAACTGCACCCACAACAACCACAGCTGCTCCAACAACAACTACAACTGCTCCAACAACAACCACAACTGAGGCCACAACAACCACAGCTGCTCCAACACCAACCACAGCTTCCCCAACAACAACAACACCCTCAACCACAGCTGCACCGACAACAAGTACAGCTGCTCCAACAACTACCAAAACTGCACCCACTATAACCACAGCTGCTCCAACAACAACCACAACTGCACCCACAACAACCACAGCTGCTCCAACAACAACCACAGCTGCTCCAACAACAACCACAACTGAGGCCACAACAACCACAGCTGCTCCAACAACAACTACAGCTGCTCCAACAACAACCACAACTGCTCCAACAACAACCACAACTGAGGCCACAACAACCACAGCTGCTCAAACAACAACCACAGCTTTGCCACCAACAACAACAACAACACCCTCAACCACAGCTGCTCCAACAACAACTACAGCTGCTCCAACAACAACTACAGCTGCCCCAACAACAACCACAGCTTCCTCAACAACAAAAACAACAACACCCTCAACCACAGCTGCTCCAACAACAACAACAACTGTGGCCACAACTGCAGCTGCTCCAACAACAACTACAGCTTCTCCAACAACAACCACAACTGCTCCAACAACAACCACAACTGAGGCCACAACAACCACAGCTTCCCCAACAGCAACAACAACAACAACTGCACCCTCAACTACAGGTGCTCCAACAACAACAACCGCTGCTCCAACACCCACAACCACAACTGCGCCAATCACAACTGCCGCCGTAACAACAGCCACAACTGCACCAACAACAACCACAGCTGCCCCAACAACAACCACAGCTTCATCAACAACAACAACAACGACAACAACTCCCTCGACCACAGCTGCTCCAACAACAACTACAGCTGCCCCAACAACAACCACAACTTCCTCAACAACAACAACAACAACAACAACTCCCTCAACCACAGCTGCTCCAACAACAACTACAGCTGCCCCAACAACAACCACAGCTGCTCCCACAACAACTACAGCTGCCCCAACAACAACCACAGCTTCCCAAACAACAACAACAACAACACCCTCAACCACAGCTGCACCCACAACAACTACAGCTGCTCCAACAACAACCACAGCTGCACCAACAACAACCACAGCTGCTCCAACAACAACTACAGCTGCTCCAACAACAACGACAGCTTCCCCAACAACTACAACAACTTCCTCAACAACAACAACAACAACAACTCCCTCAACCACAGCTGCAACCACAACAACCACAGCTGCTCCAACAACCACTACAGCTGCTCCAACAACAACCACAACTGCTCTAACAACAACCACAACTGTGGCCACAACTGCAGCTGCTCCAACAACAACTACAGCTGCTCCAACAACAACCACAACTGTCTCCCCAACAACTACCACAATTGCACCCACAACAACCACAGCTTCCCCAACAACAATAACACCCTCAACCACAGCTGCACCCACAACAACTACAGCTGCTCCCACAACAACCACAGCTGCTCCAACAACAACTACAGCTGCTCCAACAACAACCACATCTTTGCCACCAACAACAACAACAACACCCTCAACCACAGCTGCTCCAACAACAACTACAGCTGCTCCAACAACAACCACAGCTTTGCCACCACCAACAACAACAACACCCTCAACCACAGCTGCACCCACAACAACTACAGCTGTTCCAACAACTACCACAACTGCACCCACAATAACTACAGCTACTCCAACAACAACCACAACTGCACCCACAACAACCACAACTGAGGCCACAACAACCACAGCTGCTCAAACAACAACCAAAGCTTTGCCACCAACAACAACAACAACACCCTCAACCACAGCTGCTCCAACAACAACTACAGCTGCTCCAACAACAACTACAGCTGCTCCAACAACAACCTCAGCTGCTCCAACAACAACTACAGCTGTTCCAACAACAACCACAACTGTCTCCCCAACAACTACCACAATTGCACCCACAACAAACACAGCTGCTCAAACAACTACTACAGCTGCTCCAACAACAACCACAGCTTCCCCAAAAACAACAACAACACCCTCAACCACAGCTGCAACCACAACAACCACAGCTGCTCCAACAACAACTACAGCTGCTCCAACAACAACCACAACTGCACCCTCAACAACAACAACTACACCCACAACAACCACATCTTCTCCAACAACAACTACAGCTGCTCCAACAACAACCACAGCTTCCCCAACAGCAACAACAACAACAACTGCACCCTCAACTACAGGTGCTCCAACAACAACAACCGCTGCTCCAACACCCACAACCACAGCTGCTCCAACAACAACTACAGCTGCTCCAACAACAACTACAACTGCTCCAACCACAACTGCCGCCCTAACAACAGCCACAACTGCACCAACAACAACCACAGCTTCCTCAACAACAACAACAACAACAACTCCCTCAACCACAGCTGCTCCAACAACAACCTCAGCTGCTCCAACAACAACTACAGCTGTTCCAACAACAACCACAACTGTCTCCCCAACAACTACCACAATTGCACCCACAACAAACACAGCTGCTCAAACAACTACTACAGCTGCTCCAACAACAACCACAGCTGCTCCAACAACAACCACAACTGCTCCAACCACAACTGCGCCAACCACAACTGCCGCCGTAACAACAGCCACAACTGCCCCAACAACAACCACAGCCGCCCCAACAACAACTACAGCTGCCCCAACAACAACCACAGCTTCCTCAACAACAACAACAACAACACCCTCAACCACAGCTGCTCCAACAACAACCACAACTGTGGCCACAACTGCAGCTGCTCCAACAACAACTACAGCTGCTCCAACAACAACCACAACTGCTCCAACAACAACCACAACTGAGGCCACAACAACCACAGCTTCGCCAACAACAACTACAGCTGCCCCAACAACAACCACAGCTTCCTCAACAACAAAAACAACAACACCCTCAACCACAGCTGCTCCAACAACAACAACAACTGTGGCCACAAGTGCAGCTGCTCCAACAACAACTACAGCTGCTCCAACAACAACCACAACTGCTCCAACAACAACCACAACTGAGGCCACAACAACCACAGCTTCCCCAACAGCAACAACAACAACAACTGCACCCTCAACTACAGGTGCTCCAACAACAACAACCGCTGCTCCAACACCCACAACCACAACTGCGCCATCCACAACTGCCGCCGTAACAACAGCCACAACTGCACCAACAACAACCACAGCTGCCCCAACAACAACCACAGCTTCATCAACAACAACAACAACAACAACAACTCCCTCAACCACAGCTGCTCCAACAACAACTACAGCTGCCACAACAACAACCACAACTTCCTCAACAACAACAACAACAACAACTCCCTCAACCACAGCTGCTCCAACAACAACTACAGCTGCCCCAACAACAACCACAGCTGCTCCCACAACAACTACAGCTGCCCCAACAACAACCACAGCTTCCCAAACAACAACAACAACAACAACTCCCTCAACCACAGCTGCTCCAACAACAACTACAGCTGCCCCAACAACAACTGCCGCCCTAACAACAACCACAGCTTCCTCAACAACAACAACAACAACAACAACAACTCCCTCAACCACAGCTGCTCCAACAACAACTACAGCTTCCTCAACAACAACAACAACAACAACAACAACGCCCTCAACCACAGCTGCTCCAACAACAACTACAGCTGCCCCAACAACAACCACAACTTCCTCAACAACAACAACAACAACAACAACTCCCTCAACCACAGCTGCTCCAACAACAACTACAGCTGCCCCAACAACAACCACAGCTGCTCCAACAACAACTACAGCTGTTCCAACAACAACCACAACTGTGGCCACAACTGCAGCTGCTCCAACAACAACTACAGCTGTTCCAACAACAACCACAACTGTGGCCACAACCACAGCTGCTCCAACAACAACTACAGCTGCTCCAACAACAACTACAGCTGCCCCAACAACAACCACAGCTTCCTCAACAACAAAAACAACAACACCCTCAACCACAGCTGCTCCAACAACAACAACAACTGTGGCCACAACTGCAGCTGCTCCAACAACAACTACAGCTGCTCCAACAACAACCACAACTGCTCCAACAACAACCACAACTGAGGCCACAACAACCACAGCTTCGCCAACAACAACTACAGCTGCCCCAACAACAACCACAGCTTCCTCAACAACAAAAACAACAACACCCTCAACCACAGCTGCTCCAACAACAACCACAGCTGCTCCAACAACTACCACAACTGCACCCACAACAACCACAGCTGCTCCAACAACAACTACAACTGCTCCAACAACAACCACAACTGAGGCCACAACAACCACAGCTGCTCCAACACCAACCACAGCTTCCCCAACAACAACAACACCCTCAACCACAGTTGCACCCACAACAAGTACAGCTGCTCCAACAACTACCAAAACTGCACCCACTATAACCACAGCTGCTCCAACAACAACCACAACTGCACCCACAACAACCACAGCTGCTCCAACAACAACCACAGCTGCTCCAACAACAACTACAGCTGCCCCAACAACAACTACAGCTGCTCCAACAACAACCACAACTGCTCCAACAACAACCACAACTGAGGCCACAACAACCACAGCTTCGCCAACAACAACTACAGCTGCTCAAACAACAACCACAGCTTTGCCACCAACAACAACAACAACACCCTCAACCACAGCTGCTCCAACAACAACTACAGCTGCTCCAACAACAACTACAGCTGCCCCAACAACAACTGCCGCCCTAACAACAGCCACAACTGCACCAACAACAACCACAGCTGCCCCAACAACAACCACAGCTTCCTCAACAACAACAACAACAACAACAACAACTCCCTCAACCACAGCTGCTCCAACAACAACTACAGCTGCCCCAACAACAACCACAACTTCCTCAACAACAACAACAACAACAACAACTCCCTCAACCACAGCTGCTCCAACAACAACTACAGCTGCCCGAACAACAACCACAGCTGCTCCAACAACAACTACAGCTGTTCCAACAACAACCACAACTGTGGCCACAACTGCAGCTGCTCCAACAACAACTACAGCTGTTCCAACAACAACCACAACTGTGGCCACAACCACAGCTGCTCCAACAACAACTACAGCTGCTCCAACAACAACTACAGCTGCCCCAACAACAACCACAGCTTCCTCAACAACAAAAACAACAACACCCTCAACCACAGCTGCTCCAACAACAACCACAACTGAGGCCACAACAACCACAGCTTCGCCAACAACAACTACAGCTGCCCCAACAACAACCACAGCTTCCTCAACAACAAAAACAACAACACCCTCAACCACAGCTGCTCCAACAACAACCACAGCTGCTCCAACAACTACCACAACTGCACCCACAACAACCACAGCTGCTCCAACAACAACTACAACTGCTCCAACAACAACCACAACTGAGGCCACAACAACCACAGCTGCTCCAACACCAACCACAGCTTCCCCAACAACAACAACACCCTCAACCACAGCTGCACCCACAACAAGTACAGCTGCTCCAACAACTACCAAAACTGCTCCAACAACAACCACAACTGCACCCACAACAACTACAGCTGCCCCAACAACAACTACAGCTGCTCCAACAACAACCACAACTGCTCCAACAACAACCACAACTGCACCCACAACAACCACAGCTGCTCCAACAACAACCACAGCTGCTCCAACAACAACTACAGCTGCCCCAACAACAACCACAGCTGCTCCAACAACAACTACAGCTGCCCCAACAACAACTACAGCTGTTCCAACAACAACCACAACTGTGGCCACAACTGCAGCTGCTCCAACAACAACTACAGCTGTTCCAACAACAACCACAACTGTGGCCACAACCACAGCTGCTCCAACAACAACTACAGCTGCTCCAACAACAACTACAGCTGCCCCAACAACAACCACAGCTTCCTCAACAACAAAAACAACAACACCCTCAACCACAGCTGCTCCAACAACAACAACAACTGTGGCCACAACTGCAGCTGCTCCAACAACAACTACAGCTGCTCCAACAACAACCACAACTGCTCCAACAACAACCACAACTGAGGCCACAACAACCACAGCTTCGCCAACAACAACTACAGCTGCCCCAACAACAACCACAGCTTCCTCAACAACAAAAACAACAACACCCTCAACCACAGCTGCTCCAACAACAACCACAGCTGCTCCAACAACTACCACAACTGCACCCACAACAACCACAGCTGCTCCAACAACAACTACAGCTGCTCCAACAACAACTACAGCTGCCCCAACAACAACCACAGCTTCCTCAACAACAAAAACAACAACACCCTCAACCACAGCTGCTCCAACAACAACAACAACTGTGGCCACAACTGCAGCTGCTCCAACAACAACTACAGCTGCTCCAACAACAACCACAACTGCTCCAACAACAACCACAACTGAGGCCACAACAACCACAGCTTCGCCAACAACAACTACAGCTGCCCCAACAACAACCACAGCTTCCTCAACAACAAAAACAACAACACCCTCAACCACAGCTGCTCCAACAACAACAACAACTGTGGCCACAAGTGCAGCTGCTCCAACAACAACTACAGCTGCTCCAACAACAACCACAACTGCTCCAACAACAACCACAACTGAGGCCACAACAACCACAGCTTCCCCAACAGCAACAACAACAACAACTGCACCCTCAACTACAGGTGCTCCAACAACAACAACCGCTGCTCCAACACCCACAACCACAACTGCGCCAACCACAACTGCCGCCGTAACAACAGCCACAACTGCACCAACAACAACCACAGCTGCCCCAACAACAACCACAGCTTCATCAACAACAACAACAACAACAACTCCCTCAACCACAGCTGCTCCAACAACAACTACAGCTGCCCCAACAACAACCACAACTTCCTCAACAACAACAACAACAACAACTCCCACAACCACAGCTGTTCCAACAACAACCACAACTGCCGCCCCAACAACTACCACAACTGCACCCACAACAACCACAGCTGCTCCAACAACAACCACAGCTTTGCCACCACCAACAACAACAACACCCTCAACCACAGCTGCACCCACAACAACCACAGCTGCTCCAACAACCACTACAGCTGCTCCAACAACAACCACAACTGCTCTAACAACAACCACAACTGTGGCCACAACTGCAGCTGCTCCAACAACAACTACAGCTGCTCCAACAACAACCACAACTGTCTCCCCAACAACTACCACAATTGCACCCACAACAACCACAGCTTCCCCAACAACAATAACACCCTCAACCACAGCTGCACCCACAACAACTACAGCTGCCCCAACAACAACCACAACTTCCTCAACAACAACAACAACAACAACAACTCCCTCAACCACAGCTGCTCCAACAACAACTACAGCTGCCCCAACAACAACCACAGCTGCTCCAACAACAACTACAGCTGTTCCAACAACAACCACAACTGTGGCCACAACTGCAGCTGCTCCAACAACAACTACAGCTGTTCCAACAACAACCACAACTGTGGCCACAACCACAGCTGCTCCAACAACAACTACAGCTGCTCCAACAACAACTACAGCTGCCCCAACAACAACCACAGCTTCCTCAACAACAAAAACAACAACACCCTCAACCACAGCTGCTCCAACAACAACCACAGCTGCTCCAACAACTACCACAACTGCACCCACAACAACCACAGCTGCTCCAACAACAACTACAACTGCTCCAACAACAACCACAACTGAGGCCACAACAACCACAGCTGCTCCAACACCAACCACAGCTTCCCCAACAACAACAACACCCTCAACCACAGCTGCACCCACAACAAGTACAGCTGCTCCAACAACTACCAAAACTGCACCCACTATAACCACAGCTGCTCCAACAACAACCACAACTGCACCCACAACAACCACAGCTGCTCCAACAACAACCACAGCTGCTCCAACAACAACTACAGCTGCCCCAACAACAACTACAGCTGCTCCAACAACAACCACAACTGCTCCAACAACAACCACAACTGAGGCCACAACAACCACAGCTGCTCAAACAACAACCACAGCTTTGCCACCAACAACAACAACACCCTCAACCACAGCTGCTCCAACAACAACTACAGCTGCTCCAACAACAACTACAGCTGCCCCAACAACAACCACAGCTTCCTCAACAACAAAAACAACAACACCCTCAACCACAGCTGCTCCAACAACAACAACAACTGTGGCCACAACTGCAGCTGCTCCAACAACAACTACAGCTTCTCCAACAACAACCACAACTGCTCCAACAACAACCACAACTGAGGCCACAACAACCACAGCTTCCCCAACAGCAACAACAACAACAACTGCACCCTCAACTACAGGTGCTCAAACAACAACAACCGCTGCTCCAACACCCACAACCACAACGGCGCCAACCACAACTGCCGCCGTAACAACAGCCACAACTGCACCAACAACAACCACAGCTGCCCCAACAACAACCACAGCTTCATCAACAACAACAACAACGACAACAACTCCCTCGACCACAGCTGCTCCAACAACAACTACAGCTGCCCCAACAACAACCACAACTTCCTCAACAACAACAACAACAACAACAACAACTCCCTCAACCACAGCTGCTCCAACAACAACTACAGCTGCTCCCACAACAACCACAGCTGCTCCAACAACAACTACAGCTGCTCCAACACCAACCACAGCTTCCCCAACAACAACAACACCCTCAACCACAGCTGCACCCACAACAAGTACAGCTGCTCCAACAACAACCACAGCTTTGCCACCACCAACAACAACAACACCCTCAACCACAGCTGCACCCACAACAACCACAGCTGCTCCAACAACCACTACAGCTGCTCCAACAACAACCACAACTGCTCTAACAACAACCACAACTGTGGCCACAACTGCAGCTGCTCCAACAACAACTACAGCTGCTCCAACAACAACCACAACTGTCTCCCCAACAACTACCACAATTGCACCCACAACAGCCACAGCTTCCCCAACAACAATAACACCCTCAACCACAGCTGCACCCACAACAACTACAGCTGCCCCAACAACAACCACAACTTCCTCAACAACAACAACAACAACAACAACTCCCTCAACCACAGCTGCTCCAACAACAACTACAGCTGCCCCAACAACAACCACAGCTGCTCCAACAACAACTACAGCTGTTCCAACAACAACCACAACTGTGGCCACAACTGCAGCTGCTCCAACAACAACTACAGCTGTTCCAACAACAACCACAACTGTGGCCACAACCACAGCTGCTCCAACAACAACTACAGCTGCTCCAACAACAACTACAGCTGCCCCAACAACAACCACAGCTTCCTCAACAACAAAAACAACAACACCCTCAACCACAGCTGCTCCAACAACAACCACAGCTGCTCCAACAACTACCACAACTGCACCCACAACAACCACAGCTGCTCCAACAACAACTACAACTGCTCCAACAACAACCACAACTGAGGCCACAACAACCACAGCTGCTCCAACACCAACCACAGCTTCCCCAACAACAACAACACCCTCAACCACAGCTGCACCCACAACAAGTACAGCTGCTCCAACAACTACCAAAACTGCACCCACTATAACCACAGCTGCTCCAACAACAACCACAACTGCACCCACAACAACCACAGCTGCTCCAACAACAACCACAGCTGCTCCAACAACAACTACAGCTGCCCCAACAACAACTACAGCTGCTCCAACAACAACCACAACTGCTCCAACAACAACCACAACTGAGGCCACAACAACCACAGCTGCTCAAACAACAACCACAGCTGCTCCAACAACTACCACAACTGCACCCACAACAACCACAGCTGCTCCAACAACAACTACAGCTGCTCCAACAACAACTACAGCTGCCCCAACAACAACCACAGCTTCCTCAACAACAAAAACAACAACACCCTCAACCACAGCTGCTCCAACAACAACAACAACTGTGGCCACAACTGCAGCTGCTCCAACAACAACTACAGCTTCTCCAACAACAACCACAACTGCTCCAACAACAACCACAACTGAGGCCACAACAACCACAGCTTCCCCAACAGCAACAACAACAACAACTGCACCCTCAACTACAGGTGCTCAAACAACAACAACCGCTGCTCCAACACCCACAACCACAACTGCGCCAACCACAACTGCCGCCGTAACAACAGCCACAACTGCACCAACAACAACCACAGCTGCCCCAACAACAACCACAGCTTCATCAACAACAACAACAACGACAACAACTCCCTCGACCACAGCTGCTCCAACAACAACTACAGCTGCCCCAACAACAACCACAACTTCCTCAACAACAACAACAACAACAACAACTCCCTCAACCACAGCTGCTCCAACAACAACTACAGCTGCCCCAACAACAACCACAGCTGCTCCCACAACAACTACAGCTGCCCCAACAACAACCACAGCTTCCCAAACAACAACAACAACAACACCCTCAACCACAGCTGCACCCACAACAACTACAGCTGCTCCAACAACAACCACAGCTGCACCCACAACAACCACAGCTGCTCCAACAACAACTACAGCTGCTCCAACAACAACCACAACTGCTCCAACAACAACCACAACTGTCTCCCCAACAACTACCACAATTGCACCCACAACAAACACAGCTGCTCAAACAACTACTACAGCTTCCCCAACAACTACAACAACTTCCTCAACAACAACAACAACAACAACTCCCTCAACCACAGCTGCAACCACAACAACCACAGCTGCTCCAACAACCACTACAGCTGCTCCAACAACAACCACAACTGCTCTAACAACAACCACAACTGTGGCCACAACTGCAGCTGCTCCAACAACAACTACAGCTGCTCCAACAACAACCACAACTGTCTCCCCAACAACTACCACAATTGCACCCACAACAACCACAGCTTCCCCAACAACAATAACACCCTCAACCACAGCTGCACCCACAACAACTACAGCTGCCCCAACAACAACCACAACTTCCTCAACAACAACAACAACAACAACAACTCCCTCAACCACAGCTGCTCCAACAACAACTACAGCTGCCCCAACAACAACCACAGCTGCTCCAACAACAACTACAGCTGTTCCAACAACAACCACAACTGTGGCCACAACTGCAGCTGCTCCAACAACAACTACAGCTGTTCCAACAACAACCACAACTGTGGCCACAACCACAGCTGCTCCAACAACAACTACAGCTGCCCCAACAACAACCACAGCTTCCTCAACAACAAAAACAACAACACCCTCAACCACAGCTGCTCCAACAACAACCACAGCTGCTCCAACAACTACCACAACTGCACCCACAACAACCACAGCTGCTCCAACAACAACTACAACTGCTCCAACAACAACCACAACTGAGGCCACAACAACCACAGCTGCTCCAACACCAACCACAGCTTCCCCAACAACAACAACACCCTCAACCACAGCTGCACCGACAACAAGTACAGCTGCTCCAACAACTACCAAAACTGCACCCACTATAACCACAGCTGCTCCAACAACAACCACAACTGCACCCACAACAACCACAGCTGCTCCAACAACAACCACAGCTGCTCCAACAACAACCACAACTGAGGCCACAACAACCACAGCTGCTCCAACAACAACTACAGCTGCTCCAACAACAACCACAACTGCTCCAACAACAACCACAACTGAGGCCACAACAACCACAGCTGCTCAAACAACAACCACAGCTTTGCCACCAACAACAACAACAACACCCTCAACCACAGCTGCTCCAACAACAACTACAGCTGCTCCAACAACAACTACAGCTGCCCCAACAACAACCACAGCTTCCTCAACAACAAAAACAACAACACCCTCAACCACAGCTGCTCCAACAACAACAACAACTGTGGCCACAACTGCAGCTGCTCCAACAACAACTACAGCTTCTCCAACAACAACCACAACTGCTCCAACAACAACCACAACTGAGGCCACAACAACCACAGCTTCCCCAACAGCAACAACAACAACAACTGCACCCTCAACTACAGGTGCTCCAACAACAACAACCGCTGCTCCAACACCCACAACCACAACTGCGCCAATCACAACTGCCGCCGTAACAACAGCCACAACTGCACCAACAACAACCACAGCTGCCCCAACAACAACCACAGCTTCATCAACAACAACAACAACGACAACAACTCCCTCGACCACAGCTGCTCCAACAACAACTACAGCTGCCCCAACAACAACCACAACTTCCTCAACAACAACAACAACAACAACAACTCCCTCAACCACAGCTGCTCCAACAACAACTACAGCTGCCCCAACAACAACCACAGCTGCTCCCACAACAACTACAGCTGCCCCAACAACAACCACAGCTTCCCAAACAACAACAACAACAACACCCTCAACCACAGCTGCACCCACAACAACTACAGCTGCTCCAACAACAACCACAGCTGCACCAACAACAACCACAGCTGCTCCAACAACAACTACAGCTGCTCCAACAACAACGACAGCTTCCCCAACAACTACAACAACTTCCTCAACAACAACAACAACAACAACTCCCTCAACCACAGCTGCAACCACAACAACCACAGCTGCTCCAACAACCACTACAGCTGCTCCAACAACAACCACAACTGCTCTAACAACAACCACAACTGTGGCCACAACTGCAGCTGCTCCAACAACAACTACAGCTGCTCCAACAACAACCACAACTGTCTCCCCAACAACTACCACAATTGCACCCACAACAACCACAGCTTCCCCAACAACAATAACACCCTCAACCACAGCTGCACCCACAACAACTACAGCTGCTCCCACAACAACCACAGCTGCTCCAACAACAACTACAGCTGCTCCAACAACAACCACATCTTTGCCACCAACAACAACAACAACACCCTCAACCACAGCTGCTCCAACAACAACTACAGCTGCTCCAACAACAACCACATCTTTGCCACCAACAACAACAACAACACCCTCAACCACAGCTGCACCCACAACAACTACAGCTGTTCCAACAACTACCACAACTGCACCCACAATAACTACAGCTACTCCAACAACAACCACAACTGCACCCACAACAACCACAACTGAGGCCACAACAACCACAGCTGCTCAAACAACAACCAAAGCTTTGCCACCAACAACAACAACAACACCCTCAACCACAGCTGCTCCAACAACAACTACAGCTGCTCCAACAACAACTACAGCTGCTCCAACAACAACCTCAGCTGCTCCAACAACAACTACAGCTGTTCCAACAACAACCACAACTGTCTCCCCAACAACTACCACAATTGCACCCACAACAAACACAGCTGCTCAAACAACTACTACAGCTGCTCCAACAACAACCACAGCTTCCCCAAAAACAACAACAACACCCTCAACCACAGCTGCAACCACAACAACCACAGCTGCTCCAACAACAACTACAGCTGCTCCAACAACAACCACAACTGCACCCTCAACAACAACAACTACACCCACAACAACCACATCTTCTCCAACAACAACTACAGCTGCTCCAACAACAACCACAGCTTCCCCAACAGCAACAACAACAACAACTGCACCCTCAACTACAGGTGCTCCAACAACAACAACCGCTGCTCCAACACCCACAACCACAGCTGCTCCAACAACAACTACAGCTGCTCCAACAACAACTACAACTGCTCCAACCACAACTGCCGCCCTAACAACAGCCACAACTGCACCAACAACAACCACAGCTTCCTCAACAACAACAACAACAACAACTCCCTCAACCACAGCTGCTCCAACAACAACCTCAGCTGCTCCAACAACAACTACAGCTGTTCCAACAACAACCACAACTGTCTCCCCAACAACTACCACAATTGCACCCACAACAAACACAGCTGCTCAAACAACTACTACAGCTGCTCCAACAACAACCACAGCTGCTCCAACAACAACCACAACTGCTCCAACCACAACTGCGCCAACCACAACTGCCGCCGTAACAACAGCCACAACTGCCCCAACAACAACCACAGCCGCCCCAACAACAACTACAGCTGCCCCAACAACAACCACAGCTTCCTCAACAACAACAACAACAACACCCTCAACCACAGCTGCTCCAACAACAACCACAACTGTGGCCACAACTGCAGCTGCTCCAACAACAACTACAGCTGCTCCAACAACAACCACAACTGCTCCAACAACAACCACAACTGAGGCCACAACAACCACAGCTTCGCCAACAACAACTACAGCTGCCCCAACAACAACCACAGCTTCCTCAACAACAAAAACAACAACACCCTCAACCACAGCTGCTCCAACAACAACAACAACTGTGGCCACAAGTGCAGCTGCTCCAACAACAACTACAGCTGCTCCAACAACAACCACAACTGCTCCAACAACAACCACAACTGAGGCCACAACAACCACAGCTTCCCCAACAGCAACAACAACAACAACTGCACCCTCAACTACAGGTGCTCCAACAACAACAACCGCTGCTCCAACACCCACAACCACAACTGCGCCATCCACAACTGCCGCCGTAACAACAGCCACAACTGCACCAACAACAACCACAGCTGCCCCAACAACAACCACAGCTTCATCAACAACAACAACAACAACAACAACTCCCTCAACCACAGCTGCTCCAACAACAACTACAGCTGCCACAACAACAACCACAACTTCCTCAACAACAACAACAACAACAACTCCCTCAACCACAGCTGCTCCAACAACAACTACAGCTGCCCCAACAACAACCACAGCTGCTCCCACAACAACTACAGCTGCCCCAACAACAACCACAGCTTCCCAAACAACAACAACAACAACAACTCCCTCAACCACAGCTGCTCCAACAACAACTACAGCTGCCCCAACAACAACTGCCGCCCTAACAACAACCACAGCTTCCTCAACAACAACAACAACAACAACAACAACTCCCTCAACCACAGCTGCTCCAACAACAACTACAGCTTCCTCAACAACAACAACAACAACAACAACAACGCCCTCAACCACAGCTGCTCCAACAACAACTACAGCTGCCCCAACAACAACCACAACTTCCTCAACAACAACAACAACAACAACAACTCCCTCAACCACAGCTGCTCCAACAACAACTACAGCTGCCCCAACAACAACCACAGCTGCTCCAACAACAACTACAGCTGTTCCAACAACAACCACAACTGTGGCCACAACTGCAGCTGCTCCAACAACAACTACAGCTGTTCCAACAACAACCACAACTGTGGCCACAACCACAGCTGCTCCAACAACAACTACAGCTGCTCCAACAACAACTACAGCTGCCCCAACAACAACCACAGCTTCCTCAACAACAAAAACAACAACACCCTCAACCACAGCTGCTCCAACAACAACAACAACTGTGGCCACAACTGCAGCTGCTCCAACAACAACTACAGCTGCTCCAACAACAACCACAACTGCTCCAACAACAACCACAACTGAGGCCACAACAACCACAGCTTCGCCAACAACAACTACAGCTGCCCCAACAACAACCACAGCTTCCTCAACAACAAAAACAACAACACCCTCAACCACAGCTGCTCCAACAACAACCACAGCTGCTCCAACAACTACCACAACTGCACCCACAACAACCACAGCTGCTCCAACAACAACTACAACTGCTCCAACAACAACCACAACTGAGGCCACAACAACCACAGCTGCTCCAACACCAACCACAGCTTCCCCAACAACAACAACACCCTCAACCACAGTTGCACCCACAACAAGTACAGCTGCTCCAACAACTACCAAAACTGCACCCACTATAACCACAGCTGCTCCAACAACAACCACAACTGCACCCACAACAACCACAGCTGCTCCAACAACAACCACAGCTGCTCCAACAACAACTACAGCTGCCCCAACAACAACTACAGCTGCTCCAACAACAACCACAACTGCTCCAACAACAACCACAACTGAGGCCACAACAACCACAGCTTCGCCAACAACAACTACAGCTGCTCAAACAACAACCACAGCTTTGCCACCAACAACAACAACAACACCCTCAACCACAGCTGCTCCAACAACAACTACAGCTGCTCCAACAACAACTACAGCTGCCCCAACAACAACTGCCGCCCTAACAACAGCCACAACTGCACCAACAACAACCACAGCTGCCCCAACAACAACCACAGCTTCCTCAACAACAACAACAACAACAACAACAACTCCCTCAACCACAGCTGCTCCAACAACAACTACAGCTGCCCCAACAACAACCACAACTTCCTCAACAACAACAACAACAACAACAACTCCCTCAACCACAGCTGCTCCAACAACAACTACAGCTGCCCGAACAACAACCACAGCTGCTCCAACAACAACTACAGCTGTTCCAACAACAACCACAACTGTGGCCACAACTGCAGCTGCTCCAACAACAACTACAGCTGTTCCAACAACAACCACAACTGTGGCCACAACCACAGCTGCTCCAACAACAACTACAGCTGCTCCAACAACAACTACAGCTGCCCCAACAACAACCACAGCTTCCTCAACAACAAAAACAACAACACCCTCAACCACAGCTGCTCCAACAACAACCACAACTGAGGCCACAACAACCACAGCTTCGCCAACAACAACTACAGCTGCCCCAACAACCACAGCTTCCTCAACAACAAAAACAACAACACCCTCAACCACAGCTGCTCCAACAACAACCACAGCTGCTCCAACAACTACCACAACTGCACCCACAACAACCACAGCTGCTCCAACAACAACTACAACTGCTCCAACAACAACCACAACTGAGGCCACAACAACCACAGCTGCTCCAACACCAACCACAGCTTCCCCAACAACAACAACACCCTCAACCACAGCTGCACCCACAACAAGTACAGCTGCTCCAACAACTACCAAAACTGCTCCAACAACAACCACAACTGCACCCACAACAACTACAGCTGCCCCAACAACAACTACAGCTGCTCCAACAACAACCACAACTGCTCCAACAACAACCACAACTGCACCCACAACAACCACAGCTGCTCCAACAACAACCACAGCTGCTCCAACAACAACTACAGCTGCTCCAACAACAACTACAGCTGCCCCAACAACAACTACAGCTGTTCCAACAACAACCACAACTGTGGCCACAACTGCAGCTGCTCCAACAACAACTACAGCTGTTCCAACAACAACCACAACTGTGGCCACAACCACAGCTGCTCCAACAACAACTACAGCTGCTCCAACAACAACTACAGCTGCCCCAACAACAACCACAGCTTCCTCAACAACAAAAACAACAACACCCTCAACCACAGCTGCTCCAACAACAACAACAACTGTGGCCACAACTGCAGCTGCTCCAACAACAACTACAGCTGCTCCAACAACAACCACAACTGCTCCAACAACAACCACAACTGAGGCCACAACAACCACAGCTTCGCCAACAACAACTACAGCTGCCCCAACAACAACCACAGCTTCCTCAACAACAAAAACAACAACACCCTCAACCACAGCTGCTCCAACAACAACCACAGCTGCTCCAACAACTACCACAACTGCACCCACAACAACCACAGCTGCTCCAACAACAACTACAGCTGCTCCAACAACAACTACAGCTGCCCCAACAACAACCACAGCTTCCTCAACAACAAAAACAACAACACCCTCAACCACAGCTGCTCCAACAACAACAACAACTGTGGCCACAACTGCAGCTGCTCCAACAACAACTACAGCTGCTCCAACAACAACCACAACTGCTCCAACAACAACCACAACTGAGGCCACAACAACCACAGCTTCGCCAACAACAACTACAGCTGCCCCAACAACAACCACAGCTTCCTCAACAACAAAAACAACAACACCCTCAACCACAGCTGCTCCAACAACAACAACAACTGTGGCCACAAGTGCAGCTGCTCCAACAACAACTACAGCTGCTCCAACAACAACCACAACTGCTCCAACAACAACCACAACTGAGGCCACAACAACCACAGCTTCCCCAACAGCAACAACAACAACAACTGCACCCTCAACTACAGGTGCTCCAACAACAACAACCGCTGCTCCAACACCCACAACCACAACTGCGCCAACCACAACTGCCGCCGTAACAACAGCCACAACTGCACCAACAACAACCACAGCTGCCCCAACAACAACCACAGCTTCATCAACAACAACAACAACAACAACTCCCTCAACCACAGCTGCTCCAACAACAACTACAGCTGCCCCAACAACAACCACAACTTCCTCAACAACAACAACAACAACAACTCCCACAACCACAGCTGTTCCAACAACAACCACAACTGCCGCCCCAACAACTACCACAACTGCACCCACAACAACCACAGCTGCTCCAACAACAACCACAGCTTTGCCACCACCAACAACAACAACACCCTCAACCACAGCTGCACCCACAACAACCACAGCTGCTCCAACAACCACTACAGCTGCTCCAACAACAACCACAACTGCTCTAACAACAACCACAACTGTGGCCACAACTGCAGCTGCTCCAACAACAACTACAGCTGCTCCAACAACAACCACAACTGTCTCCCCAACAACTACCACAATTGCACCCACAACAACCACAGCTTCCCCAACAACAATAACACCCTCAACCACAGCTGCACCCACAACAACTACAGCTGCCCCAACAACAACCACAACTTCCTCAACAACAACAACAACAACAACAACTCCCTCAACCACAGCTGCTCCAACAACAACTACAGCTGCCCCAACAACAACCACAGCTGCTCCAACAACAACTACAGCTGTTCCAACAACAACCACAACTGTGGCCACAACTGCAGCTGCTCCAACAACAACTACAGCTGTTCCAACAACAACCACAACTGTGGCCACAACCACAGCTGCTCCAACAACAACTACAGCTGCTCCAACAACAACTACAGCTGCCCCAACAACAACCACAGCTTCCTCAACAACAAAAACAACAACACCCTCAACCACAGCTGCTCCAACAACAACCACAGCTGCTCCAACAACAACCACAACTGCACCCACAACAACCACAGCTGCTCCAACAACAACTACAACTGCTCCAACAACAACCACAACTGAGGCCACAACAACCACAGCTGCTCCAACACCAACCACAGCTTCCCCAACAACAACAACACCCTCAACCACAGCTGCACCCACAACAAGTACAGCTGCTCCAACAACTACCAAAACTGCACCCACTATAACCACAGCTGCTCCAACAACAACCACAACTGCACCCACAACAACCACAGCTGCTCCAACAACAACCACAGCTGCTCCAACAACAACTACAGCTGCCCCAACAACAACTACAGCTGCTCCAACAACAACCACAACTGCTCCAACAACAACCACAACTGAGGCCACAACAACCACAGCTGCTCAAACAACAACCACAGCTTTGCCACCAACAACAACAACACCCTCAACCACAGCTGCTCCAACAACAACTACAGCTGCTCCAACAACAACTACAGCTGCCCCAACAACAACCACAGCTTCCTCAACAACAAAAACAACAACACCCTCAACCACAGCTGCTCCAACAACAACAACAACTGTGGCCACAACTGCAGCTGCTCCAACAACAACTACAGCTTCTCCAACAACAACCACAACTGCTCCAACAACAACCACAACTGAGGCCACAACAACCACAGCTTCCCCAACAGCAACAACAACAACAACTGCACCCTCAACTACAGGTGCTCAAACAACAACAACCGCTGCTCCAACACCCACAACCACAACGGCGCCAACCACAACTGCCGCCGTAACAACAGCCACAACTGCACCAACAACAACCACAGCTGCCCCAACAACAACCACAGCTTCATCAACAACAACAACAACGACAACAACTCCCTCGACCACAGCTGCTCCAACAACAACTACAGCTGCCCCAACAACAACCACAACTTCCTCAACAACAACAACAACAACAACAACAACTCCCTCAACCACAGCTGCTCCAACAACAACTACAGCTGCTCCCACAACAACCACAGCTGCTCCAACAACAACTACAGCTGCTCCAACACCAACCACAGCTTCCCCAACAACAACAACACCCTCAACCACAGCTGCACCCACAACAAGTACAGCTGCTCCAACAACAACCACAGCTTTGCCACCACCAACAACAACAACACCCTCAACCACAGCTGCACCCACAACAACCACAGCTGCTCCAACAACCACTACAGCTGCTCCAACAACAACCACAACTGCTCTAACAACAACCACAACTGTGGCCACAACTGCAGCTGCTCCAACAACAACTACAGCTGCTCCAACAACAACCACAACTGTCTCCCCAACAACTACCACAATTGCACCCACAACAACCACAGCTTCCCCAACAACAATAACACCCTCAACCACAGCTGCACCCACAACAACTACAGCTTCGCCAACAACAACCACAACTTCCTCAACAACAACAACAACAACAACAACTCCCTCAACCACAGCTGCTCCAACAACAACTACAGCTGCCCCAACAACAACCACAGCTGCTCCAACAACAACTACAGCTGTTCCAACAACAACCACAACTGTGGCCACAACTGCAGCTGCTCCAACAACAACTACAGCTGTTCCAACAACAACCACAACTGTGGCCACAACCACAGCTGCTCCAACAACAACTACAGCTGCTCCAACAACAACTACAGCTGCCCCAACAACAACCACAGCTTCCTCAACAACAAAAACAACAACACCCTCAACCACAGCTGCTCCAACAACAACCACAGCTGCTCCAACAACTACCACAACTGCACCCACAACAACCACAGCTGCTCCAACAACAACTACAACTGCTCCAACAACAACCACAACTGAGGCCACAACAACCACAGCTGCTCCAACACCAACCACAGCTTCCCCAACAACAACAACACCCTCAACCACAGCTGCACCCACAACAAGTACAGCTGCTCCAACAACTACCAAAACTGCACCCACTATAACCACAGCTGCTCCAACAACAACCACAACTGCACCCACAACAACCACAGCTGCTCCAACAACAACCACAGCTGCTCCAACAACAACCACAACTGAGGCCACAACAACCACAGCTGCTCCAACAACAACTACAGCTGCTCCAACAACAACCACAACTGCTCCAACAACAACCACAACTGAGGCCACAACAACCACAGCTGCTCAAACAACAACCACAGCTTTGCCACCAACAACAACAACAACACCCTCAACCACAGCTGCTCCAACAACAACTACAGCTGCTCCAACAACAACTACAGCTGCCCCAACAACAACCACAGCTTCCTCAACAACAAAAACAACAACACCCTCAACCACAGCTGCTCCAACAACAACAACAACTGTGGCCACAACTGCAGCTGCTCCAACAACAACTACAGCTTCTCCAACAACAACCACAACTGCTCCAACAACAACCACAACTGAGGCCACAACAACCACAGCTTCCCCAACAGCAACAACAACAACAACTGCACCCTCAACTACAGGTGCTCCAACAACAACAACCGCTGCTCCAACACCCACAACCACAACTGCGCCAATCACAACTGCCGCCGTAACAACAGCCACAACTGCACCAACAACAACCACAGCTGCCCCAACAACAACCACAGCTTCATCAACAACAACAACAACGACAACAACTCCCTCGACCACAGCTGCTCCAACAACAACTACAGCTGCCCCAACAACAACCACAACTTCCTCAACAACAACAACAACAACAACAACTCCCTCAACCACAGCTGCTCCAACAACAACTACAGCTGCCCCAACAACAACCACAGCTGCTCCCACAACAACTACAGCTGCCCCAACAACAACCACAGCTTCCCAAACAACAACAACAACAACACCCTCAACCACAGCTGCACCCACAACAACTACAGCTGCTCCAACAACAACCACAGCTGCACCAACAACAACCACAGCTGCTCCAACAACAACTACAGCTGCTCCAACAACAACGACAGCTTCCCCAACAACTACAACAACTTCCTCAACAACAACAACAACAACAACTCCCTCAACCACAGCTGCAACCACAACAACCACAGCTGCTCCAACAACAACTACAACTGAGGCCACAACAACCACAACTGCTCCAACAACAACCACAACTGAGGCCACAACAACCACAGCTTCGCCAACAACAACGACAGCTTCCCCAACAACTACAACAACTTCCTCAACAACAACAACAACAACAACTCCCTCAACCACAGCTGCAACCACAACAACCACAGCTGCTCCAACAACCACTACAGCTGCTCCAACAACAACCACAACTGCTCTAACAACAACCACAACTGTGGCCACAACTGCAGCTGCTCCAACAACAACTACAGCTGCTCCAACAACAACCACAACTGTCTCCCCAACAACTACCACAATTGCACCCACAACAACCACAGCTTCCCCAACAACAATAACACCCTCAACCACAGCTGCACCCACAACAACTACAGCTGCTCCCACAACAACCACAGCTGCTCCAACAACAACTACAGCTGCTCCAACAACAACCACATCTTTGCCACCAACAACAACAACAACACCCTCAACCACAGCTGCTCCAACAACAACTACAGCTGCTCCAACAACAACCACAGCTTTGCCACCACCAACAACAACAACACCCTCAACCACAGCTGCACCCACAACAACTACAGCTGTTCCAACAACTACCACAACTGCACCCACAATAACTACAGCTACTCCAACAACAACCACAACTGCACCCACAACAACCACAACTGAGGCCACAACAACCACAGCTGCTCAAACAACAACCAAAGCTTTGCCACCAACAACAACAACAACACCCTCAACCACAGCTGCTCCAACAACAACTACAGCTGCTCCAACAACAACTACAGCTGCTCCAACAACAACCACAACTTCCTCAACAACAACAACAACGACAACAACTCCCTCGACCACAGCTGCTCCAACAACAACTACAGCTGCCCCAACAACAACCACAACTTCCTCAACAACAACAACAACAACAACAACTCCCTCAACCACAGCTGCTCCAACAACAACTACAGCTGCCCCAACAACAACCACAGCTGCTCCCACAACAACTACAGCTGCCCCAACAACAACCACAGCTTCCCAAACAACAACAACAACAACACCCTCAACCACAGCTGCACCCACAACAACTACAGCTGCTCCAACAACAACCACAGCTGCACCCACAACAACCACAGCTGCTCCAACAACAACTACAGCTGCTCCAACAACAACCACAGCTTCCCCAACAACTACAACAACTTCCTCAACAACAACAACAACAACAACTCCCTCAACCACAGCTGCAACCACAACAACCACAGCTGCTCCAACAACCACTACAGCTGCTCCAACAACAACCACAACTGCTCTAACAACAACCACAACTGTGGCCACAACTGCAGCTGCTCCAACAACAACTACAGCTGCTCCAACAACAACCACAACTGTCTCCCCAACAACTACCACAATTGCACCCACAACAACCACAGCTTCCCCAACAACAATAACACCCTCAACCACAGCTGCACCCACAACAACTACAGCTGCTCCCACAACAACCACAGCTGCTTCAACAACAACTACAGCTGCTCCAACAACAACCACATCTTTGCCACCAACAACAACAACAACACCCTCAACCACAGCTGCTCCAACAACAACTACAGCTGCTCCAACAACAACCACAGCTTTGCCACCACCAACAACAACAACACCCTCAACCACAGCTGCACCCACAACAACCACAGCTGCTCCATCAACCACTACAGCTGCTCCAACAACAACCACAACTGCTCTAACAACAACCACAACTGTGGCCACAACTGCAGCTGCTCCAACAACAACTACAGCTGCTCCAACAACAACCACAACTGTGGCCACAACTGCAGCTGCTCCAACAACAACTACAGCTGCTCCAACAACAACCACAACTGCTCCAACAACAACCACAACTGAGGCCACAACAACCACAGCTTCGCCAACAACAACTACAGCTGCCCCAACAACAACCACAGCTTCCTCAACAACAAAAACAACAACACCCTCAACCACAGCTGCTCCAACAACAACAACAACTGTGGCCACAAGTGCAGCTGCTCCAACAACAACTACAGCTGCTCCAACAACAACCACAACTGCTCCAACAACAACCACAACTGAGGCCACAACAACCACAGCTTCCCCAACAGCAACAACAACAACAACTGCACCCTCAACTACAGGAGCTCCAACAACAACAACCGCTGCTCCAACACCCACAACCACAACTGCGCCAACCACAACTGCCGCCGTAACAACAGCCACAACTGCACCAACAACAACCACAGCTGCCCCAACAACAACCACAGCTTCATCAACAACAACAACAACAACAACAACAACAACTCCCTCAACCACAGCTGCTCCAACAACAACTACAGCTGCCCCAACAACAAACACAACAACAACAACAACAACAACAACTCCCTCAACCACAGCTGCTCCAACAACAACTACAGCTGCCCCAACAACAACCACAGCTGCTCCCACAACAACTACAGCTGCCCCAACAACAACCACAGCTTCCCAAACAACAACAACAACAACACCCTCAACCACAGCTGCACCCACAACAACTACAGCTGCTCCAACAACAACCACAGCTGCACCCACAACAACCACAGCCGCTCCAACAACAACTACAGCTGCTCCAACAACAACCACAACTGCTCCAACAACAACCACAACTGTCTCCCCAACAACTACCACAATTGCACCCACAACAAACACAGCTGCTCCAACAACAACAACAACTGTGGCCACAACTGCAGCTGCTCCAACAACAACTACAGCTGCTCCAACAACAACCACAACTGCTCCAACAACAACCACAACTGAGGCCACAACAACCACAGCTTCGCCAACAACAACTACAGCTGCCCCAACAACAACCACAGCTTCCTCAACAACAAAAACAACAACACCCTCAACCACAGCTGCTCCAACAACAACCACAGCTGCTCCAACAACTACCACAACTGCACCCACAACAACCACAGCTGCTCCAACAACAACTACAACTGCTCCAACAACAACCACAACTGAGGCCACAACAACCACAGCTGCTCCAACACCAACCACAGCTTCCCCAACAACAACCACAGCTGCTCCAACAACAACTACAGCTGTTCCAACAACAACCACAGCTTCCTCAACAACAACAACAACAACACCCTCAACCACAGCTGCACCCACAACAACTACAGCTGCTCCAACAACAACCACAACTGCTCCAACAACAACCACAACTGTCTCCCCAACAACTACCACAATTGCACCCACAACAAACACAGCTGCTCAAACAACTACTACAGCTGCTCCAACAACAACCACAGCTTCGCCAACAACAACTACAGCTGCCCCAACAACAACCACAGCTTCCTCAACAACAAAAACAACAACACCCTCAACCACAGCTGCTCCAACAACAACCACAGCTGCTCCAACAACTACCACAACTGCACCCACAACAACCACAGCTGCTCCAACAACAACCACAACTGCTCCAACAACAACCACAACTGAGGCCACAACAACCACAGCTTCGCCAACAACAACTACAGCTGCCCCAACAACAACCACAGCTTCCCAAACAACAACAACAACAACACCCTCAACCACAGCTGCACCCACAACAACTACAGCTGCTCCAACAACAACCACAGCTGCACCCACAACAACCACAGCTGCTCCAACAACAACTACAGCTGCTCCAACAACAACCACAACTGCTCCAACAACAACCACAACTGAGGCCACAACAACCACAGCTTCGCCAACAACAACTACAGCTGCCCCAACAACAACCACAGCTTCCTCAACAACAAAAACAACAACACCCTCAACCACAGCTGCTCCAACAACAACCACAGCTGCTCCAACAACTACCACAACTGCACCCACAACAACCACAGCTGCTCCAACAACAACTACAGCTGCTCCAACAACAACCACAACTGTCTCCCCAACAACTACCACAATTGCACCCACAACAACCACAGCTTCCCCAACAACAATAACACCCTCAACCACAGCTGCACCCACAACAACTACAGCTGCTCCCACAACAACCACAGCTGCTCCAACAACAACTACAGCTGCTCCAACAACAACCACATCTTTGCCACCAACAACAACAACAACACCCTCAACCACAGCTGCTCCAACAACAACTACAGCTGCTCCAACATCAACCACAGCTTTGCCACCACCAACAACAACAACACCCTCAACCACAGCTGCACCCACAACAACTACAGCTGTTCCAACAACTACCACAACTGCACCCACAATAACTACAGCTACTCCAACAACAACCACAACTGCACCCACAACAACCACAACTGAGGCCACAACAACCACAGCTGCTCAAACAACAACCAAAGCTTTGCCACCAACAACAACAACAACAACACCCTCAACCACAGCTGCTCCAACAACAACTACAGCTGCTCCAACAACAACTACAGCTGCTCCAACAACAACCACAACTTCCTCAACAACAACAACAACGACAACAACTCCCTCGACCACAGCTGCTCCAACAACAACTACAGCTGCCCCAACAACAACCACAACTTCCTCAACAACAACAACAACAACAACAACTCCCTCAACCACAGCTGCTCCAACAACAACTACAGCTGCCCCAACAACAACCACAGCTGCTCCCACAACAACTACAGCTGCCCCAACAACAACCACAGCTTCCCAAACAACAACAACAACAACACCCTCAACCACAGCTGCACCCACAACAACTACAGCTGCTCCAACAACAACCACAGCTGCACCCACAACAACCACAGCTGCTCCAACAACAACTACAGCTGCTCCAACAACAACCACAGCTTCCCCAACAACTACAACAACTTCCTCAACAACAACAACAACAACAACTCCCTCAACCACAGCTGCAACCACAACAACCACAGCTGCTCCAACAACCACTACAGCTGCTCCAACAACAACCACAACTGCTCTAACAACAACCACAACTGTGGCCACAACTGCAGCTGCTCCAACAACAACTACAGCTGCTCCAACAACAACCACAACTGTCTCCCCAACAACTACCACAATTGCACCCACAACAACCACAGCTTCCCCAACAACAATAACACCCTCAACCACAGCTGCACCCACAACAACTACAGCTGCTCCCACAACAACCACAGCTGCTTCAACAACAACTACAGCTGCTCCAACAACAACCACATCTTTGCCACCAACAACAACAACAACACCCTCAACCACAGCTGCTCCAACAACAACTACAGCTGCTCCAACAACAACCACAGCTTTGCCACCACCAACAACAACAACACCCTCAACCACAGCTGCACCCACAACAACCACAGCTGCTCCAACAACCACTACAGCTGCTCCAACAACAACTACAGCTGCTCCAACAACAACCACAACCGTTGCCCAAACAACAAGAACCACAACTGTTGCCCCAACAATCACAACAACTCCCTCAACCACAGCTGCTCCAACAACAACTACAGCTGCTCCCACAACAACCACAGCTGCTCCAACAACAACTACAGCTGCTCCAACACCAACCACAGCTTCCCCAACAACAACAACACCCTCAACCACAGCTGCACCCACAACAAGTACAGCTGCTCCAACAACAACCACAGCTTTGCCACCACCAACAACAACAACACCCTCAACCACAGCTGCACCCACAACAACCACAGCTGCTCCATCAACCACTACAGCTGCTCCAACAACAACCACAACTGCTCTAACAACAACCACAACTGTGGCCACAACTGCAGCTGCTCCAACAACAACTACAGCTGCTCCAACAACAACCACAACTGTGGCCACAACTGCAGCTGCTCCAACAACAACTACAGCTGCTCCAACAACAACCACAACTGCTCCAACAACAACCACAACTGAGGCCACAACAACCACAGCTTCGCCAACAACAACTACAGCTGCCCCAACAACAACCACAGCTTCCTCAACAACAAAAACAACAACACCCTCAACCACAGCTGCTCCAACAACAACAACAACTGTGGCCACAAGTGCAGCTGCTCCAACAACAACTACAGCTGCTCCAACAACAACCACAACTGCTCCAACAACAACCACAACTGAGGCCACAACAACCACAGCTTCCCCAACAGCAACAACAACAACAACTGCACCCTCAACTACAGGTGCTCCAACAACAACAACCGCTGCTCCAACACCCACAACCACAACTGCGCCAACCACAACTGCCGCCGTAACAACAGCCACAACTGCACCAACAACAACCACAGCTGCCCCAACAACAACCACAGCTTCATCAACAACAACAACAACAACAACAACTCCCTCAACCACAGCTGCTCCAACAACAACTACAGCTGCCCCAACAACAACCACAACAACAACAACAACAACAACAACAACAACAACAACTCCCTCAACCACAGCTGCTCCAACAACAACTACAGCTGCCCCAACAACAACCACAGCTGCTCCCACAACAACTACAGCTGCCCCAACAACAACCACAGCTTCCCAAACAACAACAAAAACAACACCCTCAACCACAGCTGCACCCACAACAACTACAGCTGCTCCAACAACAACCACAGCTGCACCCACAACAACCACAGCCGCTCCAACAACAACTACAGCTGCTCCAACAACAACCACAACTGCTCCAACAACAACCACAACTGTCTCCCCAACAACTACCACAATTGCACCCACAACAAACACAGCTGCTCCAACAACAACAACAACTGTGGCCACAACTGCAGCTGCTCCAACAACAACTACAGCTGCTCCAACAACAACCACAACTGCTCCAACAACAACCACAACTGAGGCCACAACAACCACAGCTTCGCCAACAACAACTACAGCTGCCCCAACAACAACCACAGCTTCCTCAACAACAAAAACAACAACACCCTCAACCACAGCTGCTCCAACAACAACCACAGCTGCTCCAACAACTACCACAACTGCACCCACAACAACCACAGCTGCTCCAACAACAACCACAACTGAGGCCACAACAACCACAGCTGCTCCAACACCAACCACAGCTTCCCCAACAACAACCACAGCTGCTCCAACAACAACTACAGCTGTTCCAACAACAACCACAGCTTCCTCAACAACAACAACAACAACACCCTCAACCACAGCTGCACCCACAACAACTACAGCTGCTCCAACAACAACCACAACTGCTCCAACAACAACCACAACTGTCTCCCCAACAACTACCACAATTGCACCCACAACAAACACAGCTGCTCAAACAACTACTACAGCTGCTCCAACAACAACCACAGCTTCCCCAACAACTACAACAACACCCTCAACCACAGCTGCAACCACAACAACCACAGCTGCTCCAACAACCACTACAGCTGCTCCAACAACAACCACAACTGCTCTAACAACAACCACAACTGTGGCCACAACTGCAGCTGCTCCAACAACAACTACAGCTGCTCCAACAACAACCACAGCTTCCCCAACAACAACAACAACACCCTCAACCATAGCTGCAACCACAACAACCACAGCTGCTCCAACAACAACTACAGCTGCCCCAACAGCTTCCTCAACAACAAAAACAACAACACCTTCAACCACAGCTGCTCCAACAACAACAACAACTGTGGCCACAACTGCAGCTGCTCCAACAACAACTACAGCTGCTCCAACAACAACCACAACTGCTCCAACAACAACCACAGCTTCCCCAACGGCAACAACAACAACAACTGCACCCTCAACTACAGGTGCTCCAACAACAACAACCGCTGCTCCAACACCCACAACCACAACTGCGCCAACCACAACTGCCGCCGTAACAACAGCCACAACTGCACCAACAACAACCACAGCTGCCCCAACAACAACCACAGCTTCATCAACAACAACAACAACAACAACTCCCTCAACCACAGCTGCTCCAACAACAACTACAGCTGCCCCAACAACAACCACAACTTCCTCAACAACAACAACAACAACAACTCCCTCAACCACAGCTGCTCCAACAACAACTACAGCTGCCCCAACAACAACCACAGCTGCTCCCACAACAACTACAGCTGCCCCAACAACAACCACAGCTTCCCAAACAACAACAACAACAACACCCTCAACCATAGCTGCAACCACAACAACCACAGCTGCTCCAACAACAACTACAGCTGCCCCAACAGCTTCCTCAACAACAAAAACAACAACACCTTCAACCACAGCTGCTCCAACAACAACAACAACTGTGGCCACAACTGCAGCTGCTCCAACAACAACTACAGCTGCTCCAACAACAACCACAACTGCTCCAACAACAACCACAGCTTCCCCAACGGCAACAACAACAACAACTGCACCCTCAACTACAGGTGCTCCAACAACAACAACCGCTGCTCCAACACCCACAACCACAACTGCGCCAACCACAACTGCCGCCGTAACAACAGCCACAACTGCACCAACAACAACCACAGCTGCCCCAACAACAACCACAGCTTCATCAACAACAACAACAACAACAACAACAACTCCCTCAACCACAGCTGCACCCACAACAACTACAGCTGCTCCAACAACAACCACAGCTGCACCCACAACAACCACAGCTGCTCCAACAACAACTACAGCTGCTCCAACAACAACTACAGCTGCTCCCACAACAACCACAGCTGCTCCAACAACAACTACAGCTGCTCCAACACCAACCACATCTTCCCCAACAACTACAACACCCTCAACCACAGCTGCACCCACAACAAGTACAGCTGCTCCAACAACAACCACAGCTTTGCCACCACCAACAACAACAACACCCTCAACCACAGCTGCACCCACAACAACCACAGCTGCTCCAACAACCACTACAGCTGCTCCAACAACAACCACAACTGCTCTAACAACAACCACAACTGAGGCCACAACAACCACAGCTGCTCCAACACCAACCACAGCTTCCCCAACAACAACCACAGCTGCTCCAACAACAACTACAGCTGCTCCAACAACAACCACAACTGAGGCCACAACAACCACAGCTGCTCCAACACCAACCACAGCTTCCCCAACAACAACCACAGCTGCTCCAACAACAACTACAGCTGTTCCAACAACAACCACAGCTTCCTCAACAACAACAACAACAACACCCTCAACCACAGCTGCACCCACAACAACTACAGCTGCCCCAACAACAACCACAACTGCTCCAACAACAACCACAACTGTCTCCCCAACAACTACCACAATTGCACCCACAACAAACACAGCTGCTCAAACAACTACTACAGCTGCTCCAACAACAACCACAGCTTCCCCAACAACTACAACAACACCCTCAACCACAGCTGCAACCACAACAACCACAGCTGCTCCAACAACCACTACAGCTGCTCCAACAACAACCACAACTGCTCTAACAACAACCACAACTGTGGCCACAACTGCAGCTGCTCCAACAACAACTACAGCTGCTCCAACAACAACCACAGCTTCCCCAACAACAACAACAACACCCTCAACCATAGCTGCAACCACAACAACCACAGCTGCTCCAACAACAACTACAGCTGCCACAACAGCTTCCTCAACAACAAAAACAACAACACCTTCAACCACAGCTGCTCCAACAACAACAACAACTGTGGCCACAACTGCAGCTGCTCCAACAACAACTACAGCTGCTCCAACAACAACCACAACTGCTCCAACAACAACCACAGCTTCCCCAACGGCAACAACAACAACAACTGCACCCTCAACTACAGGTGCTCCAACAACAACAACCGCTGCTCCAACACCCACAACCACAACTGCGCCAACCACAACTGCCGCCGTAACAACAGCCACAACTGCACCAACAACAACTACAGCTGTTCCAACAACAACCACAACTGTGGCCACAACTGCAGCTGCTCCAACAACAACTACAGCTGCTCCCACAACAACCACAGCTGCTCCAACAACAACTACAGCTGCCCCAACAACAACCACAGCTGCTCCAACAACAACTACAGCTGTTCCAACAACAACCACAACTGTGGCCACAACTGCAGCTGCTCCAACAACAACTACAGCTGCTCCCACAAAAACCACAGCTGCTCCAACAACAACTACAGCTGCTCCAACACCAACCACAGCTTCCCCAACAACAACAACACCCTCAACCACAGCTGCACCCACAACAAGTACAGCTGCTCCAACAACAACCACAGCTTTGCCACCACCAACAACAACAACACCCTCAACCACAGCTGCACCCACAACAACCACAGCTGCTCCAACAACCACTACAGCTGCTCCAACAACAACCACAACTGCTCTAACAACAACCACAACTGTGGCCACAACTGCAGCTGCTCCAACAACAACTACAGCTGCTCCAACAACAACCACAACTGTCTCCCCAACAACTACCACAATTGCACCCACAACAACCACAGCTTCCCCAACAACAATAACACCCTCAACCACAGCTGCACCCACAATAACTACAGCTGCCCCAACAACAACCACAACTTCCTCAACAACAACAACAACAACAACAACAACAACAACTCCCTCAACCACAGCTGCTCCAACAACAACTACAGCTGCCCCAACAACAACCACAGCTGCTCCAACAACAACTACAGCTGTTCCAACAACAACCACAACTGTGGCCACAACTGCAGCTGCTCCAACAACAACTACAGCTGTTCCAACAACAACCACAACTGTGGCCACAACCACAGCTGCTCCAACAACAACTACAGCTGCTCCAACAACAACTACAGCTGCCCCAACAACAACCACAGCTTCCTCAACAACAAAAACAACAACACCCTCAACCACAGCTGCTCCAACAACAACCACAGCTGCTCCAACAACTACCACAACTGCACCCACAACAACCACAGCTGCTCCAACAACAACTACAACTGCTCCAACAACAACCACAACTGAGGCCACAACAACCACAGCTGCTCCAACACCAACCACAGCTTCCCCAACAACAACAACACCCTCAACCACAGCTGCACCGACAACAACCACAGCCGCTCCAACAACAACTACAGCTGCTCCAACAACAACCACAACTGCTCCAACAACAACCACAACTGTCTCCCCAACAACTACCACAATTGCACCCACAACAACCACAGCTGCTCCAACAACAACAACAACTGTGGCCACAACTGCAGCTGCTCCAACAACAACTACAGCTGCTCCAACAACAACCACAACTGCTCCAACAACAACCACAACTGAGGCCACAACAACCACAGCTGCTCCAACAACAACTACAACTGAGGCCACAACAACCACAGCTGCTCCAACACCAACCACAGCTTCCCCAACAACAACCACAGCTGCTCCAACAACAACTACAGCTGTTCCAACAACAACCACAGCTTCCTCAACAACAACAACAACAACACCCTCAACCACAGCTGCACCCACAACAACTACAGCTGCTCCAACAACAACCACAACTGCTCCAACAACAACCACAACTGTCTCCCCAACAACTACCACAATTGCACCCACAACAAACACAGCTGCTCAAACAACTACTACAGCTGCTCCAACAACAACCACAGCTTCGCCAACAACAACTACAGCTGCCCCAACAACAACCACAGCTTCCTCAACAACAAAAACAACAACACCCTCAAACACAGCTGCTCCAACAACAACCACAGCTGCTCCAACAACTACCACAACTGCACCCACAACAACCACAGCTGCTCCAACAACAACCACAACTGCTCCAACAACAACCACAACTGAGGCCACAACAACCACAGCTTCGCCAACAACAACTACAGCTGCCCCAACAACAACCACAGCTTCCCAAACAACAACAACAACAACACCCTCAACCACAGCTGCACCCACAACAACTACAGCTGCTCCAACAACAACCACAGCTGCACCCACAACAACCACAGCTGCTCCAACAACAACTACAGCTGCTCCAACAACAACCACAACTGCTCCAACAACAACCACAACTGTCTCCCCAACAACTACCACAATTGCACCCACAACAAACACAGCTGCTCCAACAACAACAACAACTGTGGCCACAACTGCAGCTGCTCCAACAACAACTACAGCTGCTCCAACAACAACCACAACTGAGGCCACAACAACCACAGCTTCGCCAACAACAACTACAGCTGCCCCAACAACAACCACAGCTTCCTCAACAACAAAAACAACAACACCCTCAACCACAGCTGCTACAACAACAACCACAGCTGCTCCAACAACTACCACAACTGCACCCACAACAACCACAGCTGCTCCAACAACAACTACAACTGCTCCAACAACAACCACAACTGAGGCCACAACAACCACAGCTGCTCCAACACCAACCACAGCTGCTCCAACAACTACCACAACTGCACCCACAACAACCACAACTGCTTCCCCAACAACAACCACAGCTGCTCCAACAACAACTACAGCTGTTCCAACAACAACCACAGCTTCATCAACAACAACAACAACAACACCTTCAACCACAGCTGCACCCACAACAACTACAGCTGCTCCAACAACAACCACAACTGTCTCCCCAACAACTACCACAATTGCACCCACAACAAACACAGCTGCTCAAACAACTACTACAGCTGCTCCAACAACAACCACAGCTTCCCCAACAACTACAACAACACCCTCAACCACAGCTGCAACCACAACAACCACAGCTGCTCCAACAACCACTACAGCTGCTCCAACAACAACCACAACTGCTCTAACAACAACCACAACTGTGGCCACAACTGCAGCTGCTCCAACAACAACTACAGCTGCTCCAACAACAACCACAGCTTCTCCAACAACAACAACAACACCCTCAACCATAGCTGCAACCACAACAACCACAGCTGCTCCAACAACAACTACAGCTGCCCCAACAGCTTCCTCAACAACAAAAACAACAACACCTTCAACCACAGCTGCTCCAACAACAACAACAACTGTGGCCACAACTGCAGCTGCTCCAACAACAACTACAGCTGCTCCAACAACAACCACAACTGCTCCAACAACAACCACAACTGAGGCCACAACAACCACAGCTTCGCCAACAACAACTACAGCTGCCCCAACAACAACCACAGCTTCCCAAACAACAACAACAACAACACCCTCAACCACAGCTGCACCCACAACAACTACAGCTGCTCCAACAACAACCACAGCTGCACCCACAACAACCACAGCTGCTCCAACAACAACTACAGCTGCTCCAACAACAACTACAGCTGCCCCAACAACAACCACAACTTCCTCAACAACAACAACAACAACAACTCCCTCAACCACAGCTGCTCCAACAACAACTACAGCTGCCCCAACAACAACCACAGCTGCTCCCACAACAACTACAGCTGCCCCAACAACAACCACAGCTTCCCAAACAACAACAACAACAACACCCTCAACCACAGCTGCACCCACAACAACTACAGCTGCTCCAACAACAACCACAGCTGCACCCACAACAACCACAGCTGCTCCAACAACAACTACAGCTGCTCCAACAACAACTACAGCTGCTCCCACAACAACCACAGCTGCACCAACAACAACCACAGCTGCTCCAACAACAACTACAGCTGCTCCAACAACAACGACAGCTTCCCCAACAACTACAACAACTTCCTCAACAACAACAACAACAACAACTCCCTCAACCACAGCTGCAACCACAACAACCACAGCTGCTCCAACAACAACTACAACTGAGGCCACAACAACCACAACTGCTCCAACAACAACCACAACTGAGGCCACAACAACCACAGCTTCGCCAACAACAACGACAGCTTCCCCAACAACTACAACAACTTCCTCAACAACAACAACAACAACAACTCCCTCAACCACAGCTGCAACCACAACAACCACAGCTGCTCCAACAACCACTACAGCTGCTCCAACAACAACCACAACTGCTCTAACAACAACCACAACTGTGGCCACAACTGCAGCTGCTCCAACAACAACTACAGCTGCTCCAACAACAACCACAACTGTCTCCCCAACAACTACCACAATTGCACCCACAACAACCACAGCTTCCCCAACAACAATAACACCCTCAACCACAGCTGCACCCACAACAACTACAGCTGCTCCCACAACAACCACAGCTGCTCCAACAACAACTACAGCTGCTCCAACAACAACCACATCTTTGCCACCAACAACAACAACAACACCCTCAACCACAGCTGCTCCAACAACAACTACAGCTGCTCCAACAACAACCACAGCTTTGCCACCACCAACAACAACAACACCCTCAACCACAGCTGCACCCACAACAACTACAGCTGTTCCAACAACTACCACAACTGCACCCACAATAACTACAGCTACTCCAACAACAACCACAACTGCACCCACAACAACCACAACTGAGGCCACAACAACCACAGCTGCTCAAACAACAACCAAAGCTTTGCCACCAACAACAACAACAACACCCTCAACCACAGCTGCTCCAACAACAACTACAGCTGCTCCAACAACAACTACAGCTGCTCCAACAACAACCACAACTTCCTCAACAACAACAACAACGACAACAACTCCCTCGACCACAGCTGCTCCAACAACAACTACAGCTGCCCCAACAACAACCACAACTTCCTCAACAACAACAACAACAACAACAACTCCCTCAACCACAGCTGCTCCAACAACAACTACAGCTGCCCCAACAACAACCACAGCTGCTCCCACAACAACTACAGCTGCCCCAACAACAACCACAGCTTCCCAAACAACAACAACAACAACACCCTCAACCACAGCTGCACCCACAACAACTACAGCTGCTCCAACAACAACCACAGCTGCACCCACAACAACCACAGCTGCTCCAACAACAACTACAGCTGCTCCAACAACAACCACAGCTTCCCCAACAACTACAACAACTTCCTCAACAACAACAACAACAACAACTCCCTCAACCACAGCTGCAACCACAACAACCACAGCTGCTCCAACAACCACTACAGCTGCTCCAACAACAACCACAACTGCTCTAACAACAACCACAACTGTGGCCACAACTGCAGCTGCTCCAACAACAACTACAGCTGCTCCAACAACAACCACAACTGTCTCCCCAACAACTACCACAATTGCACCCACAACAACCACAGCTTCCCCAACAACAATAACACCCTCAACCACAGCTGCACCCACAACAACTACAGCTGCTCCCACAACAACCACAGCTGCTTCAACAACAACTACAGCTGCTCCAACAACAACCACATCTTTGCCACCAACAACAACAACAACACCCTCAACCACAGCTGCTCCAACAACAACTACAGCTGCTCCAACAACAACCACAGCTTTGCCACCACCAACAACAACAACACCCTCAACCACAGCTGCACCCACAACAACCACAGCTGCTCCATCAACCACTACAGCTGCTCCAACAACAACCACAACTGCTCTAACAACAACCACAACTGTGGCCACAACTGCAGCTGCTCCAACAACAACTACAGCTGCTCCAACAACAACCACAACTGTGGCCACAACTGCAGCTGCTCCAACAACAACTACAGCTGCTCCAACAACAACCACAACTGCTCCAACAACAACCACAACTGAGGCCACAACAACCACAGCTTCGCCAACAACAACTACAGCTGCCCCAACAACAACCACAGCTTCCTCAACAACAAAAACAACAACACCCTCAACCACAGCTGCTCCAACAACAACAACAACTGTGGCCACAAGTGCAGCTGCTCCAACAACAACTACAGCTGCTCCAACAACAACCACAACTGCTCCAACAACAACCACAACTGAGGCCACAACAACCACAGCTTCCCCAACAGCAACAACAACAACAACTGCACCCTCAACTACAGGAGCTCCAACAACAACAACCGCTGCTCCAACACCCACAACCACAACTGCGCCAACCACAACTGCCGCCGTAACAACAGCCACAACTGCACCAACAACAACCACAGCTGCCCCAACAACAACCACAGCTTCATCAACAACAACAACAACAACAACAACAACAACTCCCTCAACCACAGCTGCTCCAACAACAACTACAGCTGCCCCAACAACAAACACAACAACAACAACAACAACAACAACTCCCTCAACCACAGCTGCTCCAACAACAACTACAGCTGCCCCAACAACAACCACAGCTGCTCCCACAACAACTACAGCTGCCCCAACAACAACCACAGCTTCCCAAACAACAACAACAACAACACCCTCAACCACAGCTGCACCCACAACAACTACAGCTGCTCCAACAACAACCACAGCTGCACCCACAACAACCACAGCCGCTCCAACAACAACTACAGCTGCTCCAACAACAACCACAACTGCTCCAACAACAACCACAACTGTCTCCCCAACAACTACCACAATTGCACCCACAACAAACACAGCTGCTCCAACAACAACAACAACTGTGGCCACAACTGCAGCTGCTCCAACAACAACTACAGCTGCTCCAACAACAACCACAACTGCTCCAACAACAACCACAACTGAGGCCACAACAACCACAGCTTCGCCAACAACAACTACAGCTGCCCCAACAACAACCACAGCTTCCTCAACAACAAAAACAACAACACCCTCAACCACAGCTGCTCCAACAACAACCACAGCTGCTCCAACAACTACCACAACTGCACCCACAACAACCACAGCTGCTCCAACAACAACTACAACTGCTCCAACAACAACCACAACTGAGGCCACAACAACCACAGCTGCTCCAACACCAACCACAGCTTCCCCAACAACAACCACAGCTGCTCCAACAACAACTACAGCTGTTCCAACAACAACCACAGCTTCCTCAACAACAACAACAACAACACCCTCAACCACAGCTGCACCCACAACAACTACAGCTGCTCCAACAACAACCACAACTGCTCCAACAACAACCACAACTGTCTCCCCAACAACTACCACAATTGCACCCACAACAAACACAGCTGCTCAAACAACTACTACAGCTGCTCCAACAACAACCACAGCTTCGCCAACAACAACTACAGCTGCCCCAACAACAACCACAGCTTCCTCAACAACAAAAACAACAACACCCTCAACCACAGCTGCTCCAACAACAACCACAGCTGCTCCAACAACTACCACAACTGCACCCACAACAACCACAGCTGCTCCAACAACAACCACAACTGCTCCAACAACAACCACAACTGAGGCCACAACAACCACAGCTTCGCCAACAACAACTACAGCTGCCCCAACAACAACCACAGCTTCCCAAACAACAACAACAACAACACCCTCAACCACAGCTGCACCCACAACAACTACAGCTGCTCCAACAACAACCACAGCTGCACCCACAACAACCACAGCTGCTCCAACAACAACTACAGCTGCTCCAACAACAACCACAACTGCTCCAACAACAACCACAACTGAGGCCACAACAACCACAGCTTCGCCAACAACAACTACAGCTGCCCCAACAACAACCACAGCTTCCTCAACAACAAAAACAACAACACCCTCAACCACAGCTGCTCCAACAACAACCACAGCTGCTCCAACAACTACCACAACTGCACCCACAACAACCACAGCTGCTCCAACAACAACTACAGCTGCTCCAACAACAACCACAACTGTCTCCCCAACAACTACCACAATTGCACCCACAACAACCACAGCTTCCCCAACAACAATAACACCCTCAACCACAGCTGCACCCACAACAACTACAGCTGCTCCCACAACAACCACAGCTGCTCCAACAACAACTACAGCTGCTCCAACAACAACCACATCTTTGCCACCAACAACAACAACAACACCCTCAACCACAGCTGCTCCAACAACAACTACAGCTGCTCCAACAACAACCACAGCTTTGCCACCACCAACAACAACAACACCCTCAACCACAGCTGCACCCACAACAACTACAGCTGTTCCAACAACTACCACAACTGCACCCACAATAACTACAGCTACTCCAACAACAACCACAACTGCACCCACAACAACCACAACTGAGGCCACAACAACCACAGCTGCTCAAACAACAACCAAAGCTTTGCCACCAACAACAACAACAACAACACCCTCAACCACAGCTGCTCCAACAACAACTACAGCTGCTCCAACAACAACTACAGCTGCTCCAACAACAACCACAACTTCCTCAACAACAACAACAACGACAACAACTCCCTCGACCACAGCTGCTCCAACAACAACTACAGCTGCCCCAACAACAACCACAACTTCCTCAACAACAACAACAACAACAACAACTCCCTCAACCACAGCTGCTCCAACAACAACTACAGCTGCCCCAACAACAACCACAGCTGCTCCCACAACAACTACAGCTGCCCCAACAACAACCACAGCTTCCCAAACAACAACAACAACAACACCCTCAACCACAGCTGCACCCACAACAACTACAGCTGCTCCAACAACAACCACAGCTGCACCCACAACAACCACAGCTGCTCCAACAACAACTACAGCTGCTCCAACAACAACCACAGCTTCCCCAACAACTACAACAACTTCCTCAACAACAACAACAACAACAACTCCCTCAACCACAGCTGCAACCACAACAACCACAGCTGCTCCAACAACCACTACAGCTGCTCCAACAACAACCACAACTGCTCTAACAACAACCACAACTGTGGCCACAACTGCAGCTGCTCCAACAACAACTACAGCTGCTCCAACAACAACCACAACTGTCTCCCCAACAACTACCACAATTGCACCCACAACAACCACAGCTTCCCCAACAACAATAACACCCTCAACCACAGCTGCACCCACAACAACTACAGCTGCTCCCACAACAACCACAGCTGCTTCAACAACAACTACAGCTGCTCCAACAACAACCACATCTTTGCCACCAACAACAACAACAACACCCTCAACCACAGCTGCTCCAACAACAACTACAGCTGCTCCAACAACAACCACAGCTTTGCCACCACCAACAACAACAACACCCTCAACCACAGCTGCACCCACAACAACCACAGCTGCTCCAACAACCACTACAGCTGCTCCAACAACAACTACAGCTGCTCCAACAACAACCACAACCGTTGCCCAAACAACAAGAACCACAACTGTTGCCCCAACAATCACAACAACTCCCTCAACCACAGCTGCTCCAACAACAACTACAGCTGCTCCCACAACAACCACAGCTGCTCCAACAACAACTACAGCTGCTCCAACACCAACCACAGCTTCCCCAACAACAACAACACCCTCAACCACAGCTGCACCCACAACAAGTACAGCTGCTCCAACAACAACCACAGCTTTGCCACCACCAACAACAACAACACCCTCAACCACAGCTGCACCCACAACAACCACAGCTGCTCCATCAACCACTACAGCTGCTCCAACAACAACCACAACTGCTCTAACAACAACCACAACTGTGGCCACAACTGCAGCTGCTCCAACAACAACTACAGCTGCTCCAACAACAACCACAACTGTGGCCACAACTGCAGCTGCTCCAACAACAACTACAGCTGCTCCAACAACAACCACAACTGCTCCAACAACAACCACAACTGAGGCCACAACAACCACAGCTTCGCCAACAACAACTACAGCTGCCCCAACAACAACCACAGCTTCCTCAACAACAAAAACAACAACACCCTCAACCACAGCTGCTCCAACAACAACAACAACTGTGGCCACAAGTGCAGCTGCTCCAACAACAACTACAGCTGCTCCAACAACAACCACAACTGCTCCAACAACAACCACAACTGAGGCCACAACAACCACAGCTTCCCCAACAGCAACAACAACAACAACTGCACCCTCAACTACAGGTGCTCCAACAACAACAACTGCTGCTCCAACACCCACAACCACAACTGCGCCAACCACAACTGCCGCCGTAACAACAGCCACAACTGCACCAACAACAACCACAGCTGCCCCAACAACAACCACAGCTTCATCAACAACAACAACAACAACAACAACTCCCTCAACCACAGCTGCTCCAACAACAACTACAGCTGCCCCAACAACAACCACAACAACAACAACAACAACAACAACAACAACAACAACTCCCTCAACCACAGCTGCTCCAACAACAACTACAGCTGCCCCAACAACAACCACAGCTGCTCCCACAACAACTACAGCTGCCCCAACAACAACCACAGCTTCCCAAACAACAACAAAAACAACACCCTCAACCACAGCTGCACCCACAACAACTACAGCTGCTCCAACAACAACCACAGCTGCACCCACAACAACCACAGCCGCTCCAACAACAACTACAGCTGCTCCAACAACAACCACAACTGCTCCAACAACAACCACAACTGTCTCCCCAACAACTACCACAATTGCACCCACAACAAACACAGCTGCTCCAACAACAACAACAACTGTGGCCACAACTGCAGCTGCTCCAACAACAACTACAGCTGCTCCAACAACAACCACAACTGCTCCAACAACAACCACAACTGAGGCCACAACAACCACAGCTTCGCCAACAACAACTACAGCTGCCCCAACAACAACCACAGCTTCCTCAACAACAAAAACAACAACACCCTCAACCACAGCTGCTCCAACAACAACCACAGCTGCTCCAACAACTACCACAACTGCACCCACAACAACCACAGCTGCTCCAACAACAACTACAACTGCTCCAACAACAACCACAACTGAGGCCACAACAACCACAGCTGCTCCAACACCAACCACAGCTTCCCCAACAACAACCACAGCTGCTCCAACAACAACTACAGCTGTTCCAACAACAACCACAGCTTCCTCAACAACAACAACAACAACACCCTCAACCACAGCTGCACCCACAACAACTACAGCTGCTCCAACAACAACCACAACTGCTCCAACAACAACCACAACTGTCTCCCCAACAACTACCACAATTGCACCCACAACAAACACAGCTGCTCAAACAACTACTACAGCTGCTCCAACAACAACCACAGCTTCCCCAACAACTACAACAACACCCTCAACCACAGCTGCAACCACAACAACCACAGCTGCTCCAACAACCACTACAGCTGCTCCAACAACAACCACAACTGCTCTAACAACAACCACAACTGTGGCCACAACTGCAGCTGCTCCAACAACAACTACAGCTGCTCCAACAACAACCACAGCTTCCCCAACAACAACAACAACACCCTCAACCATAGCTGCAACCACAACAACCACAGCTGCTCCAACAACAACTACAGCTGCCCCAACAGCTTCCTCAACAACAAAAACAACAACACCTTCAACCACAGCTGCTCCAACAACAACAACAACTGTGGCCACAACTGCAGCTGCTCCAACAACAACTACAGCTGCTCCAACAACAACCACAACTGCTCCAACAACAACCACAGCTTCCCCAACGGCAACAACAACAACAACTGCACCCTCAACTACAGGTGCTCCAACAACAACAACCGCTGCTCCAACACCCACAACCACAACTGCGCCAACCACAACTGCCGCCGTAACAACAGCCACAACTGCACCAACAACAACCACAGCTGCCCCAACAACAACCACAGCTTCATCAACAACAACAACAACAACAACTCCCTCAACCACAGCTGCTCCAACAACAACTACAGCTGCCCCAACAACAACCACAACTTCCTCAACAACAACAACAACAACAACTCCCTCAACCACAGCTGCTCCAACAACAACTACAGCTGCCCCAACAACAACCACAGCTGCTCCCACAACAACTACAGCTGCCCCAACAACAACCACAGCTTCCCAAACAACAACAACAACAACACCCTCAACCATAGCTGCAACCACAACAACCACAGCTGCTCCAACAACAACTACAGCTGCCCCAACAGCTTCCTCAACAACAAAAACAACAACACCTTCAACCACAGCTGCTCCAACAACAACAACAACTGTGGCCACAACTGCAGCTGCTCCAACAACAACTACAGCTGCTCCAACAACAACCACAACTGCTCCAACAACAACCACAGCTTCCCCAACGGCAACAACAACAACAACTGCACCCTCAACTACAGGTGCTCCAACAACAACAACCGCTGCTCCAACACCCACAACCACAACTGCGCCAACCACAACTGCCGCCGTAACAACAGCCACAACTGCACCAACAACAACCACAGCTGCCCCAACAACAACCACAGCTTCATCAACAACAACAACAACAACAACAACAACTCCCTCAACCACAGCTGCACCCACAACAACTACAGCTGCTCCAACAACAACCACAGCTGCACCCACAACAACCACAGCTGCTCCAACAACAACTACAGCTGCTCCAACAACAACTACAGCTGCTCCCACAACAACCACAGCTGCTCCAACAACAACTACAGCTGCTCCAACACCAACCACATCTTCCCCAACAACTACAACACCCTCAACCACAGCTGCACCCACAACAAGTACAGCTGCTCCAACAACAACCACAGCTTTGCCACCACCAACAACAACAACACCCTCAACCACAGCTGCACCCACAACAACCACAGCTGCTCCAACAACCACTACAGCTGCTCCAACAACAACCACAACTGCTCTAACAACAACCACAACTGAGGCCACAACAACCACAGCTGCTCCAACACCAACCACAGCTTCCCCAACAACAACCACAGCTGCTCCAACAACAACTACAGCTGCTCCAACAACAACCACAACTGAGGCCACAACAACCACAGCTGCTCCAACACCAACCACAGCTTCCCCAACAACAACCACAGCTGCTCCAACAACAACTACAGCTGTTCCAACAACAACCACAGCTTCCTCAACAACAACAACAACAACACCCTCAACCACAGCTGCACCCACAACAACTACAGCTGCCCCAACAACAACCACAACTGCTCCAACAACAACCACAACTGTCTCCCCAACAACTACCACAATTGCACCCACAACAAACACAGCTGCTCAAACAACTACTACAGCTGCTCCAACAACAACCACAGCTTCCCCAACAACTACAACAACACCCTCAACCACAGCTGCAACCACAACAACCACAGCTGCTCCAACAACCACTACAGCTGCTCCAACAACAACCACAACTGCTCTAACAACAACCACAACTGTGGCCACAACTGCAGCTGCTCCAACAACAACTACAGCTGCTCCAACAACAACCACAGCTTCCCCAACAACAACAACAACACCCTCAACCATAGCTGCAACCACAACAACCACAGCTGCTCCAACAACAACTACAGCTGCCCCAACAGCTTCCTCAACAACAAAAACAACAACACCTTCAACCACAGCTGCTCCAACAACAACAACAACTGTGGCCACAACTGCAGCTGCTCCAACAACAACTACAGCTGCTCCAACAACAACCACAACTGCTCCAACAACAACCACAGCTTCCCCAACGGCAACAACAACAACAACTGCACCCTCAACTACAGGTGCTCCAACAACAACAACCGCTGCTCCAACACCCACAACCACAACTGCGCCAACCACAACTGCCGCCGTAACAACAGCCACAACTGCACCAACAACAACTACAGCTGTTCCAACAACAACCACAACTGTGGCCACAACTGCAGCTGCTCCAACAACAACTACAGCTGCTCCCACAACAACCACAGCTGCTCCAACAACAACTACAGCTGCCCCAACAACAACCACAGCTGCTCCAACAACAACTACAGCTGTTCCAACAACAACCACAACTGTGGCCACAACTGCAGCTGCTCCAACAACAACTACAGCTGCTCCCACAAAAACCACAGCTGCTCCAACAACAACTACAGCTGCTCCAACACCAACCACAGCTTCCCCAACAACAACAACACCCTCAACCACAGCTGCACCCACAACAAGTACAGCTGCTCCAACAACAACCACAGCTTTGCCACCACCAACAACAACAACACCCTCAACCACAGCTGCACCCACAACAACCACAGCTGCTCCAACAACCACTACAGCTGCTCCAACAACAACCACAACTGCTCTAACAACAACCACAACTGTGGCCACAACTGCAGCTGCTCCAACAACAACTACAGCTGCTCCAACAACAACCACAACTGTCTCCCCAACAACTACCACAATTGCACCCACAACAACCACAGCTTCCCCAACAACAATAACACCCTCAACCACAGCTGCACCCACAATAACTACAGCTGCCCCAACAACAACCACAACTTCCTCAACAACAACAACAACAACAACAACAACAACAACTCCCTCAACCACAGCTGCTCCAACAACAACTACAGCTGCCCCAACAACAACCACAGCTGCTCCAACAACAACTACAGCTGTTCCAACAACAACCACAACTGTGGCCACAACTGCAGCTGCTCCAACAACAACTACAGCTGTTCCAACAACAACCACAACTGTGGCCACAACCACAGCTGCTCCAACAACAACTACAGCTGCTCCAACAACAACTACAGCTGCCCCAACAACAACCACAGCTTCCTCAACAACAAAAACAACAACACCCTCAACCACAGCTGCTCCAACAACAACCACAGCTGCTCCAACAACTACCACAACTGCACCCACAACAACCACAGCTGCTCCAACAACAACTACAACTGCTCCAACAACAACCACAACTGAGGCCACAACAACCACAGCTGCTCCAACACCAACCACAGCTTCCCCAACAACAACAACACCCTCAACCACAGCTGCACCGACAACAACCACAGCCGCTCCAACAACAACTACAGCTGCTCCAACAACAACCACAACTGCTCCAACAACAACCACAACTGTCTCCCCAACAACTACCACAATTGCACCCACAACAACCACAGCTGCTCCAACAACAACAACAACTGTGGCCACAACTGCAGCTGCTCCAACAACAACTACAGCTGCTCCAACAACAACCACAACTGCTCCAACAACAACCACAACTGAGGCCACAACAACCACAGCTGCTCCAACAACAACTACAACTGAGGCCACAACAACCACAGCTGCTCCAACACCAACCACAGCTTCCCCAACAACAACCACAGCTGCTCCAACAACAACTACAGCTGTTCCAACAACAACCACAGCTTCCTCAACAACAACAACAACAACACCCTCAACCACAGCTGCACCCACAACAACTACAGCTGCTCCAACAACAACCACAACTGCTCCAACAACAACCACAACTGTCTCCCCAACAACTACCACAATTGCACCCACAACAAACACAGCTGCTCAAACAACTACTACAGCTGCTCCAACAACAACCACAGCTTCGCCAACAACAACTACAGCTGCCCCAACAACAACCACAGCTTCCTCAACAACAAAAACAACAACACCCTCAAACACAGCTGCTCCAACAACAACCACAGCTGCTCCAACAACTACCACAACTGCACCCACAACAACCACAGCTGCTCCAACAACAACCACAACTGCTCCAACAACAACCACAACTGAGGCCACAACAACCACAGCTTCGCCAACAACAACTACAGCTGCCCCAACAACAACCACAGCTTCCCAAACAACAACAACAACAACACCCTCAACCACAGCTGCACCCACAACAACTACAGCTGCTCCAACAACAACCACAGCTGCACCCACAACAACCACAGCTGCTCCAACAACAACTACAGCTGCTCCAACAACAACCACAACTGCTCCAACAACAACCACAACTGTCTCCCCAACAACTACCACAATTGCACCCACAACAAACACAGCTGCTCCAACAACAACAACAACTGTGGCCACAACTGCAGCTGCTCCAACAACAACTACAGCTGCTCCAACAACAACCACAACTGAGGCCACAACAACCACAGCTTCGCCAACAACAACTACAGCTGCCCCAACAACAACCACAGCTTCCTCAACAACAAAAACAACAACACCCTCAACCACAGCTGCTACAACAACAACCACAGCTGCTCCAACAACTACCACAACTGCACCCACAACAACCACAGCTGCTCCAACAACAACTACAACTGCTCCAACAACAACCACAACTGAGGCCACAACAACCACAGCTGCTCCAACACCAACCACAGCTGCTCCAACAACTACCACAACTGCACCCACAACAACCACAACTGCTTCCCCAACAACAACCACAGCTGCTCCAACAACAACTACAGCTGTTCCAACAACAACCACAGCTTCATCAACAACAACAACAACAACACCTTCAACCACAGCTGCACCCACAACAACTACAGCTGCTCCAACAACAACCACAACTGTCTCCCCAACAACTACCACAATTGCACCCACAACAAACACAGCTGCTCAAACAACTACTACAGCTGCTCCAACAACAACCACAGCTTCCCCAACAACTACAACAACACCCTCAACCACAGCTGCAACCACAACAACCACAGCTGCTCCAACAACCACTACAGCTGCTCCAACAACAACCACAACTGCTCTAACAACAACCACAACTGTGGCCACAACTGCAGCTGCTCCAACAACAACTACAGCTGCTCCAACAACAACCACAGCTTCTCCAACAACAACAACAACACCCTCAACCATAGCTGCAACCACAACAACCACAGCTGCTCCAACAACAACTACAGCTGCCCCAACAGCTTCCTCAACAACAAAAACAACAACACCTTCAACCACAGCTGCTCCAACAACAACAACAACTGTGGCCACAACTGCAGCTGCTCCAACAACAACTACAGCTGCTCCAACAACAACCACAACTGCTCCAACAACAACCACAACTGAGGCCACAACAACCACAGCTTCGCCAACAACAACTACAGCTGCCCCAACAACAACCACAGCTTCCCAAACAACAACAACAACAACACCCTCAACCACAGCTGCACCCACAACAACTACAGCTGCTCCAACAACAACCACAGCTGCACCCACAACAACCACAGCTGCTCCAACAACAACTACAGCTGCTCCAACAACAACTACAGCTGCCCCAACAACAACCACAACTTCCTCAACAACAACAACAACAACAACTCCCTCAACCACAGCTGCTCCAACAACAACTACAGCTGCCCCAACAACAACCACAGCTGCTCCCACAACAACTACAGCTGCCCCAACAACAACCACAGCTTCCCAAACAACAACAACAACAACACCCTCAACCACAGCTGCACCCACAACAACTACAGCTGCTCCAACAACAACCACAGCTGCACCCACAACAACCACAGCTGCTCCAACAACAACTACAGCTGCTCCAACAACAACTACAGCTGCTCCCACAACAACCACAGCTGCTCCAACAACAACTACAGCTGCTCCAACACCAACCACAGCTTCCCCAACAACAACAACACCCTCAACCACAGCTGCACCCACAACAAGTACAGCTGCTCCAACAACAACCACAGCTTTGCCACCACCAACAACAACAACACCCTCAACCACAGCTGCACCCACAACAACCACAGCTGCTCCAACAACCACTACAGCTGCTCCAACAACAACCACAACTGCTCTAACAACAACCACAACTGTGGCCACAACTGCAGCTGCTCCAACAACAACTACAGCTGCTCCAACAACAACCACAACTGTGGCCACAACTGCAGCTGCTCCAACAACAACTACAGCTGCTCCAACAACAACTACAGCTGCCCCAACAACAACCACAGCTTCCTCAACAACAAAAACAACAACACCCTCAACCACAGCTGCTCCAACAACAACAACAACTGTGGCCACAAGTGCAGCTGCTCCAACAACAACTACAGCTGCTCCAACAACAACCACAACTGCTCCAACAACAACCACAACTGAGGCCACAACAACCACAGCTTCCCCAACAGCAACAACAACAACAACTGCACCCTCAACTACAGGTGCTCCAACAACAACAACCGCTGCTCCAACACCCACAACCACAACTGCGCCAACCACAACTGCCGCCGTAACAACAGCCACAACTGCACCAACAATAACCACAGCTGCCCCAACAACAACCACAGCTTCATCATCAACAACAACAACAACAACAACAACTCCCTCAACCACAGCTGCTCCAACAACAACCACAGCTGCTCCAACAACTACCACAACTGCTCCAACAACAACCACAACTGAGGCCACAACAACCACAGCTTCGCCAACAACAACTACAGCTGCCCCAACAACAACCACAGCTTCCCAAACAACAACAACAACAACACCCTCAACCACAGCTGCAACCACAACAACCACAGCTGCTCCAACAACCACTACAGCTGCTCCAACAACAACCACAACTGCTCTAACAACAACCACAACTGTGGCCACAACTGCAGCTGCTCCAACAACAACTACAGCTGCTCCAACAACAACCACAGCTTCCCCAACAACAACAACAACACCCTTAACCATAGCTGCAACCACAACAACCACAGCTGCTCCAACAACAACTACAGCTGCCCCAACAGCTTCCTCAACAACAAAAACAACAACACCTTCAACCACAGCTGCTCCAACAACAACAACAACTGTGGCCACAACTGCAGCTGCTCCAACAACAACTACAGCTGCTCCAACAACAACCACAACTGCTCCAACAACAACCACAACTGAGGCCACAACAACCACAGCTTCGCCAACAACAACTACAGCTGCCCCAACAACAACCACAGCTTCCTCAACAACAAAAACAACAACACCCTCAACCACAGCTGCTCCAACAACAACCACAGCTGCTCCAACAACTACCACAACTGCACCCACAACAACCACAGCTGCTCCAACAACAACCACAACTGAGGCCACAACAACCACAGCTTCGCCAACAACAACTACAGCTGCCCCAACAACAACCACAGCTTCCCAAACAACAACAACAACAACACCCTCAACCACAGCTGCACCCACAACAACTACAGCTGCTCCAACAACAACCACAGCTGCACCCACAACAACCACAGCTGCTCCAACAACAACTACAGCTGCTCCAACAACAACCACAACTGCTCCAACAACAACCACAACTGTCTCCCCAACAACTACCACAATTGCACCCACAACAACCACAGCTTCGCCAACAACAACTACAGCTGCCCCAACAACAACCACAGCTTCCTCAACAACAAAAACAACAACACCCTCAACCACAGCTGCTCCAACAACAACCACAGCTGCTCCAACAACTACCACAACTGCACCCACAACAACCACAGCTGCTCCAACAACAACTGCTCCAACAACAACCACAACTGAGGCCACAACAACCACAGCTGCTCCAACACCAACCACAGCTTCCCCAACAACAACCACAGCTGCTCCAACAACAACTACAGCTGCTCAAACAACAACCACAGCTTTGCCACCAACAACAACAACAACACCCTCAACCACAGCTGCTCCAACAACAACTACAGCTGCTCCAACAACAACTACAGCTGCCCCAACAACAACCACAGCTTCCTCAACAACAAAAACAACAACACCTTCAACCACAGCTGCTCCAACAACAACAACAACTGTGGCCACAACTGCAGCTGCTCCAACAACAACTACAGCTGCTCCAACAACAACCACAGCTTCCTCAACAACAACAACAACAACAACAACTCCCTCAACCACAGCTGCTCGAACAACAACTACAGCTGCCCCAACAACAACCACAGCTGCTCCAACAACAACTACAGCTGTTCCAACAACAACCACAACTGTGGCCACAACTGCAGCTGTTCCAACAACAACTACATCTGTTCCAACAACAACCACAACTGTCTCCCCAACAACTACCACAATTGCAACCACAGCTTCCCCAACAGCAACCACAGCTTCCCCAACAACAACAACAACAACTGCACCCACAACCACAGCTGCACCCACAACAACCACAACTGCACCCACAATAACTACCACAACTGCACCCACAACAACCACAGCTGCTCCAACAACAACTACAGCTGCTCCAACAACAACCACAACTGCTCCAACAACAACCACAACTGAGGCCACAACAACCACAGCTTCGCCAACAACAACTACAGCTGCTCCAACAACAACCACAACTGCTCCAACAACAACCACAACTGAGGCCACAACAACCACAGTTTCTCCAACAACAACTACAGCTGCTCAAACAACAACCACAGCTTTGCCACCAACAACAACAACAGCTGCCCCAACAACAACCACGGCTTCCTCAACAACAAAAACAACAACACCTTCAACCACAGCTGCTCCAACAACAACAACAACTGTGGCCACAACTGCAGCTGCTCCAACAACAACTATAGCTGCTCCAACAACAACCACAACTGCTCCAACAACAACCACAACTGAGGCCACAACAACCACAGCTTCGCCAACAACAACTACAGCTGCCCCAACAACAACCACAGCTTCCTCAACAACAAAAACAACAACACCCTCAACCACAGCTGCACCCACAACAAGTACAGCTGCTCCAACAACTACCAAAACTGCACCCACAACAACCACAGCTGCTCCAACAACAACCACAACTGTGGCCACAACTGCAGCTGCTCCAACAACAACTACATCTGTTCCAACAACAACCACAACTGTCTCCCCAACAACTACCACAATTGCACCCACAACAAACACAGCTGCTCCAACAACAACTACAGCTGCTCGAACAACAACCACAGCTGCTCCAACAACAACCACAGCTGCTCCAACAACAACTACAGCTGCTCCAACAACAACCACAGCTTCCCCAACAACAACAACAACTACACCATCAACTACAGGTGCTCCAACAACAACTACAGCTGTTCCAACAACAACCACAACTGCCGCCCCAACAACTACCACAACTGCACCCACAACAACCACAGCTGCTCCAACAACAACTACAGCTGCTCCAACATCAACTACAGCTGCCCCAACAACAACCACAGCTTCCTCAACAACAAAAACAACAACACCCTCAACCACAGCTGCTCCAACAACAACAACAACTGTGGCCACAACTGCAGCTGCTCCAACAACAACTACAGCTGCTCCAACAACAACTACAGCTGCTCCAACAACAACCACAGCTGCTCCAACAACAACTACAACTGCTCCAACAACAACCACAGCTGAGGCCACAACAACCACAGCTTCGCCAACAACAACCACAACTGCTCCAACAACAACCACAACTTTGGCCACAACTGCAGCTGCTCCAACAACAACCACAGCTGCTTCTACAACAACCACAACTGTGGCCACAACTGCAGCTGTTCCAACAACAACTACATCTGTTCCAACAACAACCACAACTGTCTCCCCAACAACTACCACAATTGCACCCACAACAAACACAGCTGCTCCAACAACAACTACAGCTGCTCCAACAACAACCAAAACTGCACCCACTATAACCACAGCTGCTCCAACAACAACCACAACTGCACCCACAACAACCACAGCTGCTCCAACAACAAACACAGCTGCTCCAACAACAACCACAGCTTCCCCAACAACAACAACAACAACTGCACCCACAACCACAGCTGCACCCACAACAACTACAGCTGCTCCAACAACAACCACAACTGTGGCCACAACTGCAGCTGCTCCAACAACAACTACAACTGCGGCCACAACTACAGCTGCTCCAACAACAACCACAGCTTCCTCAAAAACAACAACAACAACAACTCCCTCAACCACAGCTGCTCCAATAACAACTACAGCTGCTCCAACAACAACCGCAGCTTCCCCAACAGCAACAACAACAACAACTGCACCGTCAACTACAGGTGCTCCAACAACAACAACAACAGTTGTTCCAACAACCACAACCACAACTGCAGCCCTAACAACAGCCACAACTGCACCAACAACAACCACAGCTGCCCCAACAACAGCCACAGCTGCTCCAACAACAACTACAGCTGCTCCAACAACAACCACAACTGTGGCCACAACTGCAGCTGTTCCAACAACAACTACATCTGTTCCAACAACAACCACAACTGTCTCCCCAACAACTACCACAACTGCACCCACAACAAACACAGCTGCTCCAACACCAACCACAGCTTCCCCAACAACAACAACACCCTCAACCACAGCTGCACCCACAACAAGTACAGCTGCTCCAACAACTACCAAAACTGCACCCACTATAACCACAGCTGCTCCAACAACAACCACAACTGCACCCACAACAACCACAGCTGCTCCAACAACAACCACAGCTGCTCCAACAACAACTACAGCTGCTCCAACAACAACCACAGCTTCCCCAACAACAACAACAACTACACCATCAACTACAGGTGCTCCAACAACAACTACAGCTGTTCCAACAACAACCACAACTGCCGCCCCAACAACTACCACAACTGCACCCACAACAACCACAGCTGTTCCAACAACAACTACAGCTGCTCCAACAACAACCACAACCGTTGCCCATACAACAAGAACCACAACTGTTGCCCCAACAATCACAACTGCGGCCTCAACCACAGTTGCTCCAACAACAACCACAGCTGCTCCAACAACTACCACAACTGCACCCACAACAACCACAGCTGCACCCACAACAAGTACAGCTGCTCCAACAACTACCAAAACTGCACCCACTATAACCACAGCTGCTCCAACAACAACCACAGCTGCTCCAACAACAACTACCACAATTGCACCCACAACAAACACAGCTGCTCCAACAACAACTACAGCTGCTCCAACAACAACCAAAACTGCACCCACTATAACCACAGCTGCTCCAACAACAACCACAACTGCACCCACAACAACCACAGCTGCTCCAACAACAACCACAGCTTCCCCAACAACAACAACAACAACTGCACCCACAACCACAGCTGCACCCACAACAACTACAGCTGCTCCAACAACAACTACAACTGCGGCCACAACTACAGCTGCTCCAACAACAACCACAGCTTCCTCAAAAACAACCACAACAACAACTCCCTCAACCACAGCTGCACCCACTATAACCACAGCTGCTCCAACAACAACCACAACTGCACCCACAACAAACACAGCTGCTCCAACACCAACCACAGCTTCCCCAACAACAACAACACCCTCAACCACAGCTGCACCCACAACAAGTACAGCTGCTCCAACAACTACCAAAACTGCACCCACTATAACCACAGCTGCTCCAACAACAACCACAACTGCACCCACAACAACCACAGCTGCTCCAACAACAACCACAGCTGCTCCAACAACAACCACAGCTTCCCCAACAACAACAACAACTACACCATCAACTACAGGTGCTCCAACAACAACTACAGCTGTTCCAACAACAACCACAACTGCCGCCCCAACAACTACCACAACTGCACCCACAACAACCACAGCTGCTCCAACAACAACTACAGCTGCTCCAACAACAACCACAACCGTTGCCCAAACAACAAGAACCACAACTGTTGCCCCAACAATCACAACTGCGGCCTCAACCACAGTTGCTCCAACAACAACCACAGCTGCTCCAACAACTACCACAACTGCACCCACAACAACCACAGCTGCTCCAACAACAACTACAGGTGCTCAAACAACAACAACTGCTGCTCCAACAACCACAACCACAACTGTACCAACCACAACTGCCGCCCTAACAACAGCCACAACTGCACCAACAACAACCACAGCTGCCCCAACAACAGCCACAGCTGCTACAACAACAACTACAGCTGCTCCAACAACAACCACAGCCTCCCCAGCAACAGCTACAACTGCACCCTCAACTACAGGTGCTCCAACAACAACTACAGCTGTTCCAACAACAACCACAGCTTTGCCACCAACAACAACAACTGCACCCTCAAGTACAGGTGCTCCAACAACTACAGCTGTTCCAAGAACAACCACAACTGTCGCCACAACAACTACCACAACTCCACCCACAACAACCACAGCTGCTCCAACAACAACTACAGCTGCTCCAACAACAACAACAGCTTCTCCAACAACAACAACCGCTGCTCCAACAACCACAACCACAACTGCGCCAACCACAACTGCCGCCCTAACAACAGCCACAACTGCACCAACAACAACCACAGCTGCCCCAACAACAACCACAGCTTCCTCAACAACAACAACAACATCAACAACTCCCTCAACCACAGCTGCTCCAACAACAACTACAGCTTCCCCAACAACAACCACAGCTTCCTCAACAACACCAACAACACCCTCAACCACAGCTGCACACACAACAACCACAGCTGCTCCATCAACAACCACAACTGTGGCCACAACTGCAGCTGCTCCAACAACAACTACAGCTGTTCCAACAACAACCACAACTGTCTCCCAAACAACTACCACAATTGCACCCACAAAAAACACAGCTGCTCCAACAACAACTACAGCTGCTCCAACAACAACCACAGCTGTTCCAACAACAACCACAACTGTCTCCCCAACAACTACCAAAACTGCACCCACTATAACCACAGCTGCTCCAACAACAACCACAACTGCACCCACAACAACCACAGCTGCTCCAACAACAACTACAGCTGCTCCAACAACAACCACAGCTTCTCCAACAACAACTACAGCTGCTCCAACAAGAACCACAGCTTCCCCAACAGCAACAACAACAACAACTGCACCGTCAACTACAGGTGCTCCAACAACAACAACCGTTGCTCCAACAACCACAACAGCAACTGCGCCAACAACAACCACAACTTTGGCCACAACTGCAAATGCTCCAACAACAACCACAGCTTCTCCAACAACAACTACAGCTGCTCCAACAAGAACCACAGCTTCCCCAACAGCAACAACAACTACAACTGCACCCTCAACTACAGCTGCTCCAACAAGAACCACAGCTTCCCCAACAGCAACAACAACTACAACTGCAACCTCAACTACAGGTGCTCCAACAACAACAACTGCTGCTCCAACAACCACAACCACAACTGTACCAACCACAACTGCCGCCCTAACAACAGCCACAACTGCACCAACAACAACCACAGCTGCCCCAACAACAACCACAGCTGCTCCAACAACAACTACAGCTGCTCCAACAACAACCACAGCTTCCCCAACAGCAACAACAACTACAGCTGCTCCAACAACAACCACAGCTTCCCCAACAGCAACAACAACTACAACTGCTCCAACAACAACCACAGCTTCCCCAACAGCAACAACAACTACAACTGCAACCTCAACTACAGGTGCTCCAACAACAACAACTGCTGCTCCAACAACCACAACCACAACTGTACCAACCACAACTGCCGCCCTAACAACAACCACAACTGCCGCCCCAACAACTACAACAACTGCACCCACAACAGCCACAGCTGCTACAACAACAACTACAGCTGCTCCAACAACAACCACAGCCTCCCCAGCAACAGCTACAACTGCACCCTCAACTACAGGTGCTCCAACAACAACTACAGCTGCTCCAATAACAACAACAACTGTTGCCCCAACAACAACACCAACTGCACCCTCAACCACAGTTGCTCCAACAACAACCACAGCTGCTCCAACAACTACCACAACTGCACCCACAACAACCACAGCTGCTCCAACAACAACCACAGCTGCTCCAACAACAACTTCAACTGCTCCAACAACAACCACAGCCTCCCCAACAACAACCACAACTGCACCCTCAACTAAAGCTGCTCCAACAACAACTACAGCTGTTCCAACAACAACCACAGCTTTGCCACCAACAACAACAACTGCACCCTCAAGTACAGGTGCTCCAACTACTACAGCTGTTCCAAGAACAACCACAACTGTCGCCACAACAACTACCACAACTGCACCCACAACAACCACAGCTGCTCCAACAACAACTACAGCTGCTCCAACAACAACAACAGCTTCCCCAAAAACAACAACAACTGCACCATCAACTACAGGTGCTCCAACAACAACTACAGCTGTTCCAACAACAACCACAACTGCCGCCCCAACAACTACAACAACTGCACCCACAACAACCACAGCTGCTCCAACAACAACTACAGCTGCTTCAACAACAACCACAACTGTTGCCCAAACAACAACAACCACAACTGTTGCCCCAACAACCACAACTCCGGCCTCAACCAAAAATGCTCCAACAACAACTACAGCTGCTCCAATAACAACAACAACTGTTGCCCCAACAACAACTACAACTGCACCCTCAACTACAGGTGCTCCAACAACAACAACCGCTGCTCCAACAAACACAACCACAACTGCGCCAACCACAACTGCCGCCCTAACAACAGCCACAACTACACCAACAACAACCACAGCTGCCCCAACAACAACCACAGCTTCCTCAACAACAACAACAACAACAACAACAACAACAACAACAACTCCCTCAACCACAGCTGCTCCAACAACAACTAAAGCTTCCCCAACAACAACCACAGCTTCCTCAACAACAACAACAACAACACCCTCAACTGCAGCTGCTCCAACAACAACTACAGCTGCTCCAACAACAACCACAGCTTCCCCAACAACAACCACAACTGCACCCACAACCACAGCTGCACCCACAACAACTACAGCTGCTCCAACAACTACCAAAACTGCACCCACTATAACCACAGCTGCTCCAACAACAACCACAACTGCACCCACAATAACCACAACTGCTCCAACAACAACCACAGCTGCTCCAACAACAACCACAGCTTTGCCACCAACAACAACAACTGCACCCTCAAGTACAGGTGCTCCAACAACTACAGCTGTTCCAAGAACAACCACAACTCTCGCCCCAACAACTACCACAACTGCATCCACAACAACCACAGCTGCTCCAACAACAACTACAGCTGCTCCAACAACAACCACAGATTCCCCAACAGCAACAACAGCCACAACTGCACACACAACAACCACAGCTGCCCCAACAACAACCACAACTGCTCCAACAACAACTACAGGTGCTCCAACAACAACCACAACTGCGCCAACAACAACAACAACTGTCTCCCCAACAACAACCACAACTGCGGCCACAACTACAGCTGCCTCAACAACAACCACAGCTTCCTCAACAACAACAACAACAAACACTCCCTCAACCACAGCTGCACCCACAACAACCACAGCTGCTCCAACAACAACTACAGCTGCTCCAAAGACAACCACAACTGCTCCAACAACCACAACCACAACTGTGGCCACAACTGCAGCTGCTCCAACAACAACTACAGCTGTTCCAACAACAACCACAACTGTCTCCCCAACAACTACCACAATTGCACCCACAACAAACACAGCTGCTCCAACAACAACTACAGCTGCTCCAACATCAACCACAGCTTCCCCAACAACAACAACAACACCCTCAACCACAGCTGCACCCACAACAACTACAGCTGCTCCAACAACTACCACAACTGCACCCACAATAACCACAGCTGCTCCAACAACAACCACAACTGCACCCACAACAACCACAGCTGCTCCAACAACAACTACAGCTGCTCCAACAACAACCACAGCTTTGCCACCAACAACAACAACTAGATCCTCAAGTACAGGTGCTCCAACAACTACAGCTGTTCCAAGAACAACCACAACTGTCGCCCCAACAACAACCACAACTTTCGCCACAACAACCACAGCTGCACCAACAACAACCACAGCTGCTCCACCAATAACCACAGCTGCTCCAACAAAAACCACAACTGTCTCCCCAACAACAACCACAACTGTCTCCCCAACAACAACCACAACTGCGGCCACAACCACAGCTGCTCCAACAACAACTAGACCTGTTCCAACAACAACGACAGCTGCTCCAACAACAACTACAGATGCTCCAACAACAACCACAACTGTTGCCTCAACAATAACCACAACTGGACCCACAACAACCACAGCTGCTCCAAAAACAACTACAGCTGCTCCAAAAACAACTACAGCTTCTCTAACAACAACCACAGCTGCTCCAACCTCAATACCAACTGCACCCTCAACCATAGGTGCTGCAACAACAAGTACAGCTGCCCCAACAACAGCCACAGCTGCTCCAACAACAACCACAACTGCGCCAACCACAACTGCCACCCCAACAAAAGCCACAACTGTGAAAACAACAACCACAACTGCACCAACAACAACCACAACTGCGCCAACCACAACTGCCGCCCCAACAAAAACCACAACTGTGAAAACAACAACCACAACTGCACCAACAACAACCCGAAGTACAGCAACATCAACCCCAACTAAATCATCAACCACAACAAAAACCACCTCCTCTGCTATTGTTAACAACTTCAGCTTTTTGTCCCTAGTTCTGGCTCTAATACCACATGTTCTTAGCTCATATTTTTAATATTTTTCTCTTACGTTCACATTCGTTAAATGAAGTCACAAACCAAAATACATGTGGAAATGTAAAATAATTAAGTATGTAAATTTTAATTTGTCTTCATTGTGGGTTCATCACTTTTGGTTTGACAGAGAAAAGTTAATTTTAACAGTTTTAGTGTTTTCCTCCTCGAGATGATGTTTGTGTATGTATCATCCAAACGTTTGATTTGATAACTGATAAAAATATTGTAATGTCTGCTATCTCAACACTGATCTTATCATGGCACTTTTCAAAACTATCATAAATAAAGTCTTTTTGCATTGATTAATAAATGTCCCCTGACTTTTTAAGGATGAGAATAAGGGCAGATTCTTAATCATTAAACTATCTATACGTGATAAAAAGCTATGTATTGCAAGTGTATATGGTCCCAATGTTGATGATCCCTCATTCTTTCACGGTTTTTTCAGTGCACTCTCTGAACACTTAGATGGCACACTTGTTCTTGGAGGCGACCTCAACCTTGGACTAAATGAAGACATGGATAGGCTCAATACAGCGCGAACTCAGCGTAATTGGCAGTCCACAAATATAATCAAACAGTATATGAGTGACTTTGGTCTTCGCGATGCATGGCGCTCCCTTCACCCCACCAGTAAGGAATTAGGGCTGGGTATCGTCACTGATTTCTAGAATCGATTCAATTCCGATTCACAAGGTCCTGAATCGATTCGATCCACGATTCGATTTAATTCGATTTAATTCGATTCGATTCGATTTAAATCTAGGAAATTTTGACAGTCAGAAATATTATAATTCAAATCAGTACATTTACATATTTTTGTATCAATAAAAAGGAAGCTGACACACGCAAGACTTTATCAAAGGTGTGAGCATCACAGCAGATGCCTTTGTGTCAAAGTAGCTGAAGATAAAACACAGAAAAACATGAAGGTGGTTTTCCTGGCCTGGGATTTTATAAAAATATTCTGCAGTACATCAAAAACGAAAGAAAACCATTAATCAACATATGAACATTACCTCTGAAGTTACAGCGGTTTTATTAGAGACACGGTTAAGCGTTTTGCATTTTGAATAATTTTAAAAAGTTTAAATTTGTTCAGTATTGAACAGCAGAAATGAGGTTTTCTTTTCGGAAGAATGTAAAAGGGAAAAAAACAGCGGCTGACAGCGCTGTAAACTACGGTAGACTGGTGCGTAACAAGCAAGCGAATAATGAAGAAAGGGAAACTGTTCTTGAAGTACAGAGAGAGAGAGAGAGAGAGAGAGGGAGAGAGAGAGAGAGCTGTGCATCGCGGTGGAAGCAAAACAGTAAAAGTCAGAGTGAATTCATGACAATTTTATGTGAATCGTTTGGATCTTCTTTTGCTGCTGGTTCGGTCAATATTGTTTGGAGAGAGATCAAACTAACAGCTTTAGAATCGGCGCAAAAAGGGCGTAAACACAAAGCGCGGACCCGCCGAAACATCAGGATCAGCGAGCTGTCGGCTTTCAGCCCCAACCGTGAGAAAGGTGACATCTAACTGATTGTGATCCGCGGGTCGCACTGTGTGTTTAAGTCTATGTGCAGAATCCGTGTACCTGCTCTCATTTACTGTCTTAACTGTTTGGTGGTTCTTGAAATTTTGTGAGATGTCACCAAAGATTCTGGCATTTCAAGCAAAATAAATTTATATTAAAAAAATCGATTCAGGATTTAAATGAATCGATTTTACGTTATCCAAGCCAGAATCGATTTTAATCGATGAATCGATTATAAAAACCCACCCCTATAAGGAATATACTTTTTTCTCACATGTCCATCACTCCTACTCTCGTCTGGATTATTTTTTGGTCAGCAGCTCACTGCTGAAAGACATTTCAGACACTGAGATTCACCCTATAGCTGTCAGCGATCATGGTCCTGTATCTTTAACACTAATGCACAAGAATAATACTACGGCAAGAAAAAACTGGAGATTTAATATATCACTACTTAAAGATGAAGACTTTATTAAATATTTTAAAAAAGAGTGGACTTCATATTTGAACTATAATGACACTCCCGAAACATCAGCTTCTGTTCTATGGGAAGCAGGGAAAGCTGTGATGAGAGGTAAAATAATTTCTTTCTCATCACATAAAAAGAAAAAAGAAAACAAAAATATTCAGGAATTAGAAAAAAACATCAAATCACTAGAAGAAGCCTACGCGTCCCACCAAGATCAGGAAACATTGAACAAAATACGCAAAACAAAACTAGAATTAAATGAGATAATTGATAAAAAAACAAAATTCTTAGTACAAAGACTACGCCTACAAAATTACGAACACGGTAATAAATCCGGTCAATTTCTAGCAAACCAGCTAAAAATAAAGAAAGAAAAAACAACTATATGTGCTGTTCAAGATTCATCTGGGAACACAATATATGACCCGATACAAATAAACAACATTTTCAGGGATTTCTATAAAACGTTGTATTCACCACAAATAAACCCGTCTAAAAAAGAAATTGATCAGTTTTTGGACAACATAACTCTTCCAAAATTATTGGACACTCAAGCAATGGCACTGGATTCACCACTGACACCAGGTGAACTCCAGGAAGCCCTGATAAGTATGCCCAATAATAAGGCTCCAGGTCCAGATGGCTTTCCTGCAGAATTCTACAAAGAATGCTGGTCGATTCTAGCACCAGTTTTCTACAGAACGTTGTTGGAAATTAAAGAAAAGGGCAGACTTCCATCAAATATGAATTCTGCAAACATTAATCTCCTGCTAAAACCAGGCAAAGACCCTGTATATCCCTCAAGCTATCGTCCAATATCCCTTATAAATGTAGACCTTAAAATAATCTGCAAAGCTCTCTCAAAGAGACTGGAGAAAATAACCCCCCTCTTAATTCATCCTGACCAAACTGGTTTCATAAAAGGTAGGCACTCATCAACAAATACACGTAGATTACTTAATTTGATAGACTACTCATACAGTAAAAACCTAGAAACTACAATATTCTCTTTAGACGCAGAAAAAGCATTTGACAGAGTTAACTGGAAATTTCTATTTGCAACTTTACACAAATTTGGTTTTGGATCCTCTTTCATAAACTGGTTAAAAATATTATATAATTCCCCAACAGCTTGTGTTAGAACAAATGACCAGACATCCTCCAGCTTCTGTCTCTTGAGGGGCACCAGGCAGGGATGCCCACTCTCCCCTTCACTGTTTGCAATTTTTATTGAACCACTAGCAGCAGCAATTAGACAGAATTCAGTAATTAAGGGCATAAAATGCAAGAACGTGGAACATAAAATCAGCCTTTATGCGGATGATGTGTTACTCTTTCTCCAAAATTCACAAACCAATATCTCTGGGGTGATTGAATTGATAAACTCTTTTGCAAGAATATCAGATTACTCAATTAACTGGCCAAAATCTACAGTTCTACCGATTAATTGCTCCCTCCATAATTCCTCTTCTACACCACTGCAATCGGGAAATATATAATATTTAGGTATTAATGTTTCTCCCAAGCTTGCAGATCTAACTAAATTAAACCATATCCCACTTTTAAAGAAGGTAGAAGATGATCTGGCTAGATGGAAATGTCTACCCATATCACTCATGGGAAGGGTTGCCGCTATAAAAATGATGGTCTTACCAAAAATTAATTATTTATTCTCAATGATCCCAACTAAACCGCCACAAGATTGGTTCAGATCTCTAGATTCATGTATGTCCAAATTCCTTTGGAAAAATAAACCCCCACGTATAAGCTTAAAAACACTACAAAAGACCAAGGATAAAGGAGGACTAGAACTGCCTAACTTTCAGCACTACTTCTTAGCCAACAGGCTTCAATTTATCTCAGGATGGCTAAAACACACCCTCTTAGATGAACCTTGGCTAGATGTAGAACAAGCACTCTGCAATAATCTAGAGATCTCAGACCTACCATTTATCAGCTCAAACATCCAACGACATGAATGCTTTAAAAGCATCAACATCAGCTCTTCTCTGACAGCATGGTGGGAGTTTCTAAAATTGACGGCGTCTTCATTAATCCCATGCAAACGTACACCTATCTGGAACAACCCTGACATATTACAAAACAATAATATGATAAACTTTTCAGATTGGAGTGGTAAAGGAATCAAATATTTAGAACATATACTAGAAGGAACAGAATTTATTCCATTTGACGGACTAGTTACACAATATGGGATCAACAAGAAAAGATTTTTAGAATATCAACAAATTAAATCCATAGTAAAAAAGAAATTTAAACCGGGTCAAGTTGAACTACAAACACCACCAAGTGTGGTTCAATTTCTTACTCTTAAAACCCCCAAATTACTTTCCAAAATATACAGAATGCTTTCTAAAACAGATGAATCAATATCACTTCCTATTGCAAAATGGGAAGCGGATTTATCAGTTAACTTAGACCTAAACTTCTGGTCTCAGATTTGCTTAAAAACCTTTCATCTAATTAGAAATCCCAGTCTTCAATTAATTCAATACAAAATATTACATAGAGTGCACTATACAGGTCATCGAATGTTCAAGATGGGCTTTACGTCTACCAACAACTGCTCACACTGCCAAACCAATTCACCGGACAATTATATCCACGCTCTTTGGTTCTGTCCACCAGTTCAGAAGTTTTGGCGCGAGATATGTGAAGACTTATCGAAGTGTCTGAAATGTAACATTCCAACTTCCCCCTTAGTGTGTTTGTTGGGCAGCTTAGATAATGTCACTTCAGAAAAGAATATAGCCCATATGGTTTTCACTGCCCTATGCATAGCCAAGAAAACAGTCCTCATGAACTGGAAAAATAAAAATAATCTTAATTCTAACCAATATAGAAATTATCTATTAGATTACATTAGTCTTGATACAGCCTCTGCCACCACATCAGATCAATTGCTCTGGGCTCCTTTGATCAGCTCCATCACCTAGTGGGGGTGGGGGGTCATAGTTTGGTCCCACCTTCACTGTTGTGATTGGTGTGGGGGTAGGGACAGGCTTAGGGCGTCGGGGGGTTCCCCGGAGGCATCTTCCTTGGGGGGCTCAACCCGGGGTAGCGGTCATGTCCGGTTAGGGGCTCTGTTGGCTCTCAGGTGACTGTTTCCTCGCGGCTGCGTGCAGCGGGGCTAGGGGAGGGTCTGTGCTGACGGACGTGGGTTACTGACCTGGTAGCCTGGCTGCCCCTGGGTGGGTCCGGGATGGGCGTGAGGTTCTGGGGGCGCTCCGTCTCTGGGCTGGGGCCCGGGCTGGGGCCTCGGGGGCTTGGGTCCTGGTTGGTGTGTTGCCGGGGTTGTGGGCGGGTGGGTGCATGGGGGCCCAGCCCTGGAGCAGGGTGCCGCCGGTGCATCGAGCCACCTGGGGGGCTCTTCAACTGGTGGGGAAGATTGTCACATCTTGCAGGAGCTTTCCTCTCCTCAGGGGCTCTCTCTGCAGGAGGGGGAGATACAGGAGAGGTGGAGGAAGATCTCAGCCTGGGCGTCTATTGTCTCATGTAGTCTGGAAGATGAGTGGATGGTGGGGTGGGTGCAGTTTTCTCTGTGGTGGGGTTGGGTGGACTGTCCCGGCCTCTGTGGGGCCGGGAGGCGCTGTTGCGCTGGGCCCCGGTCTGGATGGGCCTGGGCCCCCTTTCCCTGGTGGGTCGCGAGTATGGGGGTGCCTACTGGGGTCAGCGGGGGAGCTGGCCCCAGGGAGGGATCACTTGCCCCTCCCTTCCTTCCCTCCCCATCTCCAGCTGCCTCCCTCTTCCCGCTCCACCACAACCACCCACACATGCAGGACCTTGGAGTTGGGGTATGTCACCAGGGTGCAGAGGAGGCAACCCCCCCCCCCCCCCCCCCTGTCCCCTTCTGGCTGCTTCTGCCTCAATTTTATCCCACAACTTAGACATTCACATTACTCACACTCTCATTACACATACATGTAGGATCTTGGGGGTGGGCACGATACACGGAATCCAAAGTACCATCAGGGTGTACACCCCACCCCTGGCGTCGGTGCCCACCTCTCAATGTTAAATACACGTAGACATTGAGGGCTAGCAGGAGGGACCATGCGCTTACCTGCTGCTCTCTGGCAGGTAGCTCCATGCCCTCCTGGGTTTTAAATGCACCTTAGAACACACATGCATCAACACTACAATGAGCGGGTGGAGGGAGGTTTGGAGTCTTCTCTCACCCCCGTTCTCTGCGACCTGCTGGAGCAGGGGGGCTAGGAGGAGGAGTTGGCCGTCCGACTGCAGTCTGGAGTGTGGGGCCTCCCTGCTGCTGCGGAGTCGGGGCGGTCTCCCCCCCACCGCAGGGAAAAGGGTAACACCACCTGGGTCTGGGTGCAGTTCCCCCCTCCAGGGGCAAGGGTACCTAGACCTGGTTTGTAGAGTACGCTTGGGGAGTGTGATCGTGTGTACAGCGTCTCTTTATGTCTGTCTCCACGTTGGTTGAGTGTGGAGTAAGTGCATATGAGAGCATGAGGGTGGGAATGGATGTTTGTATCTGTGTGTGCCTGTATGTCTGTGTCTATATGTCAGGTTGGGTGTCAGGCGCCACCTCTCTGGGGACATCTCAGGCCCTCCAAGGTTTGGAGGCCTATCTCCCCCCACCACCACGTCCCCTGCCAGTGGCGGACTCCCTCAGACATCGGTGCGTTGGTGGTTCTTTGTGTCCGGGGATGGGCGTCCAGGTACACACCGGCTCACTCCTTGGCGGCCGCTTATCGGGGCCTGGAGTCTGGGGCTCGCTCGGGCCACTTCGGAGGTGGGGTGCCCCCGGCCTCTCGGCCTGGGGCTTGGTCACTCAGGCACGGCTGGCTGCCGGCGGAGCTCACGGGCGCGTCACTGCAACTCCCCCTGGCTTCTGCTCCGCGGCTGCTGAGTGAGCCCTCATCTGGGACTCTCCTCAGCTCTTTCTGGGACAGTGGCGCAGCTGCCCCTCTGTTGGTCTTCCTTGGTCTCTTGTGTTCTGGGGGCCTCTGGATGTCTGGAGTTTTGATCTCCTCCATACCTGCTTCATGCCCTGGAGGACGGGGCTGTGGCCCCCCCACACCCTCTAGCAGATCATTACATGGAGGAACCTTTTAAAAAAAAAAAAGAAGCGCGTCCATGCTCACAGGTGTACACACGGGTGATCACACCCACAAACTACACCCTTTTTGGCTCCTACCTCAAAGCACACTGTGTTCTGTTGATCTTATGTGCTGCACAATAATGTTTAATATTTAGTATTTACTGTCATATTCCCATATATCATTGTGATGCTGTTTATTCTATTACTCTTGTTCTCTTCTGCTTGTTTTCTTTTTTCTTTCTCAGCAGGTGATCCATATGCTTTTTCTTTTTTTTTTCTGCCCATTCTGTTGGTTTTTGTTTTTTGCCCTTCTCCCCCGTCCCTCTTCTCAGCTGTTTCTCTTTCCCTCTTTCTTTCTCCCCTTCTTTCCCCCAGTCAAGTCTGTCCCGTATTCAGTAAGTGAAAATAAAATAAACAATAAAAGATGAATCAAATGGACCATTACGGCAAGGCTGGGATGGTCAATTTGGTAAAGTAAATCCGTTGGGCATCTTTCTTTGCCTTTAGACAATAATTCTGAGGGCAAAAGAGCCAAACGGGACAGGCAAAAAAAAAAAAAAAAAAAAAGGATGAGAATAATTTCTCATAATAATAATTTCTCTACAATAGTCAGTGTTAATACTAACTTATTCAGCTTTTTTTTAATTTTGCTGCAACTCACAATAGTTCTCTCATCACATTTTGTAAATTAAAGACCGTGCAGTATTTGGAAGACAAAACAAGCAAGCACAAACTGTGGGAGAATATTGAGTGACATCCTGCAGTTGTATATAAACACACACAGAGAGAGTATATACGCATAAAAATTATGATATTTTAAAGCAAAAGTCTGAGTGATTCTGATAATCCAGACTATATGACTGTGGTTTTATGGGGTCTGATATCTCCTTGTAATGTAACCAATCAACATAAATATCCAATTTGATTATTAAACTTGACAGTGGTAATCTAACACAACTAACAGTTGACACTCACATACAACTGCTTTTACAACCACAGAGGTGCAGAAGAATGTGATTGGATGTGGTGAAATATTGTCGCTCATGTCATACTTGCCAGGTAGTGGGAAAGCCAAATAAACTGATTCCGCCAGCGCCTCTTCACCCGATTCCAGCGCGGCTGGACTGTGTGGACCCGTTGTGCTGCCACTCGTTTTCCAGAGGCAATTCCATTACGTTCATTAAAGGCAAAGAACGTTGTGAAAGCCCTCACAAAATTCTTTTCAACTTTTGGGTTACCCAGTCAGGGTGCACTGGAACGATTTCATGAAACCCTAAAAACTATGTTGCGCAAATACTGCCTTGAATCCGGTAAAGAATGGGCTGAGGGACTTCCACTTTTGCTTTTTGCTGTTAGAGAAACCACTCAGGAATCCCTTGGATTTAGTCCGGCTGACTTAGTTTTTGAACACACTGTGCGCGGTCCCCTGCGACTGCTTAAAGAAAAGTGGTTATCCGAGTCGCAGCAAGCCGAACATAATGTGTTAGATTATGTTTGCAGTTTTAAAGCGCGTCTTTTCCGTGCATGTCAGTTGGCCCGTGACAATTTGGAACAACCTCAAGGCAACATGAAAGCCCGGTATGACAAAAAGACGGTGGTCCGACATTTTGCTCCTGGTGAAAAAGTTCTGGTGTTGCTTCCTTTAGTTGGGTCTAGCCTCCATGCTCAGTTTTCCGGTCCCTTTGAGGTGGACAAAAAGATAAGTGACACTAGCTATGCAATAAAAACTCCTGATGAAAGAGAAAACTGAGTGTTTGCCACTTTAACATGCTTAAAGGCTATGTGTATGTGCTTCTCTATGAGATTGTAATTGTTCTAATTCTTTTTAACAGAACTGAATGTTGCAGTTGCTTTGCACACTGTTAATGAAGACTGTGTGCTGTTTTCTTTGTACCAGGTAGGCGCTGTTAAGTATAAGTTTTAATTGATGCTGTTGTATAGAAAAAAATAAATAAATAATACTGCTACTATACGATCACAGGTTTGGTTTCAGCTAGAACTTTTAAAAGAAAGACTTTGTTGATGTTGTGTTGTATAAATATATACAACACAACATCAACAAAATTGGGGGTGAGCTATGGTGTTGATTTTCCACCTCTTTCGCACAGTTGCTTTTTATTAAAACAGTTAAATCATGACTGGAAATCTACCTTTCTTTATAGGTATTTTAACCAATACTAAACTACTGCATGTTTCCATCAATACTTCAACCACCTAAACACATAATTGTACTTATTCCTCAAATTGGACACCCTTTATAAAAAAAACAAAAAACAAATGTCTCACAATGTATCATGTCAATATTAATATCCTAAAATAAGAAAGCATTGCATGTGATGTAACAGAGAAAAAAATAAACAAAAAAAGGTCAATAGGCATGTTTCGTTTGCTAAATACTTTATTAAAAGACAGTTTCCTATTTACATTTATATGTTTCACAGAAGATTGTAATTTTTTACTCTGGGATGGGGATGCATGATGTGCGTCCTGCACCACCCAAACGATCTGGGGCGTATCGGAGCCATTTCTGCACTGCTTGTGCAAAGACAAACTCGGACATAGAGTTTGCCCCTAACTGCTGCGTCAGGCCATCTAGGACAAAAATACACACACACACACACAAACAAAAAAAGTGAATTAGAGCACATGAATAAGCTCTTTTTAACTGTCTTCAGCGGGGAGAAAGTATGTAAACTCCTAGGCTGATAAACATGAAAGTCACCAGGCGTAAATCTGCAAACTGCTGCATTTGATTCCCAAAGAGCTATGAGTGGAAAAAGTGATAAGTCTTATTAGCATGGTGTGCCGTGTATCCTTTAAAACAAAATAAACATGGGGTCCTCGGGCTGTACAAACTACAACCCGAGGACTAAACAAGCCAAAGACCAAAGACTCCATCTCCAGATTAACCGGACATGAAAGTCTTGTTATTAAGAAAGAAAAAGTAATATAGCAAAAAAACGGTAAAACTTACCAAATATGCATTTGCAGAGCGCTGTATCTTTAAATGCCCTTTTTTGCTTTGTCTGGTCCTTGGTTTTTTTCCCTGCCCAGTTTAGTACCGAGGCCAGCTCGTTTGTAATAGCATAAGTCATTACACGGCGGACTCGCACCTCCAGTGTGGTCCCTCCAATCAAGGCAAAGCGTCTCACCTATAGACACATTTTAAGAGATGGAATTAGCGTGTCTCATGTCTTAAATGTGTATGCAAGTGCTTGTGTGTTTAATCAACAGGTCGTTGTTATGTATTTAAATCACATCTGACAGCTATTACACTTTATAGTTACAAAGTGTACATAACCTTTATATACTTACCATTGCCTTATTTGCCTCTTGTGATTGAAGAGCTGGCTCTGCATTGTTTAGCTCCTCAATGTTGTGCAAGGGCAAATCCAGAGGCAGTACCCCAGCATCTACCGATTCATTGCAGCCGGTATTGCGGATGGCTCTGACCTCCTCACGGAGTTCGTTAACAGCTCTCGTCAGGTCTGACAGAAAAAGATAATTTTTTTTAAGTATTTAAGAATACAGACAACTTGTCAAAAGTCTCCTTGTGTCACACACAGATATGTACAAAGACACTAGACAGTATTTTATTACCTGGTATTTTCACTCGAGGGGCCTGGGGAAACCATTTTTTTGTGGGCTGCTCATCCTCTGAGTCACTATATGTGTACAGGGGATTTGGTCTAAAGAAAAAAAGTTGAAAATGGTCATAAGTAATTACAAATGTGCTTTTGGAATATTTTTTCCTGAAGTTACAGTTTGATTTATAACAACACACACAGGAAACGGAGATGTGCAAGAAGGTACAGTATACAAGGAATTTTTGAAGTGCACAAGTGTACACGGTTTTGCATTTATGCAGATATGTATAAAAGACAAGATCATAAATTCTTAGCAATCAAAGATATGTTTGTGAAATAAAAACAGTTTTACTTGTGCTTTCTTTTATGACTGGTCTGAGTTTCAGCTTCGGACTGAAGGTCAGACGTGTCACAGTGTTCACTTAGATATTTCTGAAGACTGCGTTCTGCTTCGTGAAATGTGTCTGGAAGTACAAACACAATGTATGGCCAGACATAAATTAGGACACGAAAAACTTGTTATTGTTACATTTATACAACACCAATCCAGATGATACCCACCATGGCTTATTAGAAGTCGGACTGGTGCATAGGTGAGCCATGTTGCACCAGGATGAACTCTCCTCTTTACTGCGTCGTGGATCCTGAATGTGTCTCATGGAGGATATGGAGGCCATGACAATTTCTCTCCATTTATCCATGATCTAGGGACTATTTCTGTACCACCAGTGCTAAACTGCACAATGCACCAGTCTTTCATTTTTATCTTTTTTTTAAAATTTGGAGTCCTTTTTTGTCCTGTCTAGGATAAACAGGAAACAGATAATTACAATATATTTCATAGTCACTACAAAACTTGATCTATTGATTGAACTAAATAATAAATAATAGCTTAAAATGTATATAGGCAACAATTACAAGCAAACCCGATAAAACAAACTCTTTTTTTTTTTTACATACAACTGCGTGTGTATATGTAAGCATTTAAACACTGAAGATAATAAAATTAACTGTATTTTCTCTAAGTCTGCCATTGTAGGAATTCATGGCACCGAGGCAAAAACTTGGCGCACAGTGTGGCGTCAAAATAGGCGCACACCTTTGACGCTGCGTTTTCTCCGTCTTCCTCGTCCACACATAAATGCTAAACGGAGTTTTCGAAAATATCCGCCCTGGCAGGCGTCTTTAAAAATCTCAGTTTTCAGTTAACAAAAACGCAGTTTACGTGTGGACAAAAGGTGCAAAAGCAAGGTAGGTGAGCGTGCAACGTAAAGGTAGGTGAGCGTGCAACGTAAAGTTTGAATTGAGTGCGAATCGAAGCGGGTGCTCTCCAATCATTAAAAGTAACAAAGTCATTGAACACATTTATACAGTTACCTTTACGTTTATCAATCATATTTACAATTTTTTGTAGTACTATGCTAAAAAGCAACAGAGCGAAAGTCTGCGTCAAGCGTCGAGGCGACGGCAAGAACAAAGGAACCCTCGAAGCGTTAAAGCTAGCTTTGTAAGGGAATATAACGGAAAAGTATGAAACGAAAATGTTTTCTTTGTTGATAGACTTTGTTCACAGTGCAATTTATTTGTTGCCGGATTGTAAGATGAAAGTAGACACAATTTCGGGCTCCCACATTTTATCCGAAACTTTACATTAACAAGTTTGTTTGTTTTTTTTACTGTTATTCAAATGCGACCGTGGAAATAACGAATAGAACAAAAGTCATTCATTCTTACCTTATACTAATCGTGGTGCAGGCCAGTGCAGTGCATGAACTGATGCCTTCTCCGGTCAATTCCGCTGAGAGTAAATCTAATGTCCCGCTCTACTGTACAAGACAATGGTTACCTGGAGGGATGTACCAATGTGATAGGGGTGCTGCGGAATAGTCCAATGGTAGCAGCTTTGATTTCCCGCTCAACCATAAATTGATGATTTTTCAACGTGATTGTTGTCACCTTGTCAACTATAAATAGATCAACAATCAACGATGACAGAACAACAGTGAATCAATGTTAATTCAATGTCAGTGTAAGGTTTCATCAGTATTTCAATGTTGTTTCAACATTGGTTTTGTGTTGTGTGGAGCAGGGAAATTATTTTACTGCTATTGTTAAATAATCATCATTATTACCATTGCATTAATAATATAATCTGGAGTTTATATTGCATTCAGGGGTTGAACAGTGTGTGTCTTTCAGAAAGGCTAAAAGTCACAGGCTGACAGGAAACAGGCTTGCAGAGAGTTTGCAGAAGCAGGAAGTTATTTTGAGCAGCAGGCTAAGACGAGGCTTTAACAATGTAACAGATAGCTTTAAGAAGGCCTTAAGATGTTATGCATACAGTTATTATGTTGACCTTGTATTTCAGGTGCAGTTATGACTATTTTATACACAATGCATATCTGTGCTTATTAAAGAGTTGGAGCTCGGTCAATTAATTGGGGGTTGGAAGCTTTGTTCGGCGCGATGTCCGGACAATCTATTGTGCAAGTGACTTGGAGCCATAGAAGGAATTGCAATACATGCTTACAAAACACTTATATCAGGTCATTTTATATTAAGGTTTTAGTAGAAGTTCTTGGTTAAAACATTTATTTAGTAGAAGACATACATATAGTCTCAGTGAGCCTCTGGTCTGGTGAAAGGTCAGAAGTGCAACAGGTGAATTGAGAAAGAGCATTTGAGGACGAGACACAGACAGTTAGTAGGTGAAGAGGTGACACAGAGAGCATGTGAGGTCAACATACACACACACATGAGTTAGATTTATTTAGAGGAGAGATTAGTCATGTCTCGGTAAGAAAGAGGAACGATTCACTTTAAGACAAGAACGGAAAGTACCAGCCATGAAAATAGAAGATGATCTTCTGGGTTAAAAGTCATTGTGGTGTTGATCTGATCTATGTATAAAATGTATCTGTGACGCATGAAGGGGCGTCAGTAAATCAAACCCTGATGCTATAAAATATCTGTTCATGCTTTGATTAAGTTGAAGACTACTTGCTGTCTGCATACAGAGTTGTCTTCCCACACGTGTGTATTCATTAAAATCATTGTTTGACCAAGAGCTCCTGGACCATGGGTGGTTTGTATTCTCCTTCCTCAATTTTGAACCTTAACATTTGGGGGCTCGTCCGGTGGTTGAGGAGGGAGAATTGAAGGTGTAGATGGAGAAATTTGGTCTTAGGTGGTCTGACGGGCAGACATGAATTCCAGTGGTCGAAGTGAGTGGACATAAGCCGGCTGATCCAAAGGTAAGGCACTACCTGTTGAATTATTTCCAAAGTGTGCCAAATTGGACATGATAAAATTTAAGTCTACTCACTGAAATTACTGGTGGATGTCTGTTTTGATTTTGATGAAAAATCTCATGAGTTGAAGCAGTTAGAGTTCTGCTAAGAAGAAATGAAAGCAGTAAAGTCTGCTAAAGCAGTTAGAGTCTGCCAGGAAAAGTTTAAATACTGGGTTGAAGTCCCAAAGAAATTGAGTTAGAGTCTCAAGTAGTTTGGTAGGAAATTTGGTCATTTTGTGGGTTAAAGTCCCGGTTGGTCATTAGGTCAGACCTTGGTTGGTCATTTTGTGGGTTAGAGTCCCCATTGTCCATCAGGGTAGATCTGCCTCAGTCATACACTTGTGTTGGGTGTTGATTGTTGTTTCAAAGTATTATAAATTATTCTAGAACGGCAGTTCGAGTCTGCTAGGAAGCGCAGAGCCCGGAGGTTATGCTCCCTCCTTGTCGTGGACGCGCGACATTGACCTGTCGGCGAACAGGGTTAGTTCAGTTTGGCTTAACTGTGGGGTACAGGGCATCCTGGAATGAAGCTAGGAGTTAGAGTCTCCTTACCGTTTGGAACGGTACCTGCGCTTTTTTGGTCAGAAGAAGTTGGACTTCGGGCGTGTAACTTTAACTTAAAACTTCGGGGAAAGCCTTGGCTGGGAAACGCCAAAAATAGAGCTTCAGGCAAAGTTTGGGTTGGTTGACGCTTTTAAATTGTGTTAGGGATTTTAGAGATGAGGCCAGAAACAGTTAAAGTCTGATACTGGTTAATTGGTCGCAAAAAACTCAGGGAGTTTATCCGCTGGGCGGTTATTTTAAATTTGTCGAAATTGTGTAGGCGCTAAAGCTGACAGATCTGACAGTGGTTGTAAATATAAGACGTCGTTGTAATATAGAATAAGAAAATTTGGTGTGAGAGATCTCTGTGTGTCGAGTCAGTAATGCACTGACTGCCTGCTGCTATTTTTAGACGGTGTGTGTGAGTGTGAAAATGCAAATTAGTAAGCAGTGAACTGTTTAAGCCACAGTTGGTTTTACAAATACTGCTGCAAACATTGTAGAGTGTGTGTTTAAGATGCCATTTATGTTTACTAGAGGGTTATAAATAAAGTTTTGAGTTGCCGTAGTGGATGTATAGTAATTGACTGAGTTTGGATGTAGATATATAAATATATTGAGTGCCCGGTATATACTTAAGACTAACACATTACTTTCAGTAGTAACTTTTCTCCAGCATTAGTTGCTGGTGTGGTTTATTTTTTCAATTTCTTGTGTGTGCGGTGAGAATTAATGGAGGTTTCAATTTTTCGTTTGTTTGTTTTTGACTTGCTCTTTCTGATTATGACAAGCATGTCTAAAATACTCTTAGGAAAGTGTGTTTTGAGTTATATTCCTCAACTCTAGTCACAGTTTAAGTGTGTGAATGCGGTGACTAGAAGGTTTTGAATGATGAATAAAGGTGAGAGGTATTTCTTTGGTGATGTCAAGTAGGATGTTTTAAAGTTTGAAAGTGTTTTTAATTTGAGAGAGGCATGAGTGATGTTATAAGAGTTTGAGTTTCTTTTTCTTTCAGTTCAAGAACGCATAAGTACATACACTTGGTACACCCGTTTACTCTTTTACTTTATTAAAACAGACGGTGTATTTGAGTTTGAATTTCAGTAATTGTATGTTGATATGGTAATTTAGTTTATGTTAGGTGAAGGAGATGTCCATCTCTGCGTCTTGCAGGATTGAAAGTGAAAGTTGAAGGTTGTGATGTGAATGCTGTGAGTACTCGATTTGAATGATTCTGTGTGATGTGTACAAAATACTAAATAATAATAACACTATGAAAGTTGATAGTAGAGTGAGTGCAAGGCGGTGTGTGAACAGAGGAAGTCTGAGAGAGAAGTGTGTGCGTAGGCAAAATGCAGTGTGTGCGTGAAATAAGGGAGTATTGTTTTTACATCAAGGTTTAGTAGAACTAAAGTAGAACGTTACAAACAAACAGATAAAAAAGTAAAATTGAAGAGAGAAAATAACTGACAATTACATTAATGAATAGAAAACACACATACACAAAGTGCCATATGTGAAATTATTCTAGGAAGGAATCAGAAGTGAGATAGTTTAATATAAGATGCAATGAAGGAAGCAGCTTACACTCCTTTAATTTCCAGAGCCAGTGTGTTCCCTCCCCTGCCCACTTGGGCCCCGTATCAGGCGAGTATGGAAGGCTGGATAGCCCATGACGGGTAAGATCCCACCTCGAAACCCTGGGACAACCTAAGGCAGGCACAGTCACGATTACTCGGCCTCACTCAGTCCCGGTGAGCTCAGACTCACGGGTGAGATGAAGGGAAGAAGACGGGACCTTAAGGGTAAAGCCGCTGGGCTAAGGCGAAGGGGGTAAGTGGCAAGTGGAGCCCTACCTTCTGGCTGAGGACAAGGAATGCTGCTATTTAAGGTAGGAAATCAGAATTTGGGTTAGTAAATTTGGGAAGGAGTAAATTGACTGTTTAAAGGCAAAATTATGAAGGAGTCTGACACACTGCAAAAGCAACATATGCAAATTCACACACACAAACAGAAAATGCATTAACCTTATAAAGACAAGACAAGCTCATGATGATTATTTGTATAGATACTGATTAAACCTGGCTTAGAACACAAAGATACGCAATGAAGATCAGCTTGCTACTTGTATGAGTGGTACAATGGTGTGAATGGTTAATGAAATACACTTGAGTTTGAAGCTGAGGAATAACTCAAAGAAGCTATATGACAAAGGGAGTTATGAAAATAAAAGTGATTAAAGTAGTTTTAAAAGAGTGACTTAGGAGTGCTCTCTCGTACTGAGTGATCAAGTAGTGATCACTGTAGAAAGAAATAAAATGATTTAATGAGGTGGTAATGTTTAAACATATGTTTCTGTTGTTACAGCAACTCATTGAGAGATGACTCAGTATGCAAATTAGTTGGAGTGAGTGGTGACGTAGGAGCTTCCTGTGTGTGTGTGACTGAGGCTTTCAGAAGAGGAAGCATGGCAGACAAGAGAAGTACAGATTTGGGTAGGAAATAGTTTATAGTTTAGTGATTATATGTTGTCGTAAGGGGGTTTTATGCTGAATTTAAGTATGTTAAAGGGGGTGATTTTTGTGTGCAAATTGTGTGGTTTTAATGAGACTTTCGGTGTATTGAGGAGGTGAAATTATGTGGTGGCAAGACTTGTGTGTTTAAGGTTGTTGAGGTTGTTGTGGTGATGGGTTGATTCTGTCAGTTAGGTTTGGGTTGTTGTTGTTGTTTTTAATAGAGGGAGTTTTAGGAAACATCGACATGTCTAAAATTGGGCCCATTATTTTGTAACAGTGCACTTAAAGAAAACCTGTCAGGTGATTTTGATTTTGTTTTTATGAGCTAATAATCAGCTCTATTTTTTCTCATTTCTGTTTTAAGCAGGCCTGCAACAGTGAATAACGGCGCTGAAAATTATCGGGAAGAGCAAATATAAGGGGGCTTTCCAGATTACAATTGGCTGAGGAGAAAGCTACCTGTGGGGACTATTCAGGTCGTAAGTCCCTGTAAAAAGGATTTTATGCGAGTCAATCCAGTCCAAAAGCATAAAGAAATATTTTCCTATGGAAAATAAAAAATGACTGAGCTCATTTTGCTGAGGGTGGAGAATCTGACGCGGGAAGCTCCACTATTAGCAAAAATATGGAGTGAATGTGTGAGTGAATGTGAGGATGAATACATGTGGACAAACAATTTGCTTTTACCAGAGAAAATTTCTGTTTTGTTGACTGGGGTTAGATTATGGGATTATAGTATATGGTTGGGAGAATGCCAAATGTTAAAGGGGAAACATTTTCTTAATTGTAGAAACACATGACTGATAATTGTTCTGTTTTAAGTTTATTTGTAAGACACAGATTGGAACATGAGTGGGGAAAACTGAGCATTTTTAGTTTTGTATAGTATTTTGACACATTTCATGTATCAAAATAAAGGGGGGTTTAGGGTGTATTAATTTAATTGTTTAATAATTTAGGATCATTTTAGGACTTTTGGGGTTTTTGATCATTTGGATATGGTAAAACTGAAACTGTTATTTTTATGTTAAGGTTAAAGGATTAAAGAACTGAATCCTGTTTAGAAGATACAATGCCGGTTTTTCAAAGCTGTGAATAAATCTTAGAGGGAAAATTAGTGAGGGTTGAAGGAGTAGAACAGGTTTGATTTCTTTTTTGATTTTTAGAAGAAGTGGTTATAATGTAGGCTTACACAGACAGATATTACACAGAAACACACATGACAGTATTGATTCCAGGCAAAAGGCCTCAAATTCATTTAGCTTTTTGACTGAACTTAAAGAAGGACCAAAGAGGAAGGAAAGCATATATTTTGGTTAAGTCTGATAAATTAGAATTAGAAGGTATTGTTAAATTAAAAGGAGCAAATGAAATAAAAAGGCTATACCAAAAACGGGTTATAACATAGGAAATGTGAGGTTAAAATGAAGTTAGTGTTAACACATAGGAGTTGTTTTTAGGCAGCATTTAGCTATGATGAAATGTATACAGGAGTAGTTGCTTATATGCTTAAACTTAATTGATTAAAGTGGTTGTTTTCTTTTGGAGCTTTTAGTAGAATAGGCTGGTTCTAATGATTTTTTGTTAAAAAGGTGGACAGTTTGTGTAAAGGATGTTGATGATCAGATAAGGGAAAATAGAGCGAGCAACCGGACGTGAAACCAGCGCTTAAAGAATTTTAAAGTGATGAGGAACGTTGAAGAATATATATAAATACAAGTCAATAAGTTAAGAGCATAATTAGGATCAGGCTTTTGATTAAAGAGTCCCAGATAGGATAAGTTAGGGAGGTGCAGGAAAAGGTGTTTTGTTTCCTTTGCAGAAGATCTCGACGACCACAGGGAGGTCCGAGACCACCAGAGAGGGACCGAGAAAACCTAAGCTTACACATGGAGTGTTCTCGAAGGGGAGCTGGTGTTTATTACCGGACCAATTAGATGACATGAGGTTGTCTGATTTGCTGAGAGAGGACACAATGTATTGCGACCTCTGGTGTTCCAGAGGTCGAGAGAGGGAGTGTGGAGCAGGGAAATTATTTTACTGCTATTGTTAAATAATCATCATTATTACCATTGCATTAATAATATAATCTGGAGTTTATATTGCATTCAGGGGTTGAACAGTGTGTGTCTTTCAGAAAGGCTAAAAGTCACAGGCTGACAGGAAACAGGCTTGCAGAGAGTTTGCAGAAGCAGGAAGTTATTTTGAGCAGCAGGCTAAGACGAGGCTTTAACAATGTAACAGATAGCTTTAAGAAGGCCTTAAGATGTTATGCATACAGTTATTATGTTGACCTTGTATTTCAGGTGCAGTTATGACTATTTTATACACAATGCATATCTGTGCTTATTAAAGAGTTGGAGCTCGGTCAATTAATTGGGGGTTGGAAGCTTTGTTCGGCGCGATGTCCGGACAATCTATTGTGCAAGTGACTTGGAGCCATAGAAGGAATTGCAATACATGCTTACAAAACACTTATATCAGGTCATTTTATATTAAGGTTTTAGTAGAAGTTCTTGGTTAAAACATTTATTTAGTAGAAGACATACATATAGTCTCAGTGAGCCTCTGGTCTGGTGAAAGGTCAGAAGTGCAACAGGTGAATTGAGAAAGAGCATTTGAGGACGAGACACAGACAGTTAGTAGGTGAAGAGGTGACACAGAGAGCATGTGAGGTCAACATACACACACACATGAGTTAGATTTATTTAGAGGAGAGATTAGTCATGTCTCGGTAAGAAAGAGGAACGATTCACTTTAAGACAAGAACGGAAAGTACCAGCCATGAAAATAGAAGATGATCTTCTGGGTTAAAAGTCATTGTGGTGTTGATCTGATCTATGTATAAAATGTATCTGTGACGCATGAAGGGGCGTCAGTAAATCAAACCCTGATGCTATAAAATATCTGTTCATGCTTTGATTAAGTTGAAGACTACTTGCTGTCTGCATACAGAGTTGTCTTCCCACACGTGTGTATTCATTAAAATCATTGTTTGACCAAGAGCTCCTGGACCATGGGTGGTTTGTATTCTCCTTCCTCAATTTTGAACCTTAACAGTTGACATTTCAATCCTGACGATTCTGATGGTTCAGATGGAAAATCAACATCTGTTCAATGTCTCCTTGCTATCTGGGTAGTCATTTGTTAAGTGTTATGTTTGGAAAGAAAAAGGAAAAAAACTCCCAAGCTGGTGAACTGAATGTTGCAGTTGCTTTGCACACTGTTAATGAAGACTGTGTGCTGTTTTGTTTGTACCAGTTGCCAGAATAAAGAGGGAGCCCAGAGTAAAGGCAAGTCCAGCGTTGCAGTGCCGTCCTTTCTACATGGGCATATCACACCACTTGCACAATAAACTCACAGAACAGCAACAGCTACATATGTTTCCAGAGAGGATGCGGCAGCTGAAAAAACCTCTCCCATTGCGCCTGTCTCTGTGTGTTCGGCACCACCATTGTATGTTTTGCAAGATGATGACTTGATTGACAAGAGCAGTTGTATGCCTGTGGCCCGTTTGCGAAACTCAGAAGTGTTAGAAAACTTAGAATCGTTTCTGTCGCATCTGTCAGATTCCGCCCGTGAAGATATCCTTGATCTGATTGAAGCTAATTTGCTGCTTTTCTCTGACCATCCTCAGCAGACGCCTGTGCTGTTTCATGATATCGTTGTGGAAGTTGATAAGCCAATAAAACAACATGCTTATAGACTAAATCCAACCAAGCGGATTTTAATGCAACAGGAAGTTGAATACCTGGTTAAACATGGGTTAGCTGAGCCCAGTAACAGTGCGTGGAGTTCGCCCTGTATTTTCGTGCCTAAACCAGATGACACCCCACGTTTCTGTACCGATTTCAGAAAGGTTAATGCAGTCACAAAACCTGATTCTTTCCCTCTCCCCAGAACGGAGGACTGCATTGATCGTGTCGGCTCAGCTACATACTGTCACGGTGCGGCATGGCACACCGTGGAAGGAGTGGGGAAGGAGGACCCAGGCGCGTGGAAGGAGTGGGGAAGGAGGACCCAGGCGCGTGGAAGGAGTGGGGAAGGAGGACCCAGGCGCGTGGAAGGAGTGGGGAAGGAGGACCCAGGCGCGTGGAAGGAGTGGGGAAGGAGGACCCAGGCGCGGTACTCTGTGTATAAACAGTGCGTTTATTTACAGTGATGGAAACAATAACAGTAAATCCCCGTGCTCTCCCGTGACTCCCGTGTCGTGTCTTCCCAAAAAGTCCGTGCTCCGTGTTCTCCACTCTCGTGTGTCCACACACACCCCGTGCCTGCTGCCCTCCGATGTTCCACGCTCCTCCTGAGGGGAAAATGACAGAGGCAGCCGTCAAGACACTTAATTCCAGTAGGCATACACTCAGACTTTAACTAAGCAGAAGACTAACGTGGAGTCTCATGGAATGATCCCGCGTCGGTGGGAGCTCCAAGACTCTCTTAAGTAGCTCCCCCGACGAGGCCTGATCAGCAGCAGGTGTGTGGCTTCGGGTGTGGCCAGTCCCCTTGCAGGACCACACCCTCCAGGCCTGACGCCGCCTATAAACAGGTGCTCAGCCACACACACATATATATATATACACACACACAAGCACAGAGAAGGGAAGCAACACCAAAATACATATAATAATACTAATAATATAATTCATAACTGCTCAGGGATCCTGGGTCGCTCAGACCCAGGACCCTGACACATACATCATAAATTAGACCTGTTAAAAGGGTATTGGCAAGTCCCGTTAACCCCCAGAGCTTCTGAAGTCTCCGCGTTTGTAACTCCAGATCATTTCCTCCAATACACTGTAATGCCCTTCGGGTTGCGAAATGCACCTGCAACATTTCAACGTCTGATGCAGAAGGTATTGTTTGGAGTGAGAAACTGTGAGGCATACTTGGATGACATTGTCATTTATTCTCCAACATGGTCAGAACATCTGGAAACGCTCTCTGAGGTGTTCAGAAGTTTTTGTGAATCTTCTCTCACATTAAACCTCTCTAAGTGTGAGTTTGGTAAAGCCATTATTATTTATTTAGGGAAACAGGTCGGACAGGGGCAAGTGCGCCCTGTTGCTGCGAAAGTACAGGCCATTGTTGATTTTCCTGTCCCGCAGACAAAAAGAGCTCTGCGTCGTTTTTTAGGAATGGCTGGTTTTTATCGAGGGTTTTGCAGAAATTTTTCTGATGTGGTTAGTCCCCTAACTGATCTTGTTAGCCCCTTAAAGTCTTTTATTTGGTCTCCAGCGTGTCAGGTGGCATTCGAGTCTGCCAAAGCATTGTTGTGCAGTGCACCAGTGCTAGCTGCGCCGACTTTTGAGCACCCTTTTAAACTAGAAACTGGGGGCGATCGTGGTTCAAGAGTTGGGAGTTCGCCTTGTAATCGGAAGGTTGCCGGTTCGAGCTCTGGCACGGACAGTCTCGGTCGTTGTGTCCTTGGGCAAGACACTTCACCCGTTGCCTACTGGTGGAGGTCAGAGGGCCCGGTGGCACCAGTGTCCGGCAGCCTCGCCTCTGTCAGTGCGCCCCAGGGTGGCTGTGGCTACAATGTAGCTGCCATCACCAGTGTGTGAATGTGTGGATGACTGGATATGTAAAGCGCTTTGGGGTCCTTAGGGACGAGTAAAGCGCTATATAAATACAGGCCATTTACCATTTACCATAGAAGTTGATGCCAGCTCGTGTGGCGCAGGCGCTGTTCTGTTACAGGAAGATGGTCACGGCGTAGATCATCCCGTCTGCTACTTTTCAAAAAAGTTTAACAGACACCAGACCCATTATAACACCACTGAAAAAGAGGCCATTTTTGAGCATTTTGAGGTCTATGTCGGGTCAAGTGTGCTGCCTGTGCAGGTGTTTGCCGATCACAACCCACTAGTGTTTCTTTCCCAAATGCGCAACTCCAATCAAAGACTTATGTGCTGGTCCTTGTTACTGCAAGATTTTAACTTGGAGATCAATTACAAGAAAGGGAAAGAGAATGTGTTGGCTGATACTCTGTCTAGAGCACTTTCTCCTTGAATTAAACATTTTGGGGGTAATGTTAATTCTTGGGAAAGGGGGTGTTACGACTGTGATCATATCATATCGTAAATTTGAGTGTGCAGGTGCTCCTCCGTGGTTGGTGCATCCAGGGTGGATGGCTCGCACCGATTGGCTTAGGACCGTATATATATATACATATGTGTATATGTGTGTGTGTGTGTGTGTGTGTGTGTGTGTGTATGTATGTATATATATATATATATATATCGATTCACTGATCCACACTACCAGGCTATACAGCAATGACATTGGAATGTCGTTCGGACTGGAGAAGTGTAGTCGGATGGTAACAAAGAGAGGGAAGGTAGTCAGAACTGAGGGGATTGAACTACCAGAAGGCAACATTGCAGACATAGAGGACAGTTACAAGTACCTGGGGATCCCGCAGGCGAATGGGAACCATGAAGAGGCCGCTAGAAAAGCTGCAACCACCTGCAGAGGGTCAGGCAAGTCCTGAGGAGTCAGCTGAATGGTAAGAACAAGATCCGGGCCATCAACACGTACGCCCTGCCCGTGATCAGGTACCCTGCTGGGGTAATAGGCTGGCCAAAGGAGGAGATAGAAGCCACTGACATAAAGACAAGAAAGCTCCTTACCATGCATGGAGGGTTTCACCCCAAGTCCAGCACCCTGAGGCTGTACGCTAAGCGGAAGGAAGGGGGCCGGGGACTGGTGAGTGTCAGCACCACAGTCCAGGATGAGACAACGAACATCCAAGAATACATTGGGAAGATGGCTCCAACTGACCGAGTGCTCAGTGAATACCTCAGGCAGCAGAAACCCAAGAAAGAGGAGGGAGACGAGGAACCATCATGGAAGGACAGGCCCCTGCACGGTATGTACCACCGGCAGATAGAGGAGGTGGCTGATATCCAGAAATCCTACCAGTGGCTGGACAAAGCTGGACTGAAAGACAGCACAGAGGCACTAATCATGGCAGCACAAGAACAAGCTCTGAGCACAAGATCCATAGAGGCTGGGGTCTATCACACCAGGCAAGACCCCAGGTGCAGGCTGTGTAAAGATGCCCCAGAGACAATCCAGCACATAACAGCAGGGTGCAAGATGCTAGCAGGCAAGGCATACATGGAACGCCATAACCAAGTGGCCGGCATAGTGTACAGGAACATCTGTGCCGAGTATAACCTGGAAGTCCCGAGGTCAAAATGGGAGATGCCCCCAAGGGTGGTGGAGAATGACCGAGCTAAGATCCTGTGGGACTTCCAGATACAGACGGACAAAATGGTGGTGGCTAACCATAGTGGTGGTAGACAAACAGAAGAAGATATATATATATATATATATATATATATATATATATATATATATTCAGTGAGCAACAAATCACCCTGTCATGAAATAAAACTATGTTAAAATAAGGACCACTAGATTTATTGTCTTGTGTCTGGGGGTGGGCGTCCGGGTACACACCGGCTCACTCCTTGGCGGCCGCTTATCGGGGCCTGGAGCCTGGGGCTCGCTCGGGCCACTTCAGAGGTGGGGTGCCCCCGGCCTCTTGGCGTGGTGCTCGGTCACTCAGGCACAGCTGGCTGCCGGCGGAGCTCACGGGCGCGTCACTGCAACTCCCCCTGGCTTCTGCTCCGCGGCTGCTGAGTGAGCCCTCATCTGGGACTCTCCTCAGCTCTTTCTGGGACAGTGGCGCGGCTGCCCCTGTGTTGGTCTTCCTTGGTCTCTTGTGTTCTGGGGCCTCCGGATGTCTGGAGTTTTGATCTCCTCCATACCTGCTTCATACCCTGGGGACGGGGCTGTGGCTCCCCACACCCTCTAGCAGATCGTTACATGGAGAAACCTTTGGAATGCAAGCATGCTGATCCACACAGGTGTCCACACAGGTGTACACACGGGTATTCACAGACGCGGACTACAGCTTTCTTGGCTGCTGCCTCAAAGCACATTGTGCGCTGTCTATCTTGCGTGCTGCACAATATCGTTTATTATTTAGTATCTACTGATATCTACTGCTAGCTAGTTTATTGTGATGGTGCTGTTCTTTTTATTATGTTGCTCTTTGTTGTTTTCTTTCTCTCCCTCTCTTTCTTTCATTCTTTCCCCCTGTCCTATCACACAGTCATGTCTGTCCCGTTTGCAACTGAAAATAAAATAAATCCATAATTATAATAAAGGTCAATCAAATGGACCAATATGGCAAGGCCATGATGATCCACTTGGTAAAATAAATCCGCTTGGCATCTTTCTTGGCCTTAAGACAACAATTCTGATGGTAAAGATCCAAACGGGACACAAAAAAAAAAAAAAAAAAAAAAAAAGATTTATTGTCTTGTCATAACGTCTTGTAATAACTGTGTATTTTGGATTTGAAAACACATAGATGAGGTTAATAATGACACCATATTCTGTACCATAAAACAAAGTGCAACTCGGGACTCTTACTTGTAATGAAGCATTACCATCTTAAAAGCAATAGTATCTCCCACCAGTGATTACAGGAAATTTTGCTGATAAATCTCCTGGACACGCCTGCAGCACAAAACAATAAATTCTCGTTCTGAGTGCCTGTTAATGCACAACAGGCTAAACTATAAACTAGGTGCGGCTGAAAGTTTATGCAACGAGAGGCAGCTTCAATCACCACACCTCATATATCTGAGCATCAGATCAACAAGATTCATAAAACAAGTTGAATAAAGTAGAACACCAATGCAATATCATCTACAGCTGGACGTGTGTTCAGTTTAAGGGGCACCATCATAAACATGTAACATATTCAGCCAACATGATTTATGGCTGTTCAGCAGTTACACGTTCAAACTAACTCGTAACCCAAGAAGAGATTAGACCCATAATGCTAGCATCTCTGACTTTCCACTGAACCGACGGAGCCTGTGTAGCAGCCACCACATTCATGTAACACTGAGGGAGGAACAATTTGAGACTATGATGGGCACACTGAAAAATGTGTATTTATGTTAAGTTGCAGATGGATTTCAGCCTTTAGCTCCATATGTGAGATGTGTGGGGCAGCGTAGGCGACTGTAGGATGAAGGCAAAGATAAAGGAACAATAATTGGAGATTAACTATCTGAATTTCAGGAGCGAGACCACTCCTCCAAACAGGGCCCTTCCAGGTCCTATGTGACCCCCCCTCCCAGTTGTACAAGCTGTTCGTTCTAGTTTTTGTGCTCCACCCTCTCTACCCTTTTTTCTCATTAGTACATGGGGATTTGTCAGGACCAGGAGCCGCTGCCAGTCACCAATGAGGCCTTCCCCAAACCATAGCTCAATTCTTGGTTAAGCCATCCGCTGTTCTCTACTAAAAAATGCTGCCCAAGCTAAAATGAGGACGTGGGCCCAGCTAGTGAAACAAAAAGACTTAGGTGACATCTAGTGGCAGCAGTGAGAGACTACAAACTCAGAAAATACAGTCCACTGTATACATGAAGGAATCTGAAACAGCAGATTTTATATAAAGTGAGACTGTGAGCCATAACTGCACACTGCAGTAAAATCCCCTCACATATGAAACTAACGCAACAGCATCATATACATGACACACACATTAGTCATATTAGTAACTCAGTCCTGAACGATGGCATCTGCTGATGTCACAGTGAGCATGTTTCCTTTGAGTGTTATGATCTGTGCACAGTCGAACAAGACCAAGCTGTCACTTGTCCTGCGATGTGGATCCAGGTGAGTATTTAGACTGGGAGGGGAAATCCATATCACAGGAAAAAGGAGGAAAAAGGAACCAATAGGGAACAAGACAGGACACAAAAATGACCGTGAGACAGAGAGAGAATATTACTCAGATACTCGCATCTTTACATTGGCTGCAAATTAAATATAGAGTGATTTCAAGGTTTTATTATTGGTTTTTAAAGCCCTCTATGGTTTGGCTCCAGGTTACATTTCAGATCACCTTAGCCTGCGCCTACCCACTCAAACTCTATGTTCCTCCAGTCAGATGCTTTTCCTGGTTCCAGGCTTCTAGTTAAAATCAAGAGGTGACAAGCTTTCTCCATCGCCGCTCCGAGACTCTGGAACAGTCTTCCGTCTTTTATAAAATTCTCTTCCTCTTTCAAAATCTTCAAATCGAACTTCAAGATTGACCTTTTCAAGTCTTTCAGATCTTTTTGACAGCGCATGTGTCTCTGTATATATATATATATATATATGCACGTATATGTATGTGCATGTGTACCTCTACATATATACACTTGTATAGACATTTGTATATAACAGTTTGCTTGTGCGTATATGTGGATGTTTTGTAATCTTTTTTACTTCAGTTATCTTAATTATTTATTTTCTTTGATTACATCAGGGGTCCCCAATCCCAGTCCACGAGGGCCGGTGTCCCTGCAGGTTTTAGATCTCACCCTGGGTCAACGCACCTCCATCACATGATTAGTTCATTACCAGGCCTCCGGAGACCTTCAAGACATGTTGAGCAGATCCATCCATACATTTAAATCAGCTGTGATGGATCAAGGACACATCTAAAACCTGCAGGGACACTGGGATTGGGGACTGGGATTGGGGACCCCTGGATTACATTGTCCCTCTGTTCAGCATTTCGGCCGACACTTGATGAAACATGCTAAACAAATAAACCTGACTTGACACAAAAATGTTCTTGACCTGACTTAACACCTTGAGTGAGTTCACTACCTGGTGAAGACTGAGCACTCATGTTAATGTTTAATTACCGCTGGGTTGATCACCAGATGGGAGGGCAGGTGTGACAGCTGAGGCGTGGGAAAGCCAGACCGCCTCAAAGGGAATAATCTCTGCCCAGTGCCGCTTAAACTAAATCAGGGAAAACCAGTAAACCTGCGCAAATCATAACAGAATCAGCTGATTACAGTACTTTACCTGGTAACAGAGTGCTGTTTTTTCTGTTGGCTTTTTTTTTAGATCATACATATGTGTGTGTTGTGTTGTCTGGTGGATTTTTTAGGGTTGGTCTTTAAACAAACCAACCCTAAACAGAAGCCATCAGCTGATGTGGGAAAACAAACACAAAGTTGTTGTTCCGTCAACATCTCATCAAGCTTCAGAAATACATCTCTGTCACAGGAAGCAGCAGATTAGAACTTAGAATCAGCAGAAGAACAATGGATAATAACATTAGATTATCAAGGCTAGGCAGGGGTTGTTTTTCTTTTCTGTCTCTTACAGAGGAGGGAGCAGATACCAGACGAGGTCACGAATGTACGAGGAGAATTCGCAAGGAGACAGCAAGACAGCCACGTCAGTGTGGGAGCAAGACAGCCATGGTAATCTTTGTTTTTGTCTCACTATATAAAGTTGTAGAGCCCATTTGAGGTTTATCCTTTTTGTGGAGCAGGCTGGTGGTTCACACAGAGGTCCACAGCGCTGTATACACTTGTAATTTCAACTGCTAACGCAAATGAAATCTTTTTAAATAACAGAACTTTCTTCTGAAATTCCTTCTGAAAAATTTGACACCACACTGTGATGAGCCACGTAAAGACTTTGGTGACATCTAGTGGCAGCAGTGAGAGTCTACAACCTTGGCAATCCAGTCTCTTCAGAAAAGTCTTGATTTCCTGCACAGATATAACTGCCTTGTTGTGACTTGGCCCTGTATAAATATTATTGAATGCTGAGGGCTTTCCACAGTAGGGTTGGTGTGTAATGGTTTGCACTCTGGAATCCAGTGATCTGATTTCAAATCTCATTGGTACTTCATTTGGCTGTCTTGCCCTTTGCCCCAGAGGTAAATTACCACACTTTATTTTCTTTTTATCACTTTGAAAAACATCCGTTCTCCGGGCTTTACCAGCTCTCCTCCTGGATGCTGCTACTGTTAGCCACCAATACTTTTATTTTGTAATACGTTTTTTTTTTGTTTTGTTTTTTTACAAGGAATGGGTGCATGGAACAGCTCAGGTATCCATACACTTAGGTCTATAAGATATTTGCTTTTGGCTTAAATTAATATATTTTTTTAACTTGTAAATGTTCTGTTTTTATTGGTACCATCCCTCCTTTTTAGACATGGCTCAATTTTGCTGCGTATCTATGTCAGCTTTTCGTTACTATATGTACTCCCCTTCATAAAAATAAATATCCGAGGATAATTGAAGCATCTTCCTTTTCCCAAAATGTACAACTCATAATCTTGAAAGGAACTGCAAGCAGCTTGAATCTGCAAGGAAAATAAAGTATCTGAGCTTGTTTCTCACATGAAACTTAGCATGTTCTCATTTCAATCAGTCATCCACACGTCTTTAGAGTTTCTTTTGTTTTATCAGTACAAAGTGAAAGGGAGAGAAGAACTCCTCGAGGCAACCCTATTCTGCAACACTTACGTGTCAGAAGCTTGCCACCCACCTTAACTCTTTGCAACCTCCTTGTCAAAAAAAGATCAAACATTTGATAATTAAGGAATTCACTTCTAAATTTATGATCTTTGGAACACCAGGCACACATGAACAGAATCAAACAGACCTGAAATCATCAAACAGAATCCCATGATGAGCTTTTGGGTCTGATGGCATATTTGTTGTCCATGTAGGCCATGGGTATCAAACATGCAGCCCAGGGGTCAGAACCAGCTAGACAAGTAGGCCGGCCTGGCCCACTGGAGGAATTTCAATTTTGCACTTTTAACTTTATTTTCAAAGGTTTTGCTGACTGATAAAGGGCTTTTGTCTTTCGGGTGAACCAGTTTTTGTCTGAGCGTGTTGCTGGGTCTGAAATGCACCGGGATGTCATGCTTGGAGAAAACTCTCCTGAGTTTCTCTGATACACCGGCTACATAGGGGATGACAATGTTGTTGCGTCTGTCCTTCTTATCCTCCCTCGCTGGTGTCTGGTCTTCTTTTCTGTGCCTCTTTGCTGACTTTAAGAACGCCCATTTAGGATAGCCGCACGTTTTGAGTGCTTCCTTTACATGCGTGTGTCCTTTCTTGGGAAACTCCCACTAGGTTCATATCTGGGACTCTCCACCATTTGACCTTAGAACTGAAGAAGCTCTCATTACACATACATATAGGATCTTGGGGGTGGGCACGATACACGGAATCCAAAGTACCATCAGGGTGTACACCCCACCCCTGGCGTCGGTGCCCACCTCTCAATTTTAAATACACGTAGACATTGAGGGCTAGCAGGAGGGACCATGCGCTTACCTGCTCCTCTCTGGCAGGTAGCTCCATGCCCTCCTGGGTTTTAATTGCACCTTAGAACACACATGCATCAACACTACAATGAGCAGGTGGAGGGAGGTTTGGAGTCTTCTCTCACCCCCATTCTCTGCGACCTGCTGGAGCAGGGGGGCTAGGAGGAGGAGTTGGCCGTCCGACTGCGGTCTGGAGTGTGGAGCCTTCCTGCTGCTGCGGAGTCGGGGCGGTCTGCCTCCCCCCACCACAGGGAAAAGGGAAACACCACCTGGGTCTGGGTGCAGTTCCTCCCTCCAGGGGCGGGGGCACCTAGACCCGGTTTGTAGAGTACGCTTGGGGGAGTGTGATCGTGTGTACAACGTCTCTTTATGTCTGTCTCCACGTTGGTTGAGTGTGGAGTAAGTGCATATGAGAGCATGAGGGTGGGAATGGATGTTTGTGTCTGTGTGTGCCTGTATGTCTGTGTCTATATGTCAGGTTGGGTGTCAGGCGCCACCTCTCTGGGGACATCTCAGGCCCTCCAAGGTTTGGAGGCCTATCTCCCTCAGACATCGGTGCGTTGGTGGTTCTTTGTGTCCGGGGATGGGCGTCCGGGTACACACCGGCTCACTCCTTGGCGGCCGCTTATCGGGGCCTGGAGCCTGGGGCTCGCTCGGGCCACTTCGGAGGTGGGGTGCCCCCGGCCTCTCGGCCTGGGGCTTGGTCACTCAGGCACGGCTGGCTGCCGGCGGAGCTCACGGGCGCGTCACTGCAACCCCCCCTGGCTTCTGCTCCGCGGCTGCTGAGTGAGCCCTCATCTGGGACTCTCCTCAGCTCTTTCTGGGACAGTGGCGCGGCTGCCCCTCTGGTGGTCTTCCTTGGTCTCTTGTGTTCTGGGGGCCTCTGGATGTCTGGAGTTTTGATCTCCTCCACACCTGCTTCATGCCCTGGAGGACGGGACTGTGGCCCCCCCACACCCTCTAGCAGATCATTACATGGAGGAACCTTTTAAAAAACAAAAAACAAGCGCGTCCATGCTCACAGGTGTACACACGGGTGATCACACCCACAAACTACACCCTTTTTGGCTCCTACCTCAAAGCACACTGTGTTCTGTTGATCTTATGTGCTGCACAATAATGTTTAATATTTAGTATTTACTGTCATATTCCCATATATCATTGTGATGCTGTTTATTCTATTACTCTTGTTCTCTTCTGCTTGCTTTCTTTTTTCTTTCTCAGCAGGTGATCCAGGTGATTGATATATGCATTTTTTTTTCTCTGCCCGTTCTGTTGGTTTTTGTCTTTTGCCCTTCTCCCCCGTCCCTCTTCTCAGCTGTTTCTCTTTCCCTCTTTCTTTCTCCCCTTCTTTCCCCCAGTCAAGTCTGTCCCGTATTCAGCAAGTGAAAATAAAATAAACAATAAAAGGTGAATCAAATGGACCATTACGGCAAGGCTGGGATGGTCAATTTGGTAAAGTAAATCCGTTGGGCATCTTTCTTTGCCTTTAGACAACAATTCTGATGCAAAAGAGCCAAACGGGACAGGCCAAAAAAAAAAAAAAAAAAAGAACTGAAGAAGCTTCTGGGATGAGAGGTGAAACGTCTTCAAGTAACTTAAAGAAGTCCAGATGCTTTTCTTTGCAAGCTCCTTTGACCATAATCTTGAAAGTAAACTTAGTTTCACTGGTCTAGCTGTGTGTGGCCTGTGATTTAAAACTAACTAATTAACTTTTTATTTTGTTCCCATTCATGAGCTTCTGTTAGATCAGCTGCCTGTGCAGAGAGACAATGTAGCAGCATGTGGGCAATAACTGTGTCTGTTAACGTTCCCACCTGCAGACACGAGGATTCTCATTTTTACTTTTTTATTAAGCAGAGTCATTTGGGCTGGGCCACGTAATTGCTGAATGAATGTTTAATACTTCTGCTTGTATCCTGTAGTCTGTAGGAAAAACTGGACCCACACGCAGGATGTGCAGAACAAAGACAGTGGATTTATTTATTTATAGTGTAGTCATGATGCCCCTCGAGGCAGACGTGTTTGGTTGCTCCGCTCTCAGATACTGACTTTTTGTTTGTTGTTGTTGTTTGTTTTTTGTTCTTTTTGTGCTTTGTGTACTGTCAACATACCTGAGACAGGCACTACTGGACATCAGCAACTCACATAATCTTCTGGACTTCACCTTCCGTCGAAGCTTCAAGTCATTGTTCGGCCCGGTAGCCACCTCCAGTGAGTCAGCTGACCCCAGGAGAGTGCTTCGAAGATGGGGGGGCTCCATGCTAGGTTAAAAGCTTGGGCTAGCCGACCACCATTACCCAGCCTCCTGTTGGCCAATGTGAGGAACCTGGAAAACAAACTGGACGAATTACGAGCCAAGATCACAACACAGGAAATTAGATAATGCTTCACACTTATTTTCTCCAAGACCAGGCTCTCAGTCAAAGTCCCAGAGTGCGCTGTTTAGCTGCAGACTCACTCCATATACTGAGGAGACCGGACTGCAGCCTCCGGTAAGGCTGTCGGGGGAGGTGTGTTTGCGTTCATTAACAACTCGTTGTGCGGAGACGTGCAGATGGTCCAGAAGCACCGTTCACCAGACGTTTGGCCAGACGCAGCTGTGTTTTCCTGTGGGATCCCCAGGTACTTGTATCTGTCTTCAATGTCTGAAATGTGGCTTTCTGGTAGTTCGATCTCCTCAGTTCAGACTACCTTCCCTCTCTTCGTTGATATCGATAGTCAGTCCTGTCAATGATCTCTGAGCAGTAGTGGGGACTTGGTAGATTCTGCACTTGACGGTGACCTGTGCTATGGGGTTGAAGTTGGCCTCTAGTTTTGTATGCCACATCCCCATTAAGTTCCTAATGAAGGCTCTTAGAGTTCTTTTGATCTTGTACCAGGTGTGGGGCATTGAGTCATAGGCCTTCTTGTAATGAATCCAGGTAGTGCACAGGTTTGTTAGCCTAGTCTTGCAGTCTCAGCTGACTGCTCATTCTACCAGTAGCTGGTGTTTTGCACCTCTGGTATTCTTGCTGATTCCTTTCTGTGCCCCACTCATGTATTGACCCATGTGCCTGTTCATCTTAGCTGCTAGTCTACGGAGCTTGGAAAGAAAAGCGTCTGGACTTCTTCTGTGCCACTGTGATGATTACTGGGCCCTGTTTAGGGAGGTTGCTGTGGTCTGCTCTTAGATACACTAGCTACTGAACGTTTCCTGTATGTGTTGCATTCTTCTCCGATATGCTCTTCCAGTACTTCTGCCGCAACAACAACTGCAACAACCGCAGCAACAACAAAACAACCACAGCAGCAACAAGAACCACCTCCTCTGCCATCTTCAACAACATCAGCTTCCTGTGAGTAGTTGTGGCTCTTATGTCACATGTACTAATCTCATATTGTTAACATTTTCCTTTAGTTCACTTTCTGCAAATTATGTTATAAAAATAGAAGGATATAGATGTGAATATTTAAAATATTGAAATAAGCATATTTGATTTCTTATGTATTGTGTCTGAAAATCTTAAATTTGAGAATTGAGAATTAGTTTTTTTTCTCCTAGAAATGATGTTTATGTATATATCATCCAGGACAAATATTAATATTACTGTCTTACGATAATTTCAGTCTAAGCACTGAGCTTGTAATTCCACTTTTCAAAAATGCCATAAATAAAGTCTTTTAGCACTGATTATTAGTTGCGCTTACACCTTCCGGTTGAGTGAACGCTGGCGCGACTTGCTGCCGCTACTCACCGGTATCTTTTTATCTTTTATTTATATATTCTCTTATTAAGATCCTCATGATAGTCCTTTCTGTATAAAAGTCAGTCAGTAGTGGTGCACATATTCAGTTCAGCTTTTTTGCAGCAACAGTTCCTGCAATGTGTGTCATGGTGTAATGTCAACAGTGTTGGGAAGACAACACAAATGAAACCATACTTTTTAGACACATGGGGAGTGTGTAATACGGATCCAACACACACAATGGTTTCGCTTACAGTTTCAGCTTTTATTGCCAACTTGCACCCATTCATCCTGGTCTCTCGCTTCACTATAAAGGAAAAAGAGTCATTAGTTCAATTGCCACCACCTACGGCCTCACCTGTCTCCCCAGCACTGCCCCCTTGAGCTCACTGCACCACCCCTCCCTTGCAGCTGAGCCAGGGACCACACCTCTGCCACATGGCCGAATAAAAAGTGATCTTTGGCACCTACTGTTTATTTCCCCAGACTCAAGAGTTGTATTAAGGTTAAACTGCTATACTTTGACACAATAATGAGTGGGGATAAATCTAAGAAAGGAGGATACAGACTACGAAACATCCGTGATTGTGAAATGGAGAATGAAGCCACGGCTAATGAGGCAAGCCTTGCATCGGGACAAGATGGCAACCGAGGCCTGGACTGGCTTTGGGATGCTGTGAGTAGTGTTCTGATGGCTGACATGGCTACACTGTGAGCTGAACTGAAAGGTAACTTCAAAGATAAAACTTCTGAGGTGGCCAGCATACGACCCTGATTTTTTACCTGCCTCCCATGACAGGAGATTTAGACAATGGGCATGGCATGGAATTACTGCTGTGTGTACAGTTATTGTAAAATCTAAAATTATGGCTTTCGATACCTTATGCAAGACTTATGACCTCGAGAAACAAGACTTCTTCCGATAGTTGCAAGTCCGTGACTATATTGGTAAAAGAATAAACTGCTGTGTCCCTGGGGACTTCTCGATTGTTAACATCTTCATTGATACTTATGACTCCAGGAGTAACAGAGCCCTGATAAATAAACTGTACAAATGTATGATTAAGCTTAAAAAGGACTTAACAATTTACATAAAGCAGAAATGGGAAAGAGAAATGGACACTGAGATTAAGAAGACAGGTGGTCAAGGATTTGGGAAACACAGTTCACCACAATTAATTCCAACATGTGGTGGAACTTGTTGGAAGAACATTATACTTTTTTTCATAACACCTAAACAAAAGTCTAAATTCAGTGCTACATCTTCGCTGAGCTGGAGAAAATGTGGGGAAGTCATGGCAGATTGAGTGAAAGAAGCATCTATGTCCACTGTGAGCGACCATCTTTGAACAGAGGCGGGGCTTACGACACCAACTCTCTGCCATCTATAATCCAGTTTTGAGATCCTCCCCAGACGCCTTAACGCCCACTCACATCCTGGGCCATCTGACCTCAGGAAATCACATGATAGGGTGGGGCCAGGTTTCACAATGAGCTCACCTGAAACTCTGGCTGATTGTGACCCACACCCAGTTTCACACCTTGGCTCAGGTGATTAGAGGATCATCAGGGGGTCCTTTTGTCCCTCTGTGGGGGGAAACTCCCACTAGGTTTATATCTGGGACTCTCCACCATTTGACCTTAGAACTGAAGAAGCTTCTCGGATGAGAGGAGAAACGTCTTCAAGCAACTTAAAGAAGTCCAGACGCTTTTCTTTGCAAGCTCCTTTGACTACGATGACCTGGATGACTGAGAACCTTCACAGACATGGCAGATCATGGACACATATTCTGGTCCTGCCCGTCCATACGACCTGTCATGGTCCTGGGTCGCTGACCCAGTGTTTTGAGTTTATTGTTATTGTTTTCTAGTTTCTTCTGTTTTTGTTTTTCGTGTTTGTGTTTTGTGTTTCTGTTATCCCTTCCTGTGTCCTCTCCCGGTGTTCAGTTCGTGTCTTTGAGTTTGTGTTTGTAAAACAGTCTGTGAATTTTCTGTTTTACTTTGAAGGTCTGTGTCTCATTATGCCCATTAGTTTCAGCTGTGTTCCCCTCTGGTGTGTCATTCCCTCATTATCTTGTGTGTATTTATAGTGTGTGCCTGCCTGTGTTCCTTGTGGGCTTGTCTATGTTATTTTGTGTTTCTCCGCTCCTCGCCTCGTGTTTCTGTTATGTTTCAGGTCAGCTTACTAGCTTTCCCAGTGCAGTTTACTTTGTAATTTTCATCACCGCTCTGTGTCACTGTGACCCGTCATCAGTAAACCTCACTCGCATCATCGCCGTTGTCTGCAACTTGGGTCCTTCCTCTCCAAACACCACACAACTGCTGCCCCAGCCGTGACACGACCCTTCTGGTTGGAAGTTGTAAAAATAATTACAAAAGCACTGGGATTCAATATGAGTTGTACATTCGCATCATTGAATTTGGGATATTTTGCAGAAGATTTAGTTACAGATGATGTTTATCTCCTGAGAATTCTTTTGGCATCTGCGAAAAAAGCTATAACAAAACGCTGGCTTTGTAAAGATCCTCCCTTTTTACCTCTATAGTAGAAAACATCCGATTGATGGAATGTATGACTTTCACCTGCGACATCAGGGCGACTTGGGAAGGAGATGTTGGAGAAAATGGCAGGGGTTTACAAACTGTGACAGCACTCTTTAATGCATAGAACTTGCAACACCATAGTGTTGATGTATGTATGTGTAAATGTGTGGATGTATATACATGCATATATTGTCTTCCGATGACCTTATAATATTTTTTTTTGTTTCTGTTTTTTTCCCCCTTTTGCTGCATAAAAATGTTCCTAAAAAAAAAAAAAGTACATTCAAAACAACAACTGACATTTGATCTTCATATATACTTGCTTTTTCCATTGAACAAAATCCCTGAAATGTTTCTATCAATGCATTTCAGGCAGTTTGTCCAAAGTTTGTTCATTCTGCGCTCCAGATGGGTCGAGTGTGTTTAAAATCGCGTTAATCGTGATGACCATGTTAATGCGTGTAAGCGCGTTAATGCTGAATTGACGTGTTAACACTGACAGCACTACCTAAATTATAAAGTCACCCCCTTTGTGGCTGATAAATCCCTGTTTTTCTTTCTTTGTATTGACTTCAATGATTTTTTTGTTCAGCTGTCACACAGGTATGTAACGTCTCAACATGAGGGTTAGCATAGCTACGCTGCTCCTCACACATGCCTGAAATCCTGCAGGCAGAGCAGTAACACTCCGCGAGGTGACACCGATGAAGCAGAGACGACCAAAGTCACATGACAATGAGCTGTCAGTCACTTTTCTTTTGCTTCAAAACTACATCACACACCACATTCAGACCCATCAGGCAGCTCTCAAACACTTTATCAGCAAACATAATTTTCCCACTTGTCATTTGTGGGAATTGTAAATCACAACTTTTTGGTATCTATTAATGAACTTTAGTGGCCGGAAGAAAAAATAAGACTGAAAAAAACCCCTCTTTCATCAACTGAAAAGAAAACATCATAAAAAATAATACATAAAAACATGTCGCTTTACAGTGAAGACAGGTACATCTCTGGTGTTTATTGAACAGACTGAAGTCATTTCCTGTGTTTATAATATTATCAGACATGTCCTTGTATGAATTTTAAATTCAGGTGGACCTCTGGTGTCTGTCATCTATTTGAGCAGTTTAAAATTCAGACATTCATACTAATTGGAGGAGTGCAGAGCTGGGATCCATCCAATGAAAACCAATAACAAAGTCCAGTGGTAAAATGAAATCTTATTGCAAATGTGAGATGACAGGCTTTCTCCTCTTTATTTACCTGTTGCCAAGGTGAATCATGGTATCGGCAGTGATTTCACCTTCCATTAGGCCTAATTCACTTGCTTAACTGAGAATAAATTGATTGGACAAACACTGATCAACTTTCCTGGAACCAAAGAATGAGAGTTTCTATGACAAATATGAGCACTGGACTCTGACTTTGTTTAGTCTGGTTTGTGAAACACATCCTTGAAATGTTGCTTTCAGTTTAGTCACGATGAGGCTCTCACTTGGTGCACGACAAAAGCATTTAAAGAATTTGCAGCTGCCAAAACGTAAATTACTCAAGTTCATGAAGCGTTAAATATCCTTTATGTTCAATTATGGAAAATTACCAGGGACCAAGTTCAGTTACAGCAAGATTATTAAATGGCTGTTATTTTCATGAAGATGAACTCAATGAATGACTTGGCAAAAAATGTATTGTTATAGAGAAACTCCCAAACTAGCAGGTGTGTCGTTTTTCTGTTGTGCTCTCTTCTGTTAACTGTGAGTCACTTTAATGTGAGAGGAAATGCATCAAATGTTTGGCCTTAATTGAACAGTCAGCTTTGCCGTCTGGAACCAGCCTGGGTTGATTTCATTATAGTTTCATAAGGAAGGACTGTGCAACCATAATTTATTTTATTTTTAAATGAAGCTTTTTTGAGTAAATAGATGTGATTTAGAAGTAACTGTAACAGCATCACCTGTCCTCAGTCACATGACAGCCTGTCGTTGGCTCTGATGTGCAGTACAAACACACTGTCATGCGGTGTGGTAGGACTCAGGCGCAGAGCAGAGTTCAGGGGAAAACAACGTTTATTTACACAGTCACCAGGTGCAGATATATACAGTGAGGGGAGCGGGGGTCCTGGGTCCGAAAGGGAAGTCCGGGATAGGAGTCACATACATGCTAGCTCTTCTTCTTTACGACGGTTCAAACAACAGGTTGGTCACGGGTCCGGGGTTGGTCACGGGCCTACCAAGATGGCGCCGCGGATGGTCGCCCTGGTGCTTCAGTGCGTTACTTTTGTTTTGTTTTTGTGCATTTCTTCTGTGTCTGGGCACTCCTCTGGATACTCGTACACCAGAGAAGAGCTCCTTCACTACAGGACTACAACGCCTGTGGATTTATTTCCAATATTTGTCGCATCTGCGGCAGATTTACTGCTGACTCTGACCAGGAAAGTGAGACGCCGAAAGAGAGGGAAGCGAGCCGGCGCACTCGTGCGTTTGAGGAGACGCGGACTGCGAACTGCTCTTCCTAGGATCTTCCTTTCTAATGTACGCTCACTCGGGAATAAGATTGACGAACTGGCCCTGATGAGAAGCATGAACAGAGACTTTGCCTCCTCCTGTGTCTTATGTTTTACGGAGTCGTGGCTCAGTGAGAACATCCCAGACTGCGCGCTCAAGCTGGAGGGCTTCCATCTGCTGCGCGCGGACCGGCAGGCCGCTCTCTCCGGTAAGTCCAAAGGTGGAGGTCTCTGCTTCTACATCAATAGTGGCTGGTGCACAGACGTAACAGTGATTGCTCAGCACTGCTCTTCCTCTCTGGAATATCTTTTTATTCACTGCAAACCGTTTTATTCTCCGCGGGAGTTTGCTTCATTCATCCTGGCCGCTGTTTACATCCCGCCAGACGCGGATGCGCAGGCAGCTCAGTGCGCACTCGCAGAGCAGATTCTCCACATGGAGCGGACATACCCGGACTCTCTCATCATTGCTCTTGGGGACTTTAACAAAGCCAATCTGAGCCATGAGCTTCCAAAATATAAGCAGTATATTAAATGTCCGACCAGAGAGGAGAGGACATTAGACCACTGTTACAGCACGACCAGCGGGGCCTATCGCGCGGTGCCCCGCGCTTCACTCGGACTTTCTGACCACGTCATGATCCACCTAATCCCCGCGTACAGACAGAGGCTGAAGCTCTCCAAACCTGTCGTGAGGACTAAAAAACTGTGGAGCAACGAGGCTGTGGAGGAGCTTCGCACGTGTTTGGAGACCACAGACTGGGACACAATGAAGGCTGCTTCTAACAGCTTGGACGAGTTTACGGACACTGTCACCTCCTATATCCACTTCTGTGAGGACAGCATTGTGCCATCACGCACCAGGGTGAGTTATAACAATGACAAACCCTGGTTTACTCCTAAACTCAAAAAGCTGTGGCTGGAAAAGAGAAAGGCGTTCAGAAGCGGAGACAGGGACTGCTACAGAGAGGCCAAGTACAGGTTCACTAAGGAAGTGGACATTGCTAAACATCAGCACTCTGAGAAGATGCAGCAGCAGATCTCAGAGAATGACTCGGCCTCTGTGTGGAAAGGTTTTAGGAATATCACCAACTACAAGCCTAAAACCCCCCACTCCACTGATGACTTGCTCTTAGCCAACACCCTCAACGACTTCTACTGCCGTTTTGACGAGCCATCAGGCAGCCTTCACACCTCCAACGGCCCCAACAATAGAGACACTTTGGACACTAATTCCCCCACCTCTCCCCCCTCCATAGAGCCATCACCACCTTCAAACTGTTCACCTACAACACCCCCCTCCTCACCCCACACAAAAGAGGATTTCACACCACCTCCTCCCACCACAACTCTTCATATTCATGAAGCAGATGTGAGGAAGCAGTTTAAGAGTCTGAATGCTCGGAAAGCTCCCGGCCCAGACGGCGTGTCTCCTGCCACCCTCAGACACTGTGCAAACGAGCTGGCCCCAGTGTTTTCTGGCATTTTCAACTCCTCACTGCAGGCATGCCATGTGCCTGCCTGCTTCAAGTCCTCTACCATAATCCCTGTCCCCAAGAAACCTAGGATCACTGGACTAAATGACTACAGACCCGTGGCTCTGACATCTGTGGTCATGAAGTCTTTTGAGCGCCTAGTTCTCTCCCATCTCAGGACTCTCACGGCCCCCCTCCTGGACCCCCTGCAGTTTGCATATAGAGCCAACAGGTCTGTAGACGACGCCATCAACATGGCCCTACACTTCATCCTGCAGCATCTGGACTCCCCAGGAACCTACGCCAGGATCCTGTTTGTGGACTTCAGCTCTGCCTTCAACACCATCCTTCCAGACCATCTCCGAGACAAGCTTTCCCAGATGAATGTGCCTGATCCCATCTGCCGGTGGATCACTGACTTCCTGACGGACAGGAAGCAGCACGTGAGGCTGGGAAGAATGTCTCGGACTCCCGGACCATCAGCACCGGCTCCCCTCAGGGCTGTGTTCTTTCTCCTCTGCTCTTCTCCCTGTACACCAACTGCTGCACCTCCACCCACCAGTCTGTCAAGCTAATCAAGTTTGCAGATGACACCACCGTTATTGGACTCATCTCGGACGGGGATGAGTCTGCCTACAGGAGGGAGGTTGAACGTTTGGTGTCCTGGTGCAGCCACAACAACCTGGTGCTGAATGCCCAGAAGACAGTGGAGATTATTGTGGACTTCAGGAAGCACACAGCTCCACTCCCCCCATCATCCTGACTGACACCCCCATCACCTCTGTGGACTCATTCCGCTTCCTGGGTACCACCATCACCCAGGACCTGAAGTGGGAGCCCACCATCACCGCCGTCATCAAGAAAGCCCAGCAGAGGATGTACTTCCTGAGGCAGCTGAAGAAATTCAACCTGCCAACACGGACGATGATGCAATTCTACACTGCAATCATCGAGTCCATCCTCACCTCCTCCATCACCGTGTGGTACGCTGGAGCCACTATCAGGGACAAACAGAGACTGCAGCGTGTTGTGCGCTCTGCTGAGAAGGTGATTGGCTGCAGACTCCCATCTCTGCAGGACCTGTACACCTCCAGGACACTGGGGCGTGCAGCTCGGATCTCAGCTGACCCTTCTCACCCTGGACACAGTCTGTTTGACCTGCTCCCCTCAGGCAGGAGGCTCCGGTCCATTCGCACCAGAACCTCTCGCCATAAGAACAGTTTCTTCCCCTCTGCTGTCGGACACATGAACAATAACCGTATGACTGTCCCCGCCACTAACACATGACCCTACGCTGTGTTCACTGCATCATTCCATGTTTGCACTGATCACCACCTGCACTCATGTATATATCTTTCAACGTAGCACTCATAATTCTTATTCTCATGTATATATCTCATGTATATCTCATGCACATATCTTTCCACGTAGCACTTTTAATTCTTATCCCTACTTTTATTTTTTTCCATGTCTATTTAAGTGCCATTTATGACACTATGTTTGCACTGAAGCACCGCAGCAATTTCCTAATGTTGTAAACCTGCTCAACATTTGGCAATAAACCCCATTCTGATTCTGATTCTGATTCTGATTCTGAAACTGTGCACAGGAGAAAAGAGGGTTACAGCAAGCAGAGTTGGCGAACTAACACAAATGAGGGAAAATGAAAAATCCCACGGACCTCCTGATTGTCAAAACTTGGTACGCGCTTCACGTCACAAACCACACACTCAGCGTGTGAGAAGTGCTGTACTGACAATGTGAACAGTCTTTCTCACATCTAAAGAACATTAAGACCGACCTACGATCCCGTTTAACGGAGTGAAGTCTCAATGCCTGCATGAAGCTTAACCTCACCACATATCAACCAGACTACAAAGCCATCAGCAAAACCATGTAGCTCCAGAAATTGCATTAATGGTAAGAAGTGCTTTATTTATCACTGGTTAGCAACAGCAAAACACCATTATTGAAAGGAATTCAGAGACTTACTGTCCTTTAAAAGCGTTCGTGCTACATAAAATGCATAAATTTACTTTTATTTCATTTTAAACATATTGTATGGCTCTCACGGCATTACATTTTAAAATACGTGGCGTTCATGGCTCTCTCAGCCAAAAAGGTTCCCGACCGCGGTTTTAGAAAGTTCTCCTCTCTCCACTGAGCAATGTTAGGGTTCTGTCAGAGTGTCAGGGTCTTACTCACATACAGATGGTAACCTGCAGGTCACCTTTACAGATGATGGAAGCACTGTGCTGCGTCAATGCTGCAGAAATGTTTTTGTATCCTTCCCCAGATCTGTGCTTTGCTACTATTCTGACTCAGGGGTCTAACGATAATTTAAAGCTTAGTTTGTGCTGTGACATGCACTGGGAACTATGAAACCTCGTACAGACAGTTGTGTGTCTTTCCAAATCATGTCCAATCAATTACATGTTTACCCCAGGTAAAGTTGAACCAAGTTGTAGAAGCATCTGACGGATGGTGAGTGGAAACACTGATGGACCTGGGCAGTAATAACAGCAGTAATAATGCTCTTTGTTTATTATTGCCTTTCACTGCAGTGTGGGTCAACAAACTGCACCATCACCAGTTTGACAGGTAAGGTTCAGTCAACATAAGTTACTTTTACAGGAAATGTTTTGCAGGAAGTCTTTGCTAAATATTGCACAGAGGTGATTCATGTGTGCAGCAGCTGCTGGCGTCAGTGATCAGAACCAGGAGCATGTTTAACAAAAACATGTGGGTTCTTCCTTTATTCTCCTGCTAAATACCAAAGAGCTGACTGACAGCACAGTTTATTACAGTCCATTGCATGTCTGATGATGCATTTAAACAGCAACACACCCAATGCACAGAAATGTTCTTCAGTTTTGGGTGGTGACTCTTCATTCACTGGGCTCTTTTGTTCTGACTTCATTATTTCCTGTTTATAACTCCAAGGAATTAAAGTTGTTTATCACAGTGCTTTCCATGATGTAAACACCTTTTATTAATGTGCTGTTTACTGTCAGAAAAATAATTACAAATTAGGCATTGAGAAGACAATTAAGAAGACAGCTCTTCTGCACTGCCTTCCTGGTCACACTGCAGGTTATTGTCTTCACTTAATATTCTCAGAGTCTTTCTTTGCAATTTAAACCATTTAAGATGCATCTTCTACTTTATCAAAGCACTCACACAAAAACATGAGATTCATGAATGCATAAAAAATCATTTTAGGAATCGGAATTAATTCACACACACCACGATAATGAACAGCATGACATACAATGAGAAAAACAATTCAAATAACAGATCTGAGCGAGTTAAACCTTCCAGGAAAAAGTTTTTCGAAACTCAAAAGCACAATAATTTATTCAAGAATGAACCTAAACTGGCATTAAATAGACACAATATTTGGCCATAAACTATAGTCGGCATGCATCCAGGACAGTATTGAAGTTCCACCCTTCTTTCTTCTAGCTTACATAAAACTACATAATTATTGATTATTATTATTTATTGAACATGTTTTATGTTCAGGTGACTCACAGTCTGTTAAGTAAAAGCACAATGATGATTAGTATCCACTCCAGCCTCCATTCAGTGTTTATAGAAAGATAAAGGCTGTTGTAGTTTGTGACGTGTGTTCTTGATATAAATCTGATGATGTTTATCACCTACTGCTTATTTCATGTAATGGGCTAATACTGACAAACAGATGTCCAGAGACAGTCTCATTTATCAAGCATGTAAATTGGATGATGTGAATCTTTATTGAATTTTTATTGTAAGTCAGTTTTGCTTCATGTGGTAAAAAATAGAAGGCCCTTTTCAAAAAGATTAAAAGTTTTCCAATCTATGATCAACAAGGTCTTTAGATTGAACTCACCAAGGATCACACTGATACAATCAAATCTCTAGGAAGAGTTCATTAGTACAAAAATGCTACCATGGCTGGCTTCTTGTTGACTTTAGGGCTACAGGAGGATTTAGGTGAAACTTATTGCTGGGGCTAATAAGGTGCAACCCAAGTGTTAGGTTTATATTGTTGGATTGTCATTTATGCTTAGAAATATATATAATTGATTGATATTAATAGGATGTCTGATCCTTAGCAGTCTGCAAAGACTCTGTGCGCCTTCCAGAGTGTTCTGGCATATACACACAAATCCTAATGTCATGAGAGAGGTCGTACCTTCTCTTACTGATTTATGGTACAAGGCAGGGGTCCCCAATCCCAGTTCACAAGGGCCGGTGTCCCTGCAGGTTTTAGATCTCACCCTGGGTCAACGCACCTCCATCACATGATTGGTTCATTACCAGGCCTCTGGAGAACTTCAAGACATGTTGAGCAGGTCATTTATCCATTTAAATCAGCTGTGATGGATCAAGGACACATCTAAAACCTGCAGGACACCGGCCCTCGTGGACTGCGATTGCGGACCCCTGGTATAGGGGGACACCTACTCTGTATCTGTTTTAGTATAGGAGCCCTTTGTTTAGGTGGACCGCTGGGCTCCTAGCACCAGCTTTGGGGATACTTCACAGGGTCACATCTTGACCTCACACACACACGCACACACATACCTACACTACACACAGACAAGGTACTCTTGTGTATGATGTCATATGTTAACCTGAACCTATGCATATTCATGCAACCTCAATAAAGAGCAGTGCTACGGGGGAGCTAACGGAGAGTGACTGGGGTTCGAGCGGAAGGAACGGCGCTCGTCACAGTTCTCTCCCTTGTGCACGAGCAACACAAAGAGCTCTGGTGACTTGCGTCTTGCTTTTGCTGTCGTGGTAGAATTGTCTTGGCATTCCAGCAATAGGCCTGTGCAACACAAACCTTTCAATAAGACTCAATCATGCAATTAAACTTTGACATCTTAAAGATAAGATAAGATAACCTTTATTAGTCCCACACATGGGAAGTTTGTTTTGTCACAGCAGGAAGTGGACAGTGCAAAAGTTATGAGGCAAAAATTAGAATACAGTAAGAATAAATACAGTACACAACTGTACAGAATAGAATAAAATAATATACTATATACAGTAGAATAAAATAAAATAAATATACAATAAGATAAAAATAGAATACAAATACAAATACTATATACAACTGAGTAAAAATACAACGATGACAGAAAGGATTATTGCACTTAGTATTATTGCATATGTGTGGATGTGTGTGTTTGTTCAGTTAAAGTCTTTATTATGGAGTCTGACAGCAGTGGGGAGGAAAGACCTGCGAAATCTCTCCGTCCCACACCGTGGGTGCCGCAGTCTCCCACTGAAGGAGCTGCTCAGTGCTGTCACAGTCTGCTGCATGGGGTGGGAGATGTTGTCCAACAGGGATGACAGCTTAGCCGCCGTTCTCCTGTCACTCACCACCTCCACTGGGTCCAGAGGGCATCCTAGAACAGAGCTGGCCCTTCGGATCACCCTGTTCAGTCTCTTCCTGTCCCCAGCAGAGATGCTGCCGCCCCAGCAGACCACGCCATAAAAGATAGCAGAAGCCACAACAGAGTCATAGAATTTCTTCAGGAGTGGGCCCTCCACTCCAAACGACCTGAGTCTCCACAGCAGGTACAGCCTGCTCTGCAGATGAGAGTATGACAGCAGCATCTTGTAAGAGGAAACTTTTGGACACATCAGTACAGGACTCCACCCGGTACAAGAGTGTTTTTATTCATGTTGTCGATGCTTCAGCTGAGGATTTGAGGCTTGTTTTAGAACACATGGTACATACGTGTGTTGTGATATTTGTGAGTCAGGATAAGATTTGTTGTGACGTAGTTGCCTACGGTGCATCCTCAATACTCAGTATTGACGTGTTGTCTCTTGTTTGATGGATATGTGGCATTCCTCAGGGAAGACTCCACCACCTCGAGAATGTGGAAAATGCTTTGAGTTGTTTGTGTATGTATGTGTGTTTGTATACCTGACTTTCTACCTGGTTAAAGAGTGTTTTAACAACATCCCTAGTCATAAAAAAGGGTCATCTCCCCTCACCCCATATAGGGCTTTGGAATGTGATGTCACGGGAGGGGGTGTGGCCGCTGAGGCGCCATTTCAGCAGGCCGAACAAAGGGCTAAAGGACCGAAAGCATCAGCAATGGTTCGTCCTTGCTGTGTTGGTCGTTAGATCGCACAATCGGGAAGGGAATAAGCTGGAAAATGGGCTCTGTTTTTATTCTTTCCCCACCTGGAAGCAACGTGAGGGAGCTCGTGTATCAGATGTTACCAAACGAAGGCGTTTGGTAACATCTGATACATCTGATACATCTGATAACATCTAGCCTGGATAGCAGCTGTGAGACGAGCTGATATCCAGTTCTCTACCATCCACAGATATCTGTTGGTGCTCCAGACGTTTTCATTCAGTTAAGTTCTAAATAAGTTCATATCACTCTTTATAGCATATTAGTTGCTAATTGTTTTTCATTATTGCAGCAAACCAGCCTATGAAATGGATGAAACAAATCCTGACTGGGTTCCAACGCTACACATGGGGCACTACGAAATCCCTGCTTCAAACCACATGCTACACACCACCATGCCAATCAGATTAGTTCTTCCATGTGAAGGTGAAGAGGTGACCCTTCTGGATAAGATGGTGAAGGTTTGCTGCATTTTGGTGAACATGTGCCCCAGTGTGGTAGTAAAACCAGGGAAAATGCTCTAGAAAGAGGTATTTAACCTGGACTCGCGGCGACAGTCGACGCGGGATTATTACTCCGAACTGGTGCAGTCTGTGCGAGCAGTGTGAGCTTGGTATTTGGCTAGCGTGTGGCTAATAGTGGATTTTTCCTCCTTCCTCCAGGAGAGGCGAGTGGAGGAGTGAGTTGGGGAGCACACACACTAGGGAGTTACAACACGGAACGCACTGGGAGCAAGGGACGTTGGACTTGCCTGTCTATTTCACTGTAAATAAACGCACTGCGTTTCTGTGAAGAAGAACTGCGCCTGGGTCCCTGTTTTCCATGACAATTGTAACTGATGTTCTACAAAGTGGTTTTAATTAAAATAGGCAAACATTTATTTCTTTATTCAACTTTTGAACTGTGGTTCATATTAGTACATATTCAGTAAATGCAAATTATTTACATGCCCCCCTAAATTAAAACATTATGGGTTATTCAGAACAGAACTATGCTTGGAGAAATATTTTCCCATCAGTTGATCCAACTCCTCCACAGTAGCAGGTGGAATCTTTTCTTTTCCCTGTCACTACAGATGGTCTGTTTATGTTTTAATCGAGAGCCTTTTTTTGGGCAGCTGAAGAGGAGAAGTCTATCTTATGGCCAACCTCTGGCTGTATCTTGGTCATATTACCAGGCAAAACCCAGTATGCAGGTTCATCTGTAACAGTCCTTGTGCCACAGATCAACACTGTTGCTTCTACATTAAACAGAAGAGCAGCGACATGGCTGCAGGTCTCTGTGACTCCGGCCTTACAGGTGCAGCGGGCGGCTTCAACCTTCCCTGTGATGCTCACAGTGACCCATGGCTGCAATGCTGGTTCATTCAGTCTTTGAGAGTGCAGTAACACACACAGACAAAGTTCATTTAAAGACAAGAACTATGAGCCAAGGCCGACACAAATGTGTTTATCTACTTTCAAATCCATCCATCCATTCGCTTCTGCTTATCCTTTTCAGGGTCGCGGGGGGCGCTGGAGCCTATCCCAGCTGTCATAGGGCAAGAGGCAGGGTACACCCTGGACAGGTCGCCAGTCCGTCGCAGGGCCAACACACAGGGACAAACAACCATTCGCACTCACATTCATTCGCACATTCACACCTAGTGGCAATTTGGATTAACCAATTAACCTATCCCCTCAAGCTGCATGTCTTTGGACGGTGGGAGGAAGCCGGAGTACCCGGAGGGAACCCACGCAAACACGGGGAGAACATGCAAACTCCACACAGAAAGACCCCGGCCTGATGGTGGAATTGAACTCAGGACCTTCTTGCTGTGCGGCAACAGTGCTAACCACCGTGCTGCCGTACTTTCAAATCCATTTATCATAAATGTAACAAAGTGTTTACATGTGATTTTTTTATCTTTTTATGTGTCCATCTATACAACGCTGCATGTTGTATTCTAAATCTGCCTGTTTGTTTTTTTTAATCTGCCAGCAAAAAATGAACCTAAAGTATGTAATGCAAGGATGTCATCGTTTTCAAGAGGGAGAAAGCATAAAGTTCGACTTTTATGAATCACTTAATATGATAAGGAGATTCTGCAGGTCATTAATCGATGTATAAAACCAAAATATAATATATTTTTACTTACACAGGACACAAACACGGAAGCAAGATGTATAATTAGGATTATTTATAATAAATATGAATTAATTAGTGCAATTTCTTTAACCATAGAGAATGACTAAATCCTTCAGGACAATGTCACATAAATGCACTGAACTCACTATGTTTTCTCTCTAACAGCCTCCACATGTTCTGACTGTAGTTTCCCCTCATGAATGAATTTATGCTGCACTAATCTGAATGTTCGGGGGGAATCAAACGCATTTTACTCGCAGTACTCGAGCTGACTTACCTTTGTTTGAATGACGGCGAATTCACAACATGGAGGCTTAAAAAAAAGCCAAATCTTGTACCGATCCAGGCGATTCGTAGCCTGCTAAACTGGTGCCGCACTCCCACAATGCACTGCGGCATGACATCAACTCCAAAGCCCCATAGGGCTTAACCCCTTAAATAGTCCACCATATACAAGCACAGGTGAGCCCATAAAGGGTAGGAAGTGACTATCCTTACAAAAGTCTAAGGAGCTTGGAAAGAAAGGCGTCTGGACTTCTTTAAGTTGCTCCAAGCTCCTTAGACTACGATGACCCGGATGACTGAGAACCTTCACAGACATTCCTTACAAAATAAGGAAACCAGCTATAGCCTCTCCCACCATCCTACATGTAGGGGATGAACAGAAAAATATCTGAACATGCAGTTCAGGACAAGGTTTACAATTTTAAGCACAACGATGACAACTTTTATCAAAATCACTCCAACAGCTGCCTATACTGCTGTTCAACCTTCTGTCCCTCTAAGAAAAAAGGCTGATGAACTACAGGCACACATACAGTGTAAAGACTCCAAATCAATTTAATGATCAAATTCCAACTTGTATCATTTCACACAAGACATTTGCTGTTATATCAGGGAATGTTGACTCCTCCAATTAAACATCTGAGGATTTTTATGCATATGTGTGTGTCTGGTGGATATTTCAGGGTTGGTGTCGCAACAGGAAACAGCAGCCATCCACTGACGTGAGAAAACAAACACACAGATCATTACTGTTCCACTAACGTATTGTCACGCTTTAGAAATGTGTTCCTACCACAAGAAGCAGCTTATTAAAAGGTCACACAAGTTATGTTTAGGTATGATGGGCAAATCCCAGACATTCAGTAATGCGCTGACTCCTGTTTGACGAATCATTAAAGAACATTTTTTCTTACAAATAATTATGTAGTGGATGTTTATGTATTTTAAGAATAACAGAGAAATGTTTTCAGGAATTAAGTGATGTAATAAGATACAAGAAAATCAAATGAAATAAAAGATGAACACCTTGTTCTCAGGAAGGCCTTTAAAATTCATTCATCTACTTAAACTAGTAACAACTTCATTCAGTTACTGAAGCAGAACAAATCAAGTTTGAACATTGACTCTAACAATCACAGAATTTGTTTAAAAGAAAATTTTAAAAATAAAATGAATTGAAGTTTTTTATGTGCACACTGACTGTCAACAAAGAAGTAGAGACCTGGAAAAGTTGTTTCTTTGTCTAAACCTACTCAGTCAGTTGTGAGCTTTATAAAAACCTAAACTAATCACAGAAAATTTGTTTGAGTTAGTCTGTCAGATCCTTTTTGACTACAAATTTGAAGTGATGGCTGCTTCAGGAGGACAATAGGAGAGAGATGCAGGTAAATAAAAGGTTAGTGCACACACCTTAAACCATGACGATAACTACCATTACTCCACCTGCACATATTTGCCCTCAGGTTCATGTTGACTGTTTATAAAAAGAGGAGATGAAGTCAAAGAACATCGCTTTCTTTCACTGCAGTGGATGACATTCAAGCAGAGAGATACTATGTAAGTAATCCTAATATTAAATATATATCTGACATGTTGTATATTAATACATTTTAAATATACAACATGTGTTTTTTACGGTTAATTGTTATTTTTACTGTGATCTGGTTGCTTTATGTTGTTTAATTTAGGGAGCATTTTCATTAAAAAAAGTAACGTTTTCGTTTTTTAAATGGTTCTGTTCTGTTTTCATAGTAATGAATAGTAATAAAGAACTATGTTAGTTCTATACTTCTGTTTCAAGCTCAGTATAAACAAGCACCTTGATGGTAAATATGAAATAATTAGCAACACATGAAAAATTACAAGAAGTGATAAAGTGTAAGAGAAGCACATTGACAACTTCAAGGTAAGATTTTTAAGAATAAAGAGATCACAGATTGGTAATTTCAAATATAAAGTTATATAATGTTGCAGCCATGAATGAAAACAGTAAAATGCAAAGATTTTAACTCAACAAAAACATTCTTTCATGCCAACCTCATACTTTGAATTAAACCGACCATAGGCATGCTAGGCATTTGATCTTTTCTTCAGCTGATAATAAAGATGATGGACAAAATTTTCAGAGAGCAGAGAAACAACTTCACTATGATCGCAAAGATTTGTATCATCGTTCTTCTTTTTGTTGGTAAGAGAAGCTTTATTATTCAAAGAATTTTATACTCGTTAAAAGGGTGAACAAATATGAAACTGAGAAAAGATTTCTACACAGCCTGCTGCAATGCATGGACAACAACCTCAACCGCAGCAACAACAACTGCAGATGCTCCAAAAACAACCACAGCTGCCCCAACCACAACTGCAGCAACAACAACCACAGCTGTTCCAACAACAACCACAACTGCAGCGACAACAACCACAGCTGTTCCAACAACAACCACAACTGCAGCAACAACAACCACAGCTGTTCCAACAACAACCACAACTGCCCCGACAACAACAACTGCAGCAACAACAACCACAACTGCCCCAACAACAACCACAACTGCAGCGACAACAACCACAGCTGTTCCAACAACAACCACAACTGCCCCGACAACAACCACAACTGCAGCAACAACAACCACAACTGCAGCAACAACAACCACAACTGCAGCGACAACAACCACAGCTGTTCCAACAACAACCACAACTGCAGCGACAACAACCACAGCTGCTCCAACAACAACCACAACTGCAGCAACAACAACCACAACTGCCCCGACAACAACCACAGCTGTTCCAACAACAACCACAACTGCCCCGACAACAACCACAACTGCAGCGACAACAACCACAGCTGTTCCGACAACAACCACAACTGCAGCAACAACAACCACAACTGCCCCGACAACAACCACAGCTGTTCCAACAACAACCACAACTGCCCCGACAACGACAACTGCAGCAACAACAACCACAACTGCCCCAACAACAACCACAACTGCAGCGACAACAACCACAGCTGTTCCAACAACAACCACAACTGCAGCGACAACAACCACAGCTGTTCCAACAACAACCACAACTGCAGCAACAACAACCACAACTGCCCCAACAACAACCACAACTGCAGCAACAACAACCAAAGCTCTTCCAACAACAACCACAACTGCCCCGACAACAACAACTGCAGCAACAACAACCACAACTGCAGCAACAACAACCACAACTGCAGCGACAACAACCACAGCTGTTCCAACAACAACAACAACTGCAGCGACAACAACCACAACTGCAGCGACAACAACCACAGCTGTTCCAACAACAACAACCACAACTGCAGCAACAACAACCACAACTGCAGCAACAACAACCACAACTGCAGCGACAACAACCACAGCTGTTCCAACAACAACCACAACTGCAGCGACAACAACCACAGCTGTTCCAACAACAACTACAACTGCAGCGACAACAACCACAGCTGTTCCAACAACAACTACAACTGCCCCGACAACAACAACTGCAGCAACAACAACCACAACTGCAGCAACAACAACCACAACTGCAGCGACAACAACCACAGCTGTTCCAACAACAACCACAACTGCCCCGACAACAACCACAACTGCAGCAACAACAACCACAACTGCAGCAACAACAACCACAACTGCAGCGACAACAACCACAGCTGTTCCAACAACAACCACAACTGCAGCGACAACCACCACAGCTGTTCCAACAACAACCACAACTGCCCCGACAACAACAACTGCAGCGACAACAACCACAACTGCTGCGACAACAACCACAGCTGTTCCGACAACAACCACAACTGCCCCGACAACAACCACAACTGCAGCAACAACAACCACAACTGCAGCGACAACCACCACAGCTGTTCCAACAACAACCACAACTGCCCCGACAACAACAACTGCAGCAACAACAACCACAACTGCAGCGACAACAACCACAGCTGTTCCAACAACAACCACAACTGCCCCGACAACAACCACAACTGCAGCAACAACAACCACAACTGCAGCAACAACAACCACAACTGCAGCGACAACAACCACAGCTGTTCCAACAACAACCACAACTGCAGCGACAACAACCACAGCTGTTCCAACAACAACCACAACTGCAGCGACAACAACCACAGCTGTTCCAACAACAACCACAACTGCAGCAACAACAACCACAACTGCCCCGACAACAACCACAGCTGTTCCAACAACAACCACAACTGCCCCGACAACAACAACTGCAGCAACAACAACCACAACTGCCCCGACAACAACCACAACTGCAGCAACAACAACCACAGCTGTTCCGACAACAACCACAGCTGTTCCAACAACAACCACAACTGCAGCAACAACAACCACAACTGCCCCGACAACAACCACAGCTGTTCCAACAACAACCACAACTGCCCCGACAACAACAACTGCAGAGACAACAACCACAACTGCAGCGACAACAACCACAACTGCAGCGACAACAACCACAGCTGTTCCAACAACAACCACAACCTCAGCGACAACAACCACAACTGCCCCAACAACAACCACAACTGCAGCAACAACAACCACCACCTCCTCTGCCATCCTCATCAACATCAGCTTCCTGTCCGTTATTATTCCTGTGATGTCACATGTACTCAGCTCATACTGTTAACATTTTTCTCTTCAGTTCACTTCCTGTAAATAATATAAATATAACAGAAAATTATTTATGAGAATTTATGAAATGTTTAAATTAGCATGTAGCTCGTTCTCAGTGAAATGTGTTTAATTGTTCTCAATTTGTGTGATTATAATGTTCAAAACTGAGCATTTAATCTAATCCCCGTTGCTGTTTTGTTGCCATTTACTGGTGAACTTGAGTATTTTACTTGTGTTTACACTTTTTTTGGGTTGTGGTTTTATTTTGCTGGCAGAATATCTGTGCTTGTATTTCACCATAGTTTTTCACAGTGTTTGCTGGTAAAGAGATTTAGTATACACATCCAGAAATGCATACACTATTATATATTGTACATATATTTATTAGTTTCAGGTTGGCCATTCTTGTATTTTGCTCGTTTGTGTTTTTGTGTTTGCACATCTCTGTTGCTTGTGGGGCTCGCACACAGGAATTTCACTCGCATGTGCTGTGCCAGTGTGACTGCACATGTGATGTGACAATAAAAAAGTGATTTGATCCGAGTGATTTGAAGAGGAGATTAAAATACTGGGTAAACATCAGTTGGATCATGGCCCTTTATTCTATATCAAACATCAAAAATAATTCTATAGAAGTTACAAAGCATATTCTAAATCTTATTTATTGTGTGGCAGACTTCCACCAAATATGAACTCTGCAAATATTACACCCCTGACCTTACTAAAACAAGTCAAAAAATAAAGACAGAGTCTGACCTGCTTAACTAATTCAAAACAGGAGAAAACTGGTGATCAAAAGAAACTGCAGCTCACCCCTACCCGGGTCCTCCAGCTGGAACCAGTCACGACGGGGCGGTGTATCCACGCACCAATTGGAGCAGGGCCCTGGCACAGCTGAATTAGTATAAACAGATATATTACCTGAATTAAACAACCCTCCTATTGTTTAATTCCCAAACTAAGAAATTGCTCTTTACAAGGCGTCAGCGATGACATTTTCCGTTCCTTTCTTGATTTGCAGGTTAAAATCCTGCAAACGTTGTCAGGAAGCGCTGTGTGGCAGGCAGGAGTTGGACCCAAAATGCAGGCACTCAGACTCGAGGGATGAACTCAGAATGTAGATTTTATTCGAAGACACCAGGAAAAGATACAAAACTAAAGTATACTGGGAAAATATAAACTATACTTTACGGAGAGGCACATGAGGGAACACACAGCTTGAGGGACGACGCGACACAGACTCAGAGAAACACAGGGTTTAAATACACTGGGAAATAACGAGACACAGAAGGAGAGCACAGCTGGGGGAAATCAGAACTGACAAGACAAGGAAGCAAAGTAGGACACATTCACATAAGACATGGAACTTCAAAGTAAAACAGGAAATACACAGAGACACAGACCAAAGGGGAGAATAAAGCACAGAGAAGCACGAGGGGGGAGCACAGACATGACGGGCTGGGAAAACATGGAATGAAACACAAGGAGGGGAAGCCCAGTAAACTAAACATCTTAGGACCTCCAATAAAATACCTCCAAGAATAACAAATGAACTTAACATGAAACAGGAACACAGGAAAAACTACGAACGCTGGGTCGAATGACCCAGGATCCTGACAAAAGTAGTGACCAACGCATAAGTCTCTCATTTGAGTTTTGCATCCGGGAGAGAAACACCAATGGTTTGTGGTCAGTGAATACTTGAATGGGTATAGAGCTGGATCCAATATACACCTCGAAATGCTGCAGGGCTAACAACAAGGCAAGGGCTTCCTTTTCAATAGTGCTGTAGTTCATCTGATGTTTGTTGAACATTTTGGAAAAATAGCAAATTGGGCGATCCACCCCGCGATGGGCTTCCTGCATAAGGACAGCTCCTGCACCAGCCGCACTAGCGTCAACCTCGAGCTTGAAAGGGCACCTGAAATTAGGTCCCGTAAGAACAGGGGAACTGCACAGCAATGCTTTCGCAGACTCGAAAGCAGTCTGACAAACAGGCGTCCACACAAAAGGCTTCACTTGGCTGATCAAATCGATGAGAGGAACGACAACAGTGGCGAAGTTCTTTCATGGACCTCTGTAATAACCACACATTCCTAGAAATCGGCGTAGCGCCCTTCTCGTTTGTGGGACCGGAAACTCGACAATAGCCTGTATCTCCACAGTCACCGGCCTTACCTGTCCCTGACCCAACTGTTTTCCCAGGTATGTGATGGTGGCTCTGCCAAATTCACATTTGGCCAGGTTCAGAGTAAGCGAGGCTTCCTGAAAACGGCTGAAAACGAGAGAGAGTGTTTGTAAGTGGTCAGACCAGGTGGATGAGTAAATGACAACATCATCCAAGTAGGCATCACAGTTATTCACGCCGGCCAGTACTGCCCATAAGGCGCTGGAACGTAGCGGGTGCGTTACGCAACCTAAACGGCATAACCGTCTACTGGAGAAAATGATCTGGCGTGACAAAAGCAGATATTTCAGATGCTCTGGGAGTTAAAGGTACTTGCCAGTAACCTTTTAACAGATCAAGTTTGGTTACAAAAGATGCCGATCCCACTCTATCAATACAATCCTCCATTCAAGGAAGAGGAAATGAATCATGTTTGGTAACAACGTTAACTTTCCTGTAATCATTACAAAGCCGAGGAGTGTTGTCAGATTTTGGTACCAGCACACACGGCAAACTCCACGCGCTGGCTAAACCGTGTTCTAAGAGATAGCTGACTTCCTTCTGCATTATTACTCTTTTCACTGGGTTCACTCGATAGGCATGCTGCTTAATGTCCTTCCACGTCAATGTCGTGGTACAGGACTGCAGTTTGATGAGGATGATCAGAAAAAAGTGATAAATTATCCTCTATCAGATCAGTGATGTCAGCTCGAGCGGGCTCAGATAGGTGGGCTAAATATGTCTCTAAATCATTTAAGATCTCCGAATTTTTCAACCGCTACCCAGCGCTTCACTTTTCTGGAGCAGTCCGTCATCAGAGGGTTCATAAGGAGAAACAACACTAGCGGCGCACACTGGAGATGGCGCACCCAAAGGGCTCCTTGAGTGACACGATTTCAACATATTAATGTGACAAACCCTAGACTTTCTCCGACGGTCTGGGGTCTGGATCACATAATTGTTCTCGCTGAGTTTCTGTTCCACCACATATGGGCCAGCGAACTGGGCTAGCAAACTGGACCCTACCACAGGCAGCAACACCAACACTTTCTAGCCCGGCTGGAAACTTCTGTAAACAGCCTTTGTATGATAACCAGCTTTCATTTCAGCCTGCGTATGAGTCAGATTTTCCCGAGCTAATTGGCATGCAAGGTGGAGTTTTTCCTGAAGTCCACTAACATAATCAAGGACATTATGTTGAGTTTCAGACGTTTCTGACAACCACTCCTTCAGAAGCTGGAGAGGACCACGGACCACATGTCCAAACACCAGATCCGTAGGACTGAATCCCAAGAATTCCTGAGTGGCCTCCCTGACGGCAAACAACAATAACGGCAGACCCTCATCCCATTCTCTACCAGACTCCGCACAGAACTTGCGCAGCATAGCTTTGAGGGTTTAATGGAATTTCTCCAGAGCACCCTGACTTTCTGGGTGATATGGACTGGATTTTACATGTTTTATCTGCAACTCATCCACAACCTGCACAAACACTTTTGAAGTAAAATTTGTTCCTCGGTCTGTTTGAATAACCTTTGGAAGCCCGAAAGTAGAGCAAAACTTAATTAGTGCTTTTATTATCGTTTTTGCTTTCAGTGTGTGTAGTGGAATTGCCTCTGGGAACCTTGTTGCTGAACACATTATTGTAAGTATGTATTGGTGTCCGGATTTAGTTTTTGGCAGGGGACCAACACAATCCAATATTACTTTTTCAAACGGCTCACCTATTACTGGAATAGGATGTAGCGGAGCAGGTGGGATTGGTCTATTAGGTTTCCCCGCCACTCAGGCACGGCTGGCAGCCGGCGGAGCTCACGGGCGCGTCACTGCAACTCCCCCTGGCTTCTGCTCCGCGGCTGCTGAGTGAGCCCTCATCTGGGACTCTCCTCAGCTCTTTCTGGGACAGTGGCGCGGCTGCCCCTCTGTTGGTCTTCCTTGGTCTCTTGTGTTCTGGGGGCCTCTGGATGTCTGGAGTTTTGATCTCCTCCATACCTGCTTCATGCCCTGGAGGACGGGGCTGTGGCCCCCCCACACCCTCTAGCAGATCATTACATGGAGGAACCTTTTAAAAAAAAACAAGCGCGTCCATGCTCACAGGTGTACACACGGGTGATCACACACACAAACTACACCCTTTTTGGCTCCTACCTCAAAGCACACTGTGTTCTGTTGATCTTATGTGCTGCACAATAATGTTTAACATTTAGTATTTACTGTCATATTCCCATATATCATCGTGATGTTGTTTATTATGTTGCTCTCGTTTTCTTCTGCTTGTTTTCTTTTTTCTTTCTCAACAGGTGAAATTTAAAAAATAAAACAAAAAAACAATAACATGTAATATTTAGTATCTACTGTTATCTACTGTTATCTACTGTTAGCTAGTTTATTGTGATGGTGTTGTTTTTATTATGTTGCTCTTTGTTGTTTGTTTTCTCTTCTGGTTTTTTTTCTCCACACAGGTGATCCAGGTGTTTTTCTTTCTTTCTTCCCCCCTTTCTCACCGTCTCTTCTCCCCTCCTCTCTTTTTCTTTCTCTCCCTCTCTTTCTTTCATTCTTTCTCCCTGTCCTATCCCCCAGTCATGTCTGTCCCGTCTTTAAAAAACGAAAATAAAATAAATACATAATAATAATAAAGGTCAATCAAATGGACCAATAAGGCCATGATGATCCACTTGGTGAAGTAAATCTGTTTGGCATCTTTCTGCCTTCAGACAACAATTCTGACGGCTAAAGATCCAAACGGGCAAAAAAAAAAGAAAAAAAGAAAAATAAATGACAGGATGGCATGTGGCTGCAGGATGCTGTGGTAGCCATGCTGGTTCAGTGTGCCGTCAATTTTGAATAAATCCTTGATAGTGTCACCACAAAGCCTCCCCACACTATCACACCTCCTTCATGCTTCATGGTGGGAACTATGCATGTAGAGACCATCGTTCACCTTTTCTGTGTCACACAAAGACACGGTGTTATGGTGGCCGGTAATAAACAAGCCCTCGGCAATGACTGCAGCACATAGACTTACATAGTGGATGTGTTATGTGACAGCTGTGTGCAGGCAGGAAAAGGACCCAGAGTGCAGACTCCGGAGACAGACGTGAACTCAAAAAACAGCTTTAATGCTGAACTCAAAGTAACAAACCTCCAAAGTACAAACATTAACGCAGGCAGGGGAAAAATCAAAGCACACAGCATAAGCAAGGGTAGATAAGAGTAGATCACAACCATGACAAACTGAAACACAGGGCTTAAATACATAGAGGGAGCAATCAGGGAATGGACAACAGGAGGGAAACACAGCTGGGGCAAATCAGAACTGACGAGACAAGGAAGCGTAAACTGAACACACTGAGATAAGACAGACACCTTCAAAGTAAAACAGGAAACACATAACACAGACTGAACAAAGACACAGACTCACATGCAGGCACTACAACAGAGACGTGGGACCAGGGCAGACAGAGACACTGACTGGACACGGGGATATAGCAACTAAGGATTACACAGAGACAAACCATAAGACATGACTGTAACAAAAACCCAAAGACTAGAAACTGTAAATAATATAATAAACTCAAAAACCGGGTGTTACATAGATGTTTGGCACATTTGGCAGTGCACACTTGTGAGACTTGCGTTGATTGCATGGATACCCTTTCTATGGATGCCCATTATTCATATTTGTTTACAGCTTGTGTCTAAGCTCACTGTCTAGGCAGAGTGTTCTACACAGCAGATAGTGCACAGTGAGTAATACATAATTCACTCAAACATACCTCAGTTTATTCTTCTGGTGTTATTAGAATAGAATAGAATAGAATAGAATACTCCTTTACTGTCACTGTACATTTACAGCATGAATGGGGTGCAGGAGGAAAAAAATATAAATAGTACAGACATCAGGAATAAAGAGCAAACAGAAGAAATAGTCAAGAGGAATATATACAGAATTACACATTAAAAGAAAAAGTGCTTTGAAGTAGTGCAAAAGACTTGATCTGCATGTGAGTGTCCTGAATGATGAGGGTCACTCAGACCATGGATCAGATTAGTGAGGTCGTGGGCAGGGATGGCAGTAGTGTTTGTTAACAGTCTGAATGGCCCAGAGGAAGAAGCTGTTAGTGAGTCTGGAGGTTTGGGGCCTGCCTGACTAACCAGAAGGCAGCGGGTCAAACGGGTAGTCGGCAGGCTCACCTGTGATAGCCCTGGTTTACCTGATACAGGAGGATCTGGCGAATGCCTCCAGGTGTGTCCAGGTGATACTTTTGGTTAATGACCCTCTGTGCAGCCTTCCTGTTCTCAGTCGTGGTTCCTGAACACCAAACACCAGGCAGAAGGAGAGTATGCTCTCCACTGAGGAGCGGTAAAGGCTAGCAGCAGCTTCTGGTCCAGGTTATTCTTCCTCAGGACACGGAGGAAGTGCAGCTGCTGCTGGGCCTTCGTTACCAGGCTGATGGTGTTGTGGGTCCAAGAGTGGAGTGGACCTGTCTGTGCCTCCTGAAGTCCATTATGAGTTCTTTGGTTTTAAGGACATTCAGCTTCAGGTTATTTTCTGTGCACTAGCTGGACAAGTTTTTAAAACATAAAAATAAGTTTTATAAGAAGTAACAGGCTTAGATTGTCTAAATAATTGTAATTTCTTTTTATAATTTCTGTTTTCAACTCCTTTTTCAGGAGAGAATTTCAGCGTTCTCACACAGCAATGGAAGCACAAGCTAAATAACTGAGGTCCTAAAATTGGTCCTTCCAGCACTCTAACTGTACAGACGTGTTCATTTGGACACAATGAATGCGATCAGCTAATTAAGATCCAATTACTGAACTGATTTACAGAGTCAACTGCTTTACACAAGACCAAAACTACTGCACCCACGATCCCTCCTTTATCAAAGTCCCAACTTTGATAAAGGAGGGATAAAGTAACAACATGCAGTTTCGGTCGAATGCTCTAAATCCAGACAGGGTTTGTCTTTCTGTATGTTCTTTCAGCTGCTTGCTTTACTTTTTCAATAACCTCAGAAAAGCCCAGGTAAAATCACTAAATGTTTGTTTCCAGCTTTATATACTGGAGGAACAACTACATTTTTAAGGACAAAGAGAATTACGCCCTCTAAATAGCTTCATTTATAATTTGAGTGGCAACTGCCAAAAGAGGATCTTTTGTCTTTGAGTTCTTCAGTAATGTAATCTTTTTTTTTCTGTTACCAACTTATCCACCAGTTTAGATTACATTTTTTTAATTGCAGGTACAGCATCTTATATATGTATATGATGCTGTACCTTGCACTGAAGTTTGAAGTTATTCTAACATATGGAACAGCAGTAAAAACAGCATTTCAGAAAAACTAGCTGAGCAGGTTTAATCTGGCCGGTCTCCAAATCTTCAGTAATATGAGGAGCGGTTACTGAAGCGTGACACTGAAGCTGCTTCTAGTTACATAAACTTTCAGCCACACCTCAGAGTTTAGTCTACGCATTAACAGCTGCTTGGAATTAGCAGCTTAAGCATTTTCCTCACGGTAGACTCGAGGTGGTTGAGTCTTCACTGAAGAATGCCACACGACTAAGCTGTAGTGCCTTTTCACTGTGCAATACTTTGTTAATATCCAACAGTACAATAGACTTCAATACGTGAAATGTGCCATTCCCTTGTGTTCTTATTCCTATTTATCCCTGATAAAGTAAAATCAAAATGTACCATTACATTAAGAGGAGCAAAATGAAATCAAAATAGGGAAATTGTGTATGAAGAACATGACTGATAACTGTTGTGTCTTAAGTTTTGTTATAACACAGATTGCATTACAAGGGGGGAAATTGAGTTTTAAAATGAAGGTTTTGTTTTTAGGCAGCTCTGAATGGAGTCAGGAGTTTAAAAGATTTAACATGATGATTGAACTGATTTTATTTCTGAACACAGGTTTGGAGGTCCAGAGGACAGGTACTCAGAGAGGAGAATTGCTGAGGGTTTTTTAGATTATTTTGGATTTAATTTGAAATAAGGGGCTTTATAATCATTTTATGACTTTTGGGGTGTTTTGATAATTTAGATACGGTAAAACAGGCTGTTACGGCCGAGACCGTTTTGGACGAGTGACAGGACTCAAACGCAGGACGCCGAACAGCTCGTAAGTAGATTTTAAGAATAAAGTTTAATGTTTCCACAAATATTCATAAACAAAAGGTGAGAGTAGACAAGTACGACGTTCCACCACTGAAACTAAGTAATGATCTGGTCCGGGTCAGAGAGGACAGCTATTCCAGGGATTGGACTGGAAAGCAAGTCACATTTGATCCAGGAAAAGGTCGGGGTCACTGTAACAGAGTGCAGATGTTCAGATACGGATAAGGAGACATATGAATATGTTGCTGATTCAGAATTCTCCTTCGTACTGCGTACTTGCCAAAGGAGGTCGGAGATGACGTAGAGGGGTGAGTAGTCCGGGTGTGAAATCCAAAAAACTCCTGGCGTGGAGGCAGAGAGGCAGGTAGGTAATTTGGGTAATAGCCTGTGGGACTGCTAGATGGTCCAGCATCCAAGTAGGTGCTCTTCGACAGGGGTTGACAGTTGGGTGTAGCTAAGAGAGAGGCGCACAAAAGACAAACATACAGTGAGGCAAAGTGATTCACAAAATACATAGGGAATGATGGTGGTGGCCTGCACTGACTGATGTTAGCAGAGAATCTGGCGAAGAGAGATTGAGAACGCTGGCCTTATGAGTCCCCGGCTAAATTACCCACAGGTGTAAGCGATCAGCAAAAACACTGAGGCCCCTCCCCGGGGTGGAGACGCCGGCTCGGAGGGAGACACACTGGCACACACCCGGACCATGAAAGAGGCAGAAATTGTTATTTTCATTTTTAAGCTAAAGGATTAAAATGAACTGAATCCTGTTCATAATAAGTTGAATACCAATCTTAAAGGGAAACTGTGGGACAGCTTGAATAAAACATATGCTTTGTAGAAAGGAAGATTTGTGGAGTAAAAATGTTTGATTTCTTTTTGATTTCTAGAATAAGCGGTTATCATGCACACTTACAGTCACAGACATGACATAGATTAGTTTCTGGGGTAAAGATGAAAAACAGTTTGCTTTGTCTTTGCTTAGCAAGAAGTAATGCAGAAGGTGTGGAAATAGGCCTGCTCTGAATAGGTCGACAGGAAGGATATGAAGACTGAGACAGAAAAATGTGGGTGAGCTTGCAACTGAATGTGCGCCTGCAAAATAAAATTTTTTTTTATTTTTGTACAGGATGTTTATGATCAGATAAGAGAAGAAGAGAGCTTCTTAAAATTGTGTCAAAAGTGTCGCTTAACCAAATGAATAACATTGAAGATTATTTATGTATAAATGATTTGTTATACACACATTGCAATCGTGCTCATAGGAGTTGTCACTCGGTAAAGTGAAGGTCAAAAACGTCGTTCAGCGTGACTGACTGAACTGATATATTGTAGGGAGGACCCTGAGTGCCGATGGATGAATGCCAACATGCTTATACACATAATGAGGCTGATCCTTTTGATTAGAGAGTCCCGAACATGATAGGTTGAACCAAGTTTGAAGAATTAAGAGAACAATTGATGAACATAATAGGTTATGGAGGCGTAGCAGGGAAAGTGTTTGTTTATTCTTTACAGGAGATTCCAGAACCAGAGCAAAACCATGGCGAGAATCCAGGAACCAACCAGAGGAAGGGGGACCCCGAAAAGAAGCACAGCACAGAGAACCACAGTACCAGCAAATGTGTTGTTTAAGAGACTAAAAGCTTGTTAGACACAGGTTGAATGTGCGCGTAAAAGTAATGAAGAGTAATGAGAGGGACTTTAGGAATAGTTTGCAGGATTTCTATGTTATGTAAATTGCCCAAGAATAGTGTTAAGACCGGATATATGTTACCCCTAGAGGGGGTGAAAACCAGGAGTAAATTTTACATTTTAACTCTATAGAGGCCTTTTAATAGGATAAAGTTAATTATACATGATTGGATTTTATAGTGAGCATTGAGGGAAGTCAGAAGTGCGGTTAAATTGTGACTCTGGGGTCAAAAGCGGATGGTAGGAAGAGAAGCAATGATAGCTCACAGCCCAGCGTAAACGCGAGGTGCTGTATAAGGGCGTGATTTATTTGTTTGATTTATTTGTTGTGGATACAAGTAACTACGCCATAGTAATAAGGGAACATTGAAAGGGTTGGACAATTGAAAGGTTTCATTTTTGATATGATTTCTTTTGTTATATTTTAGCTATTATTCTCACATGAAAGTAAACTTAATGGGAGAAATTAGGAATTATGTTTCTGGTTTCTTGGGAAACACGAAAGGGGAAACTGTTGGGATTTAAATATACAATCTGAATGCTTATTTGCTGATTATATGTATAAGAGAGGCGCAACTCTGAGTACAGTCTGTGCCAAAAGTACTAACAGGAAACTGCGTGCTTTTGCAGAGAAAATAGGAGCTGCAGCCAGAAAGTGAAACTAAGCAGAGTCTTTGATCGAAACTCAAAGTGTGTGTGACGTCTAGAGGAAGTATATAAATAACTAGGCTTCCTGTTTGTGCTTCAGACCGGTACATGACTTTTCTTTTTATGTCAGGATGTCATGTTGAGGCTTGTTGTTTCTGTGTGACATTGATGACACGCCTCACAAACTAGAACAGCCTTTATTAAATCCATATATAACGACTGAATGGAGGCTGGAGTGGATACTAATCATCATTGTGCTTTTACTTAACAAATGAGTCACCTGAACATAAAACATCTTCATTAAACATTAATAAATATTTATGTATTTTATGAGAGCTAGAAGAAAGAAGGGTGGAACTTCAATACTGTCCTGGATGCATGCCGACTATAGTTTATGGCCAAAGACTGTGTGTATTTAATGCCAGTTTAGGTTCATTCTTGAATAAATTATTGTGCTTTTAAATTTCCAACAACATCTTCCTGGAAGGTTTAAACTCACTCACAAAAGTGAAGAACATTTCTGTGCATTGGGTGTGTTGCTGCTTAAATGCATCATCAGACATGCAATAAACTGTAATAGACTGTGCTGTCAGTCAGCTTGTTGGTATTTACCAGGAGATTAAAAAAAGCTCCTGGTTCTGATCACTGACGCCAGCAGCTGCTGCACACATGAATCACCTCTGTGCAATATTTAGCAAAGACTTCCTGCAAAACATTTCCTGTAAAAGTAACTTATGTTGACTGAAGCTTACCTATCAAACTGGTGAAGAAAGTCAGTCATAAACAAGAAAAGAAATTCTGGAGTACCACTGTAAAATTCTTCAAACACAAAATAAATAGTTCAAATAAAGTCGTTTTTGCAATATTTTGAAATATTACTATAAACATATTTATGAACTGACACAATTGTGTTTTCCATTGTGAAGCTTTTATTGGTGTGTGTGCTCACATGTTAGATTTACAAGACGGTGTGATTTTTTCATATTGCTATCACCAAATATATCGGTCCGAAATTACAGATCCGGATTCTTTTTGATGGGAAGAAACACTAGTGAAAGTTATTTTCTGAATTATAATTAGAGGATATTTGGAAACTCCAGCATTTTGCTATATTTGGATTTGACTGTATTTTTGCTTTTCTCGTACAATTTGTCATATTGGCTCAATCGATGATGAAAGTTAAACATTAAAGTTTTCTATATGCTTTCTTTCGCAGTAGTGTAAAACTCAAATACAGACCACTCAAAAAGGTCCAAAATTGAACAAATGTTTAAAATCATTTGCTGCCGACAGAAATGATGAGCTAATGGAAGTGGACTGATAAATGAAATGGATGCATGGCTGATAGACACTGCTCGCTGCTGAATAAAAATGATTGTGGTATGGCAGTATGGCTAAACAGGTGTTGTCTCAAAGCACAGGAAGAATTGTAACAAAATCTTAAACTATCACCTATCTGGGGTTTTGGACAGTTAATTATTAGAGTAAAATGATAAGCTGAATGTTACCAAGGTCCAATTCACAATGGGTTCAACATGTGAACATGAAATGTGTTGTGGAGTTTTGAGTCCGTCTGACAGAGTTCTGGCTCCACCACTCACAGACTACGTGGTGCTGAAGTTTTAAATCAGAGTAATGCTTTCTTGTTCTTTCCAGTCTGCCTACATTAGGCTACCTGAATGCAGATTTCACTTCAAGGTTGTGTGGTAAAAGTGTCATGGCTGACTGGTAGTTTCAGCTGCAGAGAGAAACTGTGATGTTTTATGAGCCAGCGACATGTGATAACATCAGCATCCAGATAAATATGTGCAGGTGGAGTAATGGTAGATATCGTCCTGGTTGAAGGTGTGTGCAGACACAGCTTGAATGCAAGTGTCTCTCTGCTTTTGTCCTCCTGAAACAGCCAACAACACTGACTGTTGCAGTGCTGTTTCACACATGCTCTGTGACATTTTTCAGAAGTGACCTGCTACATTTTACCGCTGTGACTGTGAACAGGTTCAGTCCTCTAATTAGAATTCTCGTACCTGCAGTAAGATTCGTATTGGTCTTCTTTGAGGTCTCGTTTATTTAAGGGGAAAAGTTGTGTCAGTTACCTGTTGCATTAAAGTGTGATGACAACAGGTCCTGACCAAATGTCCATATGTGGCGCAGTGGGAGTGAGACGCAAAGTTTCTGCTTACATCACATTCTTCTGCACCTCTGTGGTTGTAAAAGCAGCTGTATGTGAGTGTCAACTGTTAGTTGTGTTAGATTACCACTGTCAAGTTTAATAATCAAATTGGATATTTGAGTTGATTGTTTACATTACAAGGAGATATCAGACCCCATAAAACCACAGTCATATACTCTGGATTATCAGAATCACTCATTTTTATCCTTATCTACTCTTTTTTGTCTCTGTGTGTTTATATACCACTGCAGCATGTCACTCAATTTTCTCCCACAGTTTGTGTTTACCTGTTTTGTCTTTTTCTGGGTGGTGTTATTTTTTTTCTCCTTAGCTTTCCTCATGTTGTGCATTTTCCATTGTTATACCTCTCTGACCTGTCTTCCCCATGTGATGTTTTCGTGCAATGTATGTATGGTCAGAGGGTATGATGGCGCCGCCATTGCGTGCAAATGGTCGGCAGCCTTAACATGAAATTTCCCACTCGTGGGACTAATAAAGGCATCTCATCTCGTCTCATCTCATCTTCCAAATACTGCAGGGTCTTTAATTTACAACAGGAAACATGATGAAATAACTATTGTGATTTGCAGAAATATAAACAAAGCTGAATATAACTCAGTATTAACACTGACTATTGTAGAGAAATGATTATTATGAGAAATTATTCTCATCTTTAAAAAGTCAGGAGACACTTATTAATCAGTGCAAAAAGACTTTATTTATGATAAGCTCAGTGTTGAGATTGTAGACATCACTATATTTTTAATATCAGTCCTCTGATCACACAAGTTTGGAACACACAAACATCAGGAAAACATTTAACAACTTCTCTCTGATAGATATAAATAAATAAATAAAACCATAATAAATAAGAATAAATATATGATTAAACATTTGGTTACTTAAACATTTCAAATGGTCACAGGTACTTCAGTTTGTTGCTTCATTTGGAGGATGTGAACTTAAGAAATGTTAAAAACATGATCTGAGTACATGTGACGACAGAGCCAGAACTACTGTAAGGAAGCTGATGTTGTTGAGAATAGCAGAGGAGGTGGTTGTTGCTGTCGCTGCAGTTATGGTTGTTGAAGCAGCTGTAGTTGTTGTCGCGGCGGTTTTGGTTGTTGTTGGAACAGTTGTGGTTGTTGTTGCTGCTGTTGTTGTTGTTGTCGCTGCAGTTGTGATTGTTGTTGGAACAGCTGTGGTTGTTGTCGCTGCAGTTGTGATTGTTGTTGGAGCAGCTGTGGTTGTTGTCGCTGCAGTTGTGATTGTTGTTGGAGCAGCTGTGGTTGTTGTCGCTGCAGTTGTGATTGTTGTTGGAGCAGCTGTGGTTGTTGGAGCAGCTGTGGTTGTTGGAACAGCTGTGGTTGTTGGAGCAGCTGTGGTTGTTGTCGCTGCAACTGTGGTTGTTGTTGGAGCAGCTGTGGTTGTTGTTGGTGCAGCTGTGGTTGTTGTTGGAGCAGCTGTGGTTGTTGTCGCTGCAGTTGTGGTTGTTGTTGTCGCAGCTGTAGTTGTTGTCGGTGCAGTTGTGATTGTTGTTGGAGCAGCTGTGGTTGTTGTTGGTGCAACTGTGGTTGTTGTTGGAGCAGCTGTGGTTGTTGTCGCTGCAACTGTGGTTGTTGTTGGAGCAGCTGTGGTTGTTGTTGGTGCAGCTGTGGTTGTTGTTGGAGCAGCTGTGGTTGTTTTCGCTGCAGCTGTGGTTGTTGTTGGAACAGCTGTAGTTGTTGTCCCTGCAGCTGTGGTTGTTGTTGGAGCAGCTGTGGTTGTTGTCGCTGCAGCTGTGGTTGTTGTTGGAACAGCTGTGGTTGTTGTCCCTGCAGCTGTGGTTGTTGTTGGAGCAGCTGTAGTTGTTGTCGCTGCAGCTGTGGTTGTTGTTGGAACAGCTGTGGTTGTTGTCCCTGCAGCTGTGGTTGTTGTTGGAGCAGCTGTGGTTGTTGTCGCTGCAGCTGTGGTTGTTGTTGGAACAGCTGTGGTTGTTGTCCCTGCAGCTGTGGTTGTTGTTGGAGCAGCTGTAGTTGTTGTCGCTGCAGCTGTGGTTGTTGTTGGAACAGCTGTGGTTGTTGTCCCTGCAGCTGTGGTTGTTGTTGGAGCAGCTGTGGTTGTTGTTGGTGCAGCTGTGGTTGTTGTTGGAGCAGCTGTGGTTGTTGTCGCTGCAGTTGTGGTTGTCGTTGGAACAGCTGTAGTTATTGTCGGTGCAGCTGTGGTTGTTGTTGGAGCAGCTGTGGTTGTTGTCGCTGCAGTTGTGGTTGTTGTTGTCGCAGCTGTAGTTGTTGTCGGTGCAGTTGTGGTTGTCGTTGGAACAGCTGTGGTTGTTGTTGGGGCAGCTGTGATTGTTGTTGGAGCAGATGTGGTTGTTGTTGGAGCAGCTGTGGTTGTTGTTGGAACAGCTGTAGTTGTTGTCGCTGCAACTGTAGTTGTTGTTGGAGCAGCTGTGGTTGTTGTTGTCGCAGCTGTAGTTGTTGTCGGTGCAGCTGTAGTTGTTGTCGCTGCAACTGTAGTTGTTGTTGTCGCAGCTGTAGTTGTTGTCGGTGCAACTGTAGTTGTTGTTGTCGCAGCTGTAGTTGTTGTCGGTGCAACTGTAGTTGTTGTTGTCGCAGCTGTAGTTGTTGTCGCTGCAACTGTAGTTGTTGTTGTCGCAGCTGTAGTTGTTGTCGGTGCAGCTGTAGTTGTTGTCGCTGCAACTGTAGTTGTTGTTGTCGCAGCTGTAGTTGTTGTCGCTGCAACTGTGGTTGTTGTTGGAGCAGTTTTGGTTGTTGTCGCAGCAGTTGTGGTTGTTGTTGGAGCAGCTGTGGTTGTTGGAGCAGCTGTGGTTGTTGGAGCAGCTGTGGTTGTTGGAGCAGCAGTTGTGGTTGTTGTTGGAGCAGCTGTGGTTGTTGTTGCTGCAGATGTGGTTGTTGTTGGAGCAGCTGTGGTTGTTGTCGCAGCAGTTGTGGTTGTTGTTGGAGCAGCTGTAGTTGTTGTCGGTGCAGCTGTAGTTGTTGTCGCTGCAACTGTAGTTGTTGTTGTCGCAGCTGTAGTTGTTGTCGGTGCAACTGTAGTTGTTGTTGGAGCAGCTGTGGTTGTTGTCGCTGCAACTGTGGTTGTTGTTGGAGCAGCTGTGGTTGTTGTCGCTGCAACTGTGGTTGTTGTTGGAGCAGCTGTGGTTGTTGTTGGTGCAGCTGTGGTTGTTGTTGGAGCAGCTGTAGTTGTTGTCGCTGCAGTTGTGGTTGTTGTTGTCGCAGCTGTAGTTGTTGTCGGTGCAGCTGTGGTTGTTGTTGGAGCAGCTGTGGTTGTTGTCGCTGCAGTTGTGGTTGTTGTTGTCGCAGCTGTAGTTGTTGTCGCTGCAGTTGTGGTTGTCGTTGGAACAGCTGTGGTTGTTGTTGGGGCAGCTGTGATTGTTGTTGGAGCAGATGTGGTTGTTGTTGGAGCAGCTGTGGTTGTTGTTGGAACAGCTGTAGTTGTTGTCGCTGCAACTGTAGTTGTTGTTGGAGCAGCTGTGGTTGTTGTTGTCGCAGCTGTAGTTGTTGTCGGTGCAGCTGTAGTTGTTGTCGCTGCAACTGTAGTTGTTGTTGTCGCAGCTGTAGTTGTTGTCGGTGCAACTGTAGTTGTTGTCGCTGCAGCTGTAGTTGTTGTTGTCGCAGCTGTAGTTGTTGTCGGTGCAACTGTAGTTGTTGTCGCTGCAGCTGTGGTTGTTGTTGGAACAGCTGTAGTTGTTGTCGGTGCAACTGTAGTTGTTGTCGCTGCAGCTGTAGTTGTTGTCGGTGCAGTTGTGGTTGTTGTTGGAGCAGCTGTGGTTGTTTTCGCTGCAGCTGTGGTTGTTGTTGGAACAGCTGTAGTTGTTGTCGGTGCAACTGTAGTTGTTGTCGCTGCAGCTGTAGTTGTTGTTGGAACAGCTGTAGTTGTTGTCGCTGCAGCTGTGGTTGTTGTTGGAACAGCTGTGGTTGTTGTCGCTGCAGATGTGGTTGTTGTCGCTGCAGATGTGGTTGTTGTCGCTGCAGTTGTGGTTGTTTTTGGAGCAGCTGTGGTTGTTGTCGCAGCAGTTGTGGTTGTTGTTGGAGCAGCTGTAGTTGTTGTCGCTGCAGCTGTGGTTGTTGTTGGAACAGCTGTGGTTGTTGTTGGAGCAGCTGTAGTTGTTGTCGCTGCAGCTGTGGTTGTTGTTGGAACAGCTGTGATTGTTGTTGGTGCAGCTGTGGTTGTTGTTGGAGCAGCTGTGGTTGTTGTTGGTGCAGCTGTGGTTGTTGTTGGAGCAGCTGTGGTTGTTGTCGCTGCAGTTGTGGTTGTTGTTGTCGCAGCTGTAGTTGTTGTCGCTGCAGTTGTGGTTGTCGTTGGAACAGCTGTGGTTGTTGTTGGGGCAGCTGTGATTGTTGTTGGAGCAGATGTGGTTGTTGTCGCTGCAGTTGTGATTGTTGTTGGAACAGCTGTGGTTGTTGTTGCTGCAGTTGTGGTTGTTGTTGGAGCAGCTGTGGTTGTTGGAGCAGCTGTGGTTGTTGTCGCAGCAGTTGTGGTTGTTGTTGGAGCAGTTTTGGTTGTTGTCGCAGCAGTTTTCGTTGTTGTTGGAGCAGCTGTGGTTGTTGTCGCAGCAGTTGTGGTTGTTGTTGGAGCAGCTGTGGTTGTTGGAGCAGCTGTGGTTGTTGGAGCAGCAGTTGTGGTTGTTGTTGGAGCAGCTGTGGTTGTTGTCGCAGCAGTTGTGGTTGTTGTTGGAGCAGCTGTGGTTGTTGTTGCTGCAGATGTGGTTGTTGTCGCTGCAGATGTGGTTGTTGTCGCTGCGTTGCAGCAGGCTGTGTAGAGGATCTTACGTCATTTTCATATTTCATCACATTAACCACATCTTTATGAATAGGAAATTCTTTGACAAATTAATTTTTTTCCTACCAACAACAAGAAGAACGATGACAAACATCTTTGCGATCATGGTGATGCTGTTTTTCTGCTCCTGTCTCTGAAAATAAAAATTCACTGTGGTTATTATGATTTAAAGAAAGCATTATTCCTACAATTGCCTTAATTAAGCTTTCTAAAGTTATCTTGAAAAGAAGTTTGAGATCTAAAACCCATAATATAAAAAAGTTCCTATTCAATTACATAATTTAAAATATAGATTTTTTTTCTATAGTACTGTCTTTGTGATAGTCCACATCTCTCAACGAGGTGCTTGTACACGCAAAAGCAACAAGAAGAAATTAAGAAATCATGAAGGAAAGGCTCTGACTATCATGACCTCATTGTTCCTGACTGTAAATCAGAGCATAAGAAAACCCTTGATGTTTATAGTGTTAATCAACTCCAATATTGACATATAATCACTCACCCATTAAATCAATCAATCTATCTATCTATCTATCTATCTATCTATCTATCTATCTATCTATCTATCTATCTATCTATCTATCTATCTATCTATCTATCTATCTATCTATCTATCTATCTACCTGTGTGTGTGTGTGAATGTGTCATATATTATTTATCAAGGGTAATAGCAAAAAACAAAACAAAAACAGAAGCATAAAAAAACCTTCAGAACTTTAAGATAAACACAACCCAACACAACAAATTGCTGCCTAAATTACACCATATGTTGCCAAAAGATCATTTCCAGAAATAAATCTATCAATTCATCTTAAATTCACATGTAGATGTCAGATATATATTTAATATTAGGGTTACTTACATAGTATTTCTTTGCTTGTAAGTCGTCCACTGCAGTGAAAGAAAGTGATGTTCTCTGACTTCATCTCCTCTTTTTATAATCAGCCAACATGAACCTGAGGACAAATATGTGCAGGTGGAGTAATGGTAGTTATCGTCATGGTTTAAGGTGTGTGCACTAAACTTTTATTTACCTGCATCTCTCTCCTATTGTCCTCCTGAAACAGTCATCACTTTAATTTTAGCACTTACACACACACAGACACACACACACACACACACACACATATTTGTGACATGTTTTGACGTGAGCTTCGACATTTTCTCTGTGTGACTATGACTACATTTATGTGATTGTATCTTTATGGCTACATTAGGACTCTATGTGGTCCATAAAAGATGACCATTTTGGATAATAAAATCTGACAGAAGAAAACAAATATTCGGTGATTAGTTTTGGATTAACTAAATCTCACAACTGGCTGACTAGATTTAGACGGAGAATCAACATTTACAGGTTGGTGGTGCTCGGTGGGCAGTCAGCGTCCACATCAAAATAACTCTGATTTCTCTCTTTTTTGTCTTTTCTTTTACACACATTCTAAATATTACTGGTTCATTTACTTGAAATGAAGAAGTTTTCATCAATGGAAATAAGAAGTCAGTTTTAAAGGCATTCTTGCGAGTTGGGAGCTTGCTTTCATTTTCTTCTTGCAACACTTAATGCAGGAAGTCATTCCTCAGTTATCAGAGACACAAGGTGAGACCCGACTAAAAGACACTTACACACTTGTGCTGTAATAAATTGAATATAGCCACCGAGTACCGCTGGCCATGATTAAAAATGCAGGTTTAATGCATTTCAGCATTATGTTCACTTTTCAGACCTGACTGGGTTCATCTTTTGCACCTTCAAATCTTCAAATATACACAGGTATCAAAAAGTGAGAGTAAAGGATGCTTACAGTCTTTAAAGGTGTAAACTTTTATTTCTTTGAGCCTAAAACAACACCAGTGTGAATCAGTCACTTTATGTAAATAGTTTATTTGTAAAGACTTTAGATATACACATCCTTCATTGATCGCACGAGGGTTTATTTTTTTCTGTAACAGCAGCATGATAAAGAGTAAAAAAAGTGCAGCTGCAATAAACCACATATTATCAACACAGTTAAAATAATAGTACCACAGATGCCCAGTAAGTGTCTTATACTGTAACACAGGTCAGGGATTTATATATATATATATATATATATATACACAACATATTTCTGCTTTGTTGAACTTGTTTTATGAATCTTGCTGATCTGGTGCAACTCTGGAAATTAATTGATGCAGATTTGTTCATTAATTTATTCTGAAGTTATTCCAACACATGGATTTTCTTTTAGTTCTTTGGAGATATGCATATGAACAGCAGCACACACAGCAGTTTATAAAATATAGCTGAGCAGGTTTGATCCCGGCCTTTCTCTGTCGCACAATCAGTCATAAGAGGTGTGGTTATTGAAGCTGCTTCTAGTTGCATAAACTTGCAGCCACACCTCATAGTTTAGTCTCCTGTGCGTTAACAGATGTTGAGAATTAACATTCATTGTTTCTGTACTGAGGTCCAAAAACAGCTTAAAGCATTTCCCAGCATGTACTTGAGATGGTTGAGCCTTCACTGAGGAATGCCACATATCCGTCAAACAGGAGACAACACGTCACACGAAAACCTGTCCTGTGTGACCTTCAGTTCTGTGATGATGCATTTCTATGTTGTGATACAACATGATGTAGGAAAATGGAGATTCTGTTAGGCAACAACACAACAAAACTAATATCACAACACACACGTATGTACATTATGAACTGGAAAAAGTCCCTAGATCTTCAACTGAGGCATCTATAACACAAATAATAACACGTCTTGACCCACATCCGGTCTGTCTCTGGGGCTCCTGAGTGCCCGTTGGGCCACAAGGGGGTGAGGGAGGATGGGGTGCAGTTGATACAGTTTGGGTGGATGTTTGCAGTGACTTATCTCAAACTTACACCAGCCTGGGATCTGTGTGTAGTCTTGGGAAGTCCAACAGGTAGCCAGGGAGTGCTCCACTCTCCCTGTGGTAGGATTTAGGAAATAGGGGTGCTTACTAGCGCTCTCTTTCTGAGGGTAGTCCTCTACCTCCTGGCCATCCCATGCCTTCTCCTCTCGAGGCTTCCTGTGACAACACATTATTCACACAGGCAGGGTCTTTGGGGGGGGGGGGGGGGGGGGGGGGGTGCCTTTATATGGCACCTTACAGCATATATAATTTGTATACAAATGTATATAGCTGTGTGTCTTTTATCTTTTATTCTAAAGTAATTTTAATGTAAAGAATCTACATACTGCTAATGGAGAGATGCCAAACTGCCTTTCATTGTTGTTGTAACAGTGACAATAAAGATCTATCTTTTCTATCTGATTTTATCTTAGCTGGCTGTGCTGTGCGGCCATTTGTTGCTCCTTTTTAATTACGCTATAGCCATTACATCTCTTGACATAGCAACATACACGTAGGATCTTGGGGGCAGGTGCGTTACCCAGGATAGGCGGGGATATTGTCCCTGCTGCTCGCTGCTGGTTGTTGTTTCATTTGTTATTTAAGATATCTCAGGGATAAAATGTGTTGTCAAACTTCTGTGCACTAACAGAAAGGAGAGTTTCACTGGTCTGGCCCACATAGACTCAAAATGAGGTGAGTGTGTTTGGAGATGTAAAATGAGTTTGACCTCGCTGCCGTAAACCCAACAACAAGTCAATGTTTGGGTCAAGTGTAATTTTGGTGGTGTTTTCACTATAGTCAAACCTTGTATTCTAATGAACTGCTAGAGACTGAATTGGAGTAGCATGATCTTTGGTGACTTCTTGATGTTAATGCTCAGAGCTTTTCAGTTTTCATGAAAAGTCTTGATTCTTTGCTGGTAGCATTAAATAAGCAACAGGCGATGTACGTGAGATTTCTGTTGTGGATTTCAAAGGACACACAACTACATGACATATCAGACGATGTCTTCCCGGGACAGGAAGTGACCACCAGCCTACTTCAACTGCAGCACACTTCAACGTGCGCTGATGTGCAAGTTCCCCATCATCACTGCTGGCAGCTTTAATTTATTTTACTTTTCAAATGAACTCTACCTTACGTGACTTTAATCTTCAGGACAGGTCGTCATGTTGAGCCTTGTATTGTCTGTGTGACATTGTGAACACACCTCACACACTAGAACAGCCGTTATTAAATCCATATATAAAGACTGAATGGATGCTGGAGTGGATACTAATTGTCATGGTTCTGGGTCAGTTTTGACACAGTATTTTGAGATGTTTTGGTTTGATTTTGTATTATGGATTATTTTCTGATTCTCTTGTTGTGCTTTGTTGATTATTATTAGAATTCTATGTTTCAGGTCATTCTGGTTGAGGGGTCAGTTCTTAGGTTCAGTTTCGATGCCCTCATTTTTCTGCATGTTTAGTTCAGTGTCTAGTCTGCGTCTTTGTGTTGTTATTTCCTGTTTCCTGTTTTATTGTGAAGGTCCGTGTTTTATGTGAGTGTATTCAGTTTTGCCTCCCTTGTCTCATCTCGTCAATTACTTCCAGCTGTGTTCCCCACCTGTGTGTAATCTCCTTGTGTTCTTCTGTGTGTATTTAAGTCATGTCTTCTTATGTTGTAGTCGCTGGTCTGTCTGTGAATCTACCGTGTTTCATCCACGTGTTCTCCCTGCTGTCTACCGTCATATGCCTCTGCTCAACCTCCTCCATGTTCGTGTTCATGTCTAGTAGTTTAGTTTTCCCAGTTCAGATTATCTTTAGTTCCGTTTGCCGTTTTCCACTTGTGTTTTATTTTTTACAATAAACGTCCTTCGCACCTCCACGAGTGCCTACAATTGGATCCTCCTTTATTTTTCTCCACACGGCTCATCCCATTTGCCGTGACAGTATTGACCCGCCAGGTTATGGATCCAGCGGCATTCGCCCCACAGAAGGAGCTTCGGGAGCTCATAATCGACTCTGCTTCAAGGTTGAAATTTCCCACTCGTGGGACTAATAAAGGCATCTCATCTCGTCTCATCTCATCTTCCAAATACTGCAGGGTCTTTAATTTACAACAGGAAACATGATGAAATAACTATTGTGATTTGCAGAAATATAAACAAAGCTGAATATAACTCAGTATTAACACTGACTATTGTAGAGAAATGATTATTATGAGAAATTATTCTCATCTTTAAAAAGTCAGGAGACACTTATTAATCAGTGCAAAAAGACTTTATTTATGATAAGCTCAGTGTTGAGATTGTAGACATCACTATATTTTTAATATCAGTCCTCTGATCACACAAGTTTGGAACACACAAACATCAGGAAAACATTTAACAACTTCTCTCTGATAGATATAAATAAATAAATAAAACCATAATAAATAAGAATAAATATATGATTAAACATTTGGTTACTTAAACATTTCAAATGGTCACAGGTACTTCAGTTTGTTGCTTCATTTGGAGGATGTGAACTTAAGAAATGTTAAAAACATGATCTGAGTACATGTGACGACAGAGCCAGAACTACTGTAAGGAAGCTGATGTTGTTGAGAATAGCAGAGGAGGTGGTTGTTGCTGTCGCTGCAGTTATGGTTGTTGAAGCAGCTGTAGTTGTTGTCGCGGCAGTTTTGGTTGTTGTTGGAACAGTTGTGGTTGTTGTTGCTGGTGTTGTTGTTGTTGTTGCTGCGGTTGTTGTTGAAGCAGCTGCAGTTGTTGTCGCGGCAGTTGTGGTTATTGTCGGAACAGCTGTAGTTGTTGTCGCTGCAGTTGTGATTGTTGTTGGAGCAGCTGTGGTTGTTGTCGCTGCAGTTGTGATTGTTGTTGGAGCAGCTGTGGTTGTTGTTGCTGCAGTTGTGATTGTTGTTGGAGCAGCTGTAGTTGTTGTCGCTGCAGTTGTGATTGTTGTTGGAGCAGCTGTGGTTGTTGTTGCTGCAGTTGTGATTGTTGTTGGAGCAGCTGTAGTTGTTGTCGCTGCAGCTGTGGTTGTTGTTGGAGCAGCTGTGGTTGTTGTCCCTGTAGCTGGTGTTGTTGTTGGAACAGCTGTGGTTGTTGTCGCTGCAGATGTGGTTGTTGTCGCTGCAGATGTGGTTGTTGTCGCTGCAGATGTGGTTGTTGTTGGAGCAGCTGTGGTTGTTGTCGCTGCAGTTGTGATTGTTGTTGGAGCAGCTGTGGTTGTTGTCGCTGCAGTTGTGGTTGTTGTTGGAGCAGCTGTGGTTGTTGTTGGAGCAGCTGTGGTTGTTGTCGCTGCAGTTGTGGTTGTTGTTGGAGCAGCTGTGGTTGTTGTCGCTGCAGTTGTGGTTGTTGTTGGAGCAGCTGTGATTGTTGTTGGAGCAGCTGTGGTTGTTGTCGCTGCAGTTGTGATTGTTGTTGGAGCAGCTGTGGTTGTTGTCGCTGCAGTTGTGGTTGTTGTTGGAGCAGCTGTGGTTGTTGTCGCTGCAGTTGTGGTTGTTGTTGGAGCAGCTGTGGTTGTTGTTGCTGCAGTTGTGATTGTTGTTGGAGCAGCTGTGGTTGTTGTCGCTGCAGTTGTAGTTGTTGTTGGAGCAGTTGTGGTTGTTGTTGGAGCAGCTGTGGTTGTTGTTGGAGCAGCTGTGATTGTTGTTGGAGCAGCTGTGGTTGTTGTCGCTGCAGTTGTGATTGTTGTTGGAGCAGCTGTGGTTGTTGTCGCTGCAGTTGTGGTTGTTGTTGGAGCAGCTGTGGTTGTTGTCGCTGCAGTTGTGGTTGTTGTTGGAGCAGCTGTGGTTGTTGTTGCTGCAGTTGTGATTGTTGTTGGAGCAGCTGTGGTTGTTGTCGCTGCAGTTGTAGTTGTTGTTGGAGCAGCTGTGGTTGTTGTCGCTGCAGTTGTGGTTGTTGTTGGAGCAGCTGTGATTGTTGTTGGAGCAGCTGTGGTTGTTGTCGCTGCAGTTGTGATTGTTGTTGGAGCAGCTGTGGTTGTTGTCGCTGCAGTTGTGGTTGTTGTTGGAGCAGCTGTGATTGTTGTTGGAGCAGCTGTGGTTGTTGTCGCTGCAGTTGTGATTGTTGTTGGAGCAGCTGTGGTTGTTGTCGCTGCAGTTGTGGTTGTTGTTGGAGCAGCTGTGGTTGTTGTCGCTGCAGTTGTGGTTGTTGTTGGAGCAGCTGTGGTTGTTGTTGCTGCAGTTGTGATTGTTGTTGGAGCAGCTGTGGTTGTTGTCGCTGCAGTTGTAGTTGTTGTTGGAGCAGTTGTGGTTGTTGTTGGAGCAGCTGTGGTTGTTGTTGGAGCAGCTGTGATTGTTGTTGGAGCAGCTGTGGTTGTTGTCGCTGCAGTTGTGATTGTTGTTGGAGCAGCTGTGGTTGTTGTCGCTGCAGTTGTGGTTGTTGTTGGAGCAGCTGTGGTTGTTGTCGCTGCAGTTGTGGTTGTTGTTGGAGCAGCTGTGGTTGTTGTTGCAGCAGTTGTGATTGTTGTTGGAGCAGCTGTGGTTGTTGTCGCTGCAGTTGTAGTTGTTGTTGGAGCAGTTGTGGTTGTTGTTGGAGCAGCTGTGGTTGTTGTTGCTGCAGTTGTGATTGTTGTTGGAGCAGCTGTGGTTGTTGTCGCTGCAGTTGTAGTTGTTGTTGGAGCAGCTGTGATTGTTGTTGGAGCAGCTGTGGTTGTTGTCGCTGCAGCTGTGGTTGTTGTCACTGCAGATGTGGTTGTTGTCGCTGCAACTGTGGTTGTTGTTGGAGCAGCTGTAGTTGTTGTTCGAGCAGATGTGGTTGTTGTCGCTACAACTGTGGTTGTTGTTGGAGCAGCTGTGGTTGTTGTCGCTGCAGCTGTGGTTGTTGTTGGAGCAGCTGTGGTTGTTGTTGGAGCAGCTGTGGTTGTTGTCGCTGCAGATGTGGTTGTTGTCGCTGCAGATGTGGTTGTTGTCGCTGCAGATGTGGTTGTTGTCGCTGCAGATGTGGTTGTTGTCGCTGCAGTTGTGGTTGTTGTTGGAGCAGTTGTGGTTGTTGTTGGAGCAGCTGTGGTTGTTGTCGCTGCAGATGTGGTTGTTGTCGCTGCAGCTGTGGTTGTTGTCACTGCAGATGTGGTTGTTGTCGCTGCAACTGTGGTTGTTGTTGGAGCAGCTGTAGTTGTTGTTCGAGCAGATGTGGTTGTTGTCGCTACAACTGTGGTTGTTGTTGGAGCAGCTGTGGTTGTTGTCGCTGCAGCTGTGGTTGTTGTTGGAGCAGCTGTGGTTGTTGTTGGAGCAGCTGTGGTTGTTGTCGCTGCAGATGTGGTTGTTGTCGCTGCAGATGTGGTTGTTGTCGCTGCAGATGTGGTTGTTGTCGCTGCAGATGTGGTTGTTGTCGCTGCAGTTGTGGTTGTTGTTGGAGCAGTTGTGGTTGTTGTTGGAGCAGCTGTGGTTGTTGTCGCTGCAGATGTGGTTGTTGTCGCAGCAGTTGTGGTTGTTGTCGCTGCAGATGTGGTTGTTGTCGCAGCAGTTGTGGTTGTTGTCGCTGCAGTTGTGGTTGTTGTCGCTGCAGATGTGGTTGTTGTCGCAGCAGTTGTGGTTGTTGTCGCTGCAGATGTGGTTGTTGTCGCTGCAGATGTGGTTGTTGTTGCTGCAGATGTGGTTGTTGTCGCTGCAGTTGTGGTTGTTGTTGGAGCAGTTGTGGTTGTTGTTGGAGCAGCTGTGGTTGTTGTCGCTGCAGATGTGGTTGTTGTCGCTGCAGCTGTGGTTGTTGTCACTGCAGATGTGGTTGTTGTCGCTGCAACTGTGGTTGTTGTTGGAGCAGCTGTAGTTGTTGTTCGAGCAGATGTGGTTGTTGTCGCTACAACTGTGGTTGTTGTTGGAGCAGCTGTGGTTGTTGTCGCTGCAGCTGTGGTTGTTGTTGGAGCAGCTGTGGTTGTTGTTGGAGCAGCTGTGGTTGTTGTCGCTGCAGATGTGGTTGTTGTCGCTGCAGATGTGGTTGTTGTCGCTGCAGATGTGGTTGTTGTCGCTGCAGATGTGGTTGTTGTCGCTGCAGTTGTGGTTGTTGTTGGAGCAGTTGTGGTTGTTGTTGGAGCAGCTGTGGTTGTTGTCGCTGCAGATGTGGTTGTTGTCGCTGCAGATGTGGTTGTTGTCGCAGCAGTTGTGGTTGTTGTCGCTGCAGTTGTGGTTGTTGTCGCTGCGTTGCAGCAGGCTGTGTAGAGAATCTTACGTCATTTTCATATTTCATCACATTAACCACATCTTTATGAATAGGAAATTCTCTGACAAATTATTTTTTTTCCTACCAACAACAACAAGAACGATGACAAACATCTTGGCGATCATGGTGATGCTGATTTTCTGCTCCTGTCTCTGAAAATAAAAATTCACTGTGGTTATTATGATTTAAAGAAAGCATTATTCCTACAATTGCCTTAATTAAGCTTTCTAAAGTTATCTTGAAAAGAAGTTTGAGATCTAAAACTCATAATATAAAAAAGTTCCTATTCAATTACATAATTTAAAATATAGATTTTTTTTCTATAGTACTGTCTTTGTGATAGTCCACATCTCTCAACGAGGTGCTTGTACACGCAAAAGCAACAAGAAGAAATTAAGAAATCATGAAGGAAAGGCTCTGACTATCATGACCTCATTGTTCCTGACTGTAAATCAGAGCAAAAGTCACCACTTCATGTTTATAGTGTTAATCAACTCGAATATTGACATATAATCACTAACCCATTAAATCTATCTATCTATCTATCTATCTATCTATCTATCTATCTATCTATCTATCTATCTATCTATCTATCTATCTATCTATCTATCTATCTATCTATCTATCTATCTATCTATCTATCTATCTATCTACCTACCTACCTACCTACCTACCTACCTGTGTGTGAGAATGTGTCATATATTATTTATCAAGGGTAATAGCAAAAAACAAAACAAAAACAGAAGCATAAAAAAACCTTCAGAACTTTAAGATAAACACAACCCAACACAACAAATTGCTGCCTAAATTACACCATATGTTGCCAAAAGATCATTTCCAGAAATAAATCTATCAATTCATCTTAAATTCACATGTAGATGTCAGATATATATTTAATATTAGGGTTACTTACATAGTATTTCTTTGCTTGTAAGTCGTCCACTGCAGTGAAAGAAAGTGATGTTCTCTGACTTCATCTCCTCTTTTTATAATCAGCCAACATGAACCTGAGGACAAATATGTGCAGGTGGAGTAATGGTAGTTATCGTCATGGTTTAAGGTGTGTGCACTAAACTTTTATTTACCTGCATCTCTCTCCTATTGTCCTCCTGAAACAGTCATCACTTTAATTTTAGCACTTACACACACACAGACACACACACACACACACACACACACATATTTGTGACATGTTTTGACGTGAGCTTCGACATTTTCTCTGTGTGACTATGACTACATTTATGTGATTGTATCTTTATGGCTACATTAGGACTCTATGTGGTCCATAAAAGATGACCATTTTGGATAATAAAATCTGACAGAAGAAAACAAATATTCGGTGATTAGTTTTGGATTAACTAAATCTCACAACTGGCTGACTAGATTTAGACGGAGAATCAACATTTACAGGTTGGTGGTGCTCGGTGGGCAGTCAGCGTCCACATCAAAATAACTCTGATTTCTCTCTTTTTTGTCTTTTCTTTTACACACATTCTAAATATTACTGGTTCATTTACTTGAAATGAAGAAGTTTTCATCAATGGAAATAAGAAGTCAGTTTTAAAGGCATTCTTGCGAGTTGGGAGCTTGCTTTCATTTTCTTCTTGCAACACTTAATGCAGGAAGTCATTCCTCAGTTATCAGAGACACAAGGTGAGACCCGACTAAAAGACACTTACACACTTGTGCTGTAATAAATTGAATATAGCCACCGAGTACCGCTGGCCATGATTAAAAATGCAGGTTTAATGCATTTCAGCATTATGTTCACTTTTCAGACCTGACTGGGTTCATCTTTTGCACCTTCAAATCTTCAAATATACACAGGTATCAAAAAGTGAGAGTAAAGGATGCTTACAGTCTTTAAAGGTGTAAACTTTTATTTCTTTGAGCCTAAAACAACACCAGTGTGAATCAGTCACTTTATGTAAATAGTTTATTTGTAAAGACTTTAGATATACACATCCTTCATTGATCGCACGAGGGTTTATTTTTTTCTGTAACAGCAGCATGATAAAGAGTAAAAAAAGTGCAGCTGCAATAAACCACATATTATCAACACAGTTAAAATAATAGTACCACAGATGCCCAGTAAGTGTCTTATACTGTAACACAGGTCAGGGATTTATATATATATATATACACAACATATTTCTGCTTTGTTGAACTTGTTTTATGAATCTTGCTGATCTGGTGCAACTCTGGAAATTAATTGATGCAGATTTGTTCATTAATTTATTCTGAAGTTATTCCAACACATGGATTTTCTTTTAGTTCTTTGGAGATATGCATATGAACAGCAGCACACACAGCAGTTTATAAAATATAGCTGAGCAGGTTTGATCCCGGCCTTTCTCTGTCGCACAATCAGTCATAAGAGGTGTGGTTATTGAAGCTGCTTCTAGTTGCATAAACTTGCAGCCACACCTCATAGTTTAGTCTCCTGTGCGTTAACAGATGTTGAGAATTAACATTCATTGTTTCTGTACTGAGGTCCAAAAACAGCTTAAAGCATTTCCCAGCATGTACTTGAGATGGTTGAGCCTTCACTGAGGAATGCCACATATCCGTCAAACAGGAGACAACACGTCACACGAAAACCTGTCCTGTGTGACCTTCAGTTCTGTGATGATGCATTTCTATGTTGTGATACAACATGATGTAGGAAAATGGAGATTCTGTTAGGCAACAACACAACAAAACTAATATCACAACACACACGTATGTACATTATGAACTGGAAAAAGTCCCTAGATCTTCAACTGAGGCATCTACAACACAAATAATAACACGTCTTGACCCACATCCGGTCTGTCTCTGGGGCTCCTGAGTGCCCGTTGGGCCACAAGGGGGTGAGGGAGGATGGGGTGCAGTTGATACAGTTTGGGTGGATGTTTGCAGTGACTTATCTCAAACTTACACCAGCCTGGGATCTGTGTGTAGTCTTGGGAAGTCCAACAGGTAGCCAGGGAGTGCTCCACTCTCCCTGTGGTAGGATTTAGGAAATAGGGGTGCTTACTAGCGCTCTCTTTCTGAGGGTAGTCCTCTACCTCCTGGCCATCCCATGCCTTCTCCTCTCGAGGCTTCCTGTGACAACACATTATTCACACAGGCAGGGTCTTGGGGGGGGGGGGGGGGGGGGTGCCTTTATATGGCACCTTACAGCATATATAACTTGTATACAAATGTATATAGCTGTGTGTCTTTTATCTTTTATTCTAAAGTAATTTTAATGTAAAGAATCTACATACTGCTAATGGAGAGATGCCAAACTGCCTTTCATTGTTGTTGTAACAGTGACAATAAAGATCTATCTTTTCTATCTGATTTTATCTTAGCTGGCTGTGCTGTGCGGCCATTTGTTGCTCCTTTTTAATTACGCTATAGCCATTACATCTCTTGACATAGCAACATACACGTAGGATCTTGGGGGCAGGTGCGTTACCCAGGATAGGCGGGGATATTGTCCCTGCTGCTCGCTGCTGGTTGTTGTTTCATTTGTTATTTAAGATATCTCAGGGATAAAATGTGTTGTCAAACTTCTGTGCACTAACAGAAAGGAGAGTTTCACTGGTCTGGCCCACATAGACTCAAAATGAGGTGAGTGTGTTTGGAGATGTAAAATGAGTTTGACCTCGCTGCCGTAAACCCAACAACAAGTCAATGTTTGGGTCAAGTGTAATTTTGGTGGTGTTTTCACTATAGTCAAACCTTGTATTCTAATGAACTGCTAGAGACTGAATTGGAGTAGCATGATCTTTGGTGACTTCTTGATGTTAATGCTCAGAGCTTTTCAGTTTTCATGAAAAGTCTTGATTCTTTGCTGGTAGCATTAAATAAGCAACAGGCGATGTACGTGAGATTTCTGTTGTGGATTTCAAAGGACACACAACTACATGACATATCAGACGATGTCTTCCCGGGACAGGAAGTGACCACCAGCCTACTTCAACTGCAGCACACTTCAACGTGCGCTGATGTGCAAGTTCCCCATCATCACTGCTGGCAGCTTTAATTTATTTTACTTTTCAAATGAACTCTACCTTACGTGACTTTAATCTTCAGGACAGGTCGTCATGTTGAGCCTTGTATTGTCTGTGTGACATTGTGAACACACCTCACACACTAGAACAGCCGTTATTAAATCCATGTATAAAGACTGAATGGATGCTGGAGTGGATACTAATTGTCATGGTTCTGGGTCAGTTTTGACACAGTATTTTGAGATGTTTTGGTTTGATTTTGTATTATGGATTATTTTCTGATTCTCTTGTTGTGCTTTGTTGATTATTATTACAATTCTATGTTTCAGGTCATTCTGGTTGAGGGGTCAGTTCTTAGGTTCAGTTTCGATGCCCTCATTTTTCTGCATGTTTAGTTCAGTGTCTAGTCTGCGTCTTTGTGTTGTTATTTCCTGTTTCCTGTTTTATTGTGAAGGTCCGTGTTTTATGTGAGTGTATTCAGTTTTGCCTCCCTTGTCTCATCTCGTCAATTACTTCCAGCTGTGTTCCCCACCTGTGTGTAATCTCCTTGTGTTCTTCTGTGTGTATTCAAGTCATGTCTTCTTATGTTGTAGTCGCTGGTCTGTCTGTGAATCTACCGTGTTTCATCCACGTGTTCTCCCTGCTGTCTACCGTCATATGCCTCTGCTCAACCTCCTCCATGTTCGTGTTCATGTCTAGTAGTTTAGTTTTCCCAGTTCAGATTATCTTTAGTTCCGTTTGCCGTTTTCCACTTGTTTTATTTTTTACAATAAACGTCCTTCGCACCTCCACGAGTGCCTACAATTGGATCCTCCTTTATTTTTCTCCACACGGCTCATCCCATTTGCCGTGACAGTATTGACCCGCCAGGTTATGGATCCAGCAGCATTCGCCCCACAGAAGGAGCTTCGGGAGCTCATAATCGACTCTGCTTCAAGGTTGAAATTTCCCACTCGTGGGACTAATAAAGGCATCTCATCTCGTCTCATCTCATCTTCCAAATACTGCAGGGTCTTTAATTTACAACAGGAAACATGATGAAATAACTATTGTGATTTGCAGAAATATAAACAAAGCTGAATATAACTCAGTATTAACACTGACTATTGTAGAGAAATGATTATTATGAGAAATTATTCTCATCTTTAAAAAGTCAGGAGACACTTATTAATCAGTGCAAAAAGACTTTATTTATGATAAGCTCAGTGTTGAGATTGTAGACATCACTATATTTTTAATATCAGTCCTCTGATCACACAAGTTTGGAACACACAAACATCAGGAAAACATTTAACAACTTCTCTCTGATAGATATAAATAAATAAATAAAACCATAATAAATAAGAATAAATATATGATTAAACATTTGGTTACTTAAACATTTCAAATGGTCACAGGTACTTCAGTTTGTTGCTTCATTTGGAGGATGTGAACTTAAGAAATGTTAAAAACATGATCTGAGTACATGTGACGACAGAGCCAGAACTACTGTAAGGAAGCTGATGTTGTTGAGAATAGCAGAGGAGGTGGTTGTTGCTGTCGCTGCAGTTATGGTTGTTGAAGCAGCTGTAGTTGTTGTCGCGGCAGTTTTGGTTGTTGTTGGAACAGTTGTGGTTGTTGTTGCTGCGGTTGTTGTTGAAGCAGCTGCAGTTGTTGTCGCGGCAGTTGTGGTTATTGTCGGAACAGCTGTAGTTGTTGTTGCTGCAGTTGTGATTGTTGTTGGAGCAGCTGTGGTTGTTGTTGCTGCAGTTGTGATTGTTGTTGGAGCAGCTGTGGTTGTTGTCGCTGCAGTTGTGATTGTTGTTGGAGCAGCTGTGGTTGTTGTCACTGCAGATGTGGTTGTTGTCGCTACAACTGTGGTTGTTGTTGGAGCAGTTGTAGTTGTTGTCGCCGCAACTGTGGTTGTTGTTGGAGCAGCTGTAGTTGTTGTCGCTGCAGTTGTGGTTGTTGTTGGAGCAGCTGTGGTTGTTGTCGCTGCAACTGTGGTTGTTGTTGGAGCAGCTGTAGTTGTTGTCGCTGCAGTTGTGGTTGTTGTTGGAGCAGCTGTTGTTGTTGTCGCTGCAACTGTGGTTGTTGTCGCTGCAACTGTGGTTGTTGTCGCTGCAACTGTGGTTGTTGTTGGAGCAGCTGTAGTTGTTGTTGTTGGAACTGCAGTTGTGGTTGTTGGAGCAGCAGTTGTGGTTGTTGTTGGGGCAGATGTAGTTGTTGTCGCTGCAACTGTGGTTGTTGTTGGAGCAGCTGTGGTTGTTGTCGGAGGAGCTGTGGTTGTTGTCGCTGCAGTTGTGGTTGTTGTTGGAGCAGCTGTGGTTGTTGTCGCTGCAACTGTGGTTGTTGTCGGAGCAGCTGCAGTTGTTGTCGCTGCAGTTGTGGTTGTTGTTGGAGCAGCTGTGGTTGTTGTCGCTGCAGCTGTGGTTGTTGTCGGAGCAGCTGTGGTTGTTGTTGGAGCAGCTGTGGTTGTTGTTGGAGCAGCTGTGGTTGTTGTCGCTGCAGTTGTGGTTGTTGTCGCTGCAGTTGTGGTTGTTGTTGGAGCAGTTGTGGTTGTTGTTGGAGCAGTTGTGGTTGTTGTTGGAGCAGTTGTAGTTGTTGTCGCGGCAGCTGTGGTTGTTGTTGGAGGAGGTGTGGTTGTTGTTGGAGCAGCTGTAGTTGTTGTCGCTGCAGTTGTGGTTGTTGTTGGAGCAGCTGAGGTTGTTGTCGCTGCAACTGTGGTTGTTGTCGCTGCAACTGTGGTTGTTGTTGGAGCAGCTGTAGTTGTTGTTGTTGGAGCAGCAGTTGTGGTTGTTGGAGCAGCAGTTGTGGTTGTTGGAGCAGCAGTTGTGGTTGTTGGAGCAGCAGTTGTGGTTGTTGTCGCTGCAACTGTGGTTGTTGTTGGAGGAACTGTGGTTGTTGTTGGAGCAGTTGTGGTTGTTGTCGCTGCAACTGTGGTTGTTGTTGGAGCAGCTGTAGTTGTTGTCGCTGCAGTTGTGGTTGTTGTTGGAGCAGCTGTGGTTGTTGTCGCTGCAACTGTGGTTGTTGTTGGAGCAGCTGTAGTTGTTGTCGCTGCAGTTGTGGTTGTTGTTGGAGCAGTTGTAGTTGTTGTTGGAGCAGTTGTAGTTGTTGTCGCTGCAGTTGTGGTTGTTGTTGGAGCAGTTGTAGTTGTTGTCACGGCAGCTGTGGTTGTTGTTGGAGGAGCTGTGGTTGTTGTTGGAGGAGCTGTGGTTGTTGTTGGAGCAGCTGTGGTTGTTGTTGGAGCAGTTGTAGTTGTTGTCGCTGCAACTGTGGTTGTTGTCGCTGCAACTGTGGTTGTTGTCGCTGCAACTGTGGTTGTTGTTGGAGCAGCTGTGGTTGTTGTCGCGGCAGCTGTGGTTGTTGTCGCTGCAACTGTGGTTGTTGTTGGAGCAGCTGTAGTTGTTGTTGTTGGAACTGCAGTTGTGGTTGTTGGAGCAGCAGTTGTGGTTGTTGTTGGGGCAGATGTAGTTGTTGTCGCTGCAACTGTGGTTGTTGTTGGAGCAGCTGTGGTTGTTGTTGGAGGAGCTGTGGTTGTTGTCGCTGCAGTTGTGGTTGTTGTTGGAGCAGCTGTGGTTGTTGTCGCTGCAACTGTGGTTGTTGTCGGAGCAGCTGCAGTTGTTGTCGCTGCAGTTGTGGTTGTTGTTGGAGCAGCTGTGGTTGTTGTCGCTGCAGCTGTGGTTGTTGTCGGAGCAGCTGTGGTTGTTGTTGGAGCAGCTGTGGTTGTTGTTGGAGCAGCTGTGGTTGTTGTCACTGCAGTTGTGGTTGTTGTCGCTGCAGTTGTGGTTGTTGTTGGAGCAGTTGTGGTTGTTGTTGGAGCAGTTGTGGTTGTTGTTGGAGCAGTTGTAGTTGTTGTCGCGGCAGCTGTGGTTGTTGTTGGAGGAGGTGTGGTTGTTGTTGGAGCAGCTGTAGTTGTTGTCGCTGCAGTTGTGGTTGTTGTTGGAGCAGCTGAGGTTGTTGTCGCTGCAACTGTGGTTGTTGTCGCTGCAACTGTGGTTGTTGTTGGAGCAGCTGTAGTTGTTGTTGTTGGAGCAGCAGTTGTGGTTGTTGGAGCAGCAGTTGTGGTTGTTGTCGCTGCAACTGTGGTTGTTGTTGGAGGAACTGTGGTTGTTGTTGGAGCAGTTGTGGTTGTTGTCGCTGCAGTTGTGGTTGTTGTTGGAGCAGCTGTGGTTGTTGTCGCTGCAACTGTGGTTGTTGTTGGAGCAGCTGTAGTTGTTGTCGCTGCAGTTGTGGTTGTTGTTGGAGCAGTTGTAGTTGTTGTTGGAGCAGTTGTAGTTGTTGTCGCTGCAGTTGTGGTTGTTGTTGGAGCAGTTGTAGTTGTTGTCACGGCAGCTGTGGTTGTTGTTGGAGGAGCTGTGGTTGTTGTTGGAGGAGCTGTGGTTGTTGTTGGAGCAGCTGTGGTTGTTGTTGGAGCAGCTGTGGTTTTTGTTGGAGCAGTTGTAGTTGTTGTCGCTGCAACTGTGGTTGTTGTCGCTGCAACTGTGGTTGTTGTCGCTGCAACTGTGGTTGTTGTTGGAGCAGCTGTGGTTGTTGTCGCGGCAGCTGTGGTTGTTGTTGGAGCAGCTGTGGTTGTTGTCGCGGCAGCTGTGGTTGTTGTTGGAGGAGCTGTGGTTGTTGTTGGAGGAGCTGTAGTTGTTGTTGGAGCAGTTGTAGTTGTTGTTGGAGCAGTTGTAGTTGTTGTTGGAGCAACTGTGGTTGTTGTTGGAGCAACTGTGGTTGTTGTCGCTGCAACTGTGGTTGTTGTCGCTGCAACTGTGGTTGTTGTCGCTGCAACTGTGGTTGTTGTTGGAGGAGCTGTGGTTGTTGTTGGAGGAGCTGTGGTTGTTGTTGGAGCAGCTGTAGTTGTTGTTGGAGCAGTTGTAGTTGTTGTCGCTGCAACTGTGGTTGTTGTTGGAGCAGCTGTAGTTGTTGTTGGAGCAGTTGTAGTTGTTGTCGCTGCAGTTGTGGTTGTTGTTGGAGCAGCTGTGGTTGTTGTCGCTGCAGCTGTGGTTGTTGTCGCTGCAACTGTGGTTGTTGTCGCTGCAACTGTGGTTGTTGTTGGAGCAGCTGTAGTTGTTGTTGTTGGAACTGCAGTTGTGGTTGTTGGAACTGCAGTTGTGGTTGTTGGAGCAGCAGTTGTGGTTGTTGTTGGAGCAGCAGTTGTGGTTGTTGTTGGGGCAGATGTAGTTGTTGTCGCTGCAACTGTGGTTGTTGTTGGAGCAACTGTGGTTGTTGTTGGAGCAGTTGTAGTTGTTGTCGCTGCAACTGTGGTTGTTGTTGGAGGAGCTGTGGTTGTTGTTGGAGCAACTGTGGTTGTTGTTGGAGCAACTGTGGTTGTTGTTGGAGCAGTTGTAGTTGTTGTCGCTGCAACTGTGGTTGTTGTTGGAGCAACTGTGGTTGTTGTTGGAGCAGTTGTAGTTGTTGTCGCTGCAACTGTGGTTGTTGTTGGAGGAGCTGTGGTTGTTGTTGGAGCAACTGTGGTTGTTGTTGGAGCAACTGTGGTTGTTGTTGGAGCAGTTGTAGTTGTTGTCGCTGCAACTGTGGTTGTTGTTGGAGCAGTTGTAGTTGTTGTCGCGGCAGCTGTGGTTGTTGTTGGAGGAGCTGTGGTTGTTGTTGGAGCAGCTGTAGTTGTTGTTGGAGCAGTTGTAGTTGTTGTCGCTGCAACTGTGGTTGTTGTTGGAGCAGTTGTAGTTGTTGTCGCTGCAACTGTGGTTGTTGTTGGAGCAACTGTGGTTGTTGTTGGAGCAGTTGTAGTTGTTGTTGGAGCAACTGTGGTTGTTGTTGGAGCAACTGTGGTTGTTGTTGGAGCAGCTGTGGTTGTTGTTGGAGGAGCTGTGGTTGTTGTCGCTGCAACTGTGGTTGTTGTTGGAGCAGTTGTAGTTGTTGTCGCTGCAACTGTGGTTGTTGTTGGAGCAGCTGTAGTTGTTGTTGGAGCAGCTGTGGTTGTTGTCGCTGCAACTGTGGTTGTTGTTGGAGCAGCTGTAGTTGTTGTCGCTTCAGTTGTAGTTGTTGTCGCTGCAGTTGTGGTTGTTGTTGGAGAAGCTGTGGTTGTTGTTGGAGCATTTGTAGTTGTTGTCGCGGCAGCTGTGGTTGTTGTTGGAGGAGCTGTGGTTGTTGTTGGAGCAGCTGTAGTTGTTGTTGGAGCAGTTGTAGTTGTTGTCGCTGCAACTGTGGTTGTTGTTGGAGCAACTGTGGTTGTTGTTGGAGCAGCTGTAGTTGTTGTCGCTGCAGTTGTGGTTGTTGTTGGAGAAGCTGTGGTTGTTGTTGGAGCATTTGTAGTTGTTGTTGGAGCAGTTGTAGTTGTTGTCGCTGCAACTGTGGTTGTTGTTGGAGCAGCTGTGGTTGTTGTTGGAGCAGCTGTGGTTGTTGTTGGAGCAGCTGTAGTTGTTGTTGGAGCAGTTGTAGTTGTTGTCGCTGCAACTGTGGTTGTTGTTGGAGCAGTTGTAGTTGTTGTCGCTGCAACTGTGGTTGTTGTTGGAGCAGCTGTAGTTGTTGTTGGAGCAGTTGTAGTTGTTGTCGCTGCAACTGTGGTTGTTGTTGGAGCAGCTGTAGTTGTTGTTGGAGCAGCTGTAGTTGTTGTTGGAGCAGCTGTAGTTGTTGTTGGAGCAGCTGTAGTTGTTGTCGGAGCAGCTGTGGTTGTTGTCGCTGCAACTGTGGTTGTTGTCGCTGCAACTGTGGTTGTTGTTGGAGCAGCTGTGGTTGTTGTTGGAGCAGCTGTGGTTGTTGTTGGAGCAGCTGTGGTTGTTGTCGCTGCAACTGTGGTTGTTGTTGGAGCAGCTGTGGTTGTTGTTGGAGCAGCTGTGGTTGTTGTCGCTGCAACTGTGGTTGTTGTTGGAGCAGCTGTAGTTGTTGTCGCTGCAGTTGTGGTTGTTGTTGGAGCAGCTGTGGTTGTTGTCGCTGCAACTGTGGTTGTTGTTGGAGAAGCTGTAGTTGTTGTCGCTGCAGTTGTGGTTGTTGTTGGAGCAGCTGTGGTTGTTGTCGCTGCAACTGTGGTTGTTGTTGGAGCAATTGTAGTTGTTGTCGCTGCAACTGTGGTTGTTGTTGGAGCAGCTGTAGTTGTTGTTGGAGCAGTTGTAGTTGTTGTTGGAGCAGTTGTAGTTGTTGTCGCTGCAACTGTGGTTGTTGTTGGAGCAGCTGTGGTTGTTGTTGGAGAAGCTGTGGTTGTTGTTGGAGCAACTGTGGTTGTTGTTGGAGCAGTTGTAGTTGTTGTCGCTGCAACTGTGGTTGTTGTTGGAGCAACTGTGGTTGTTGTTGGAGGAGCTGTGGTTGTTGTTGGAGGAGCTGTGGTTGTTGTTGGAGGAGCTGTAGTTGTTGTCGCTGCAACTGTGGTTGTTGTTGGAGCAGCTGTAGTTGTTGTCGCTGCAGTTGTGGTTGTTGTTGGAGCAGCTGTGGTTGTTGTCGCTGCAACTGTGGTTGTTGTTGGAGCAGCTGTAGTTGTTGTCGCTGCAGTTGTGGTTGTTGTTGGAGCAGCTGTGGTTGTTGTCGCTGCAACTGTGGTTGTTGTTGGAGCAACTGTGGTTGTTGTTGGAGCAGCTGTAGTTGTTGTTGGAGCAGTTGTAGTTATTGTCGCTGCAACTGTGGTTGTTGTTGGAGCAACTGTGGTTGTTGTTGGAGCAGCTGTAGTTGTTGTCGCTGCAGTTGTGGTTGTTGTTGGAGAAGCTGTGGTTGTTGTTGGAGCATTTGTAGTTGTTGTTGGAGCAGTTGTAGTTGTTGTCGCTGCAACTGTGGTTGTTGTTGGAGCAGCTGTGGTTGTTGTTGGAGCAGCTGTGGTTGTTGTTGGAGCAGCTGTAGTTGTTGTTGGAGCAGTTGTAGTTGTTGTCGCTGCAACTGTGGTTGTTGTTGGAGCAACTGTGGTTGTTGTTGGAGCAGTTGTAGTTGTTGTCGCTGCAACTGTGGTTGTTGTTGGAGCAGCTGTAGTTGTTGTTGGAGCAGTTGTAGTTGTTGTCGCTGCAACTGTGGTTGTTGTTGGAGCAGCTGTAGTTGTTGTTGGAGCAGCTGTAGTTGTTGTTGGAGCAGCTGTAGTTGTTGTCGGAGCAGCTGTGGTTGTTGTCGCTGCAACTGTGGTTGTTGTCGCTGCAACTGTGGTTGTTGTTGGAGCAGCTGTGGTTGTTGTTGGAGCAGCTGTGGTTGTTGTTGGAGCAGCTGTGGTTGTTGTCGCTGCAACTGTGGTTGTTGTTGGAGCAGCTGTGGTTGTTGTTGGAGCAGCTGTGGTTGTTGTCGCTGCAACTGTGGTTGTTGTTGGAGCAGCTGTAGTTGTTGTCGCTGCAGTTGTGGTTGTTGTTGGAGCAGCTGTGGTTGTTGTCGCTGCAACTGTGGTTGTTGTTGGAGAAGCTGTAGTTGTTGTCGCTGCAGTTGTGGTTGTTGTTGGAGCAGCTGTGGTTGTTGTCGCTGCAACTGTGGTTGTTGTTGGAGCAATTGTAGTTGTTGTCGCTGCAACTGTGGTTGTTGTTGGAGCAGCTGTAGTTGTTGTTGGAGCAGTTGTAGTTGTTGTTGGAGCAGTTGTAGTTGTTGTCGCTGCAACTGTGGTTGTTGTTGGAGCAGCTGTGGTTGTTGTTGGAGAAGCTGTGGTTGTTGTTGGAGCAACTGTGGTTGTTGTTGGAGCAGTTGTAGTTGTTGTCGCTGCAACTGTGGTTGTTGTTGGAGCAACTGTGGTTGTTGTTGGAGGAGCTGTGGTTGTTGTTGGAGGAGCTGTGGTTGTTGTTGGAGGAGCTGTAGTTGTTGTCGCTGCAACTGTGGTTGTTGTTGGAGCAGCTGTAGTTGTTGTCGCTGCAGTTGTGGTTGTTGTTGGAGCAGCTGTGGTTGTTGTCGCTGCAACTGTGGTTGTTGTTGGAGCAGCTGTAGTTGTTGTCGCTGCAGTTGTGGTTGTTGTTGGAGCAGCTGTGGTTGTTGTCGCTGCAACTGTGGTTGTTGTTGGAGCAACTGTGGTTGTTGTTGGAGCAGCTGTAGTTGTTGTTGGAGCAGTTGTAGTTATTGTCGCTGCAACTGTGGTTGTTGTTGGAGCAACTGTGGTTGTTGTTGGAGCAGTTGTAGTTGTTGTCGCTGCAACTGTTGTTGTTGTTGGAGCAACTGTGGTTGTTGTCGCTGCAGTTGTGGTTGTTGTTGGAGCAGCTGTGGTTGTTGTCGCTGCAACTGTGGTTGTTGTTGGAGGAGCTGTGGTTGTTGTTGGAGCAACTGTAGTTGTTGTTGTAGCAGTTGTAGTTGTTGTCGCTGCAACTGTGGTTGTTGTTGGAGCAGCTGTAGTTGTTGTCGCTGCAGTTGTGGTTGTTGTTGGAGCAGCTGTGGTTGTTGTCGCTGCAACTGTGGTTGTTGTTGGAGCAGCTGTAGTTGTTGTCGCTGCAGTTGTGGTTGTTGTTGGAGCAGCTGTGGTTGTTGTCGCTGCAACTGTGGTTGTTGTTGGAGAAGCTGTGGTTGTTGTTGGAGCAGTTGTAGTTGTTGTCGCTGCAACTGTGGTTGTTGTTGGAGCAACTGTGGTTGTTGTTGGAGCAGCTGTGGTTGTTGTTGGAGCAGATGTGGTTGTTGTCGCAGCTGTGGTTGTTGTCGCAGCACTTGTGGTTGTTGTTGGTGCAGCTGTGGTTGTTGTTGCTGCAGCTGTGGTTGTTGTTGGAGCAGCTGTGGTTGTTGTTGGAGGAGCTGTGGTTGTTGTTGGAGCAGTTGTAGTTGTTGTCGGAGCAGTTGTAGTTGTTGTCGCTGCAACTGTGGTTGTTGTTGGAGCAGCTGTAGTTGTTGTCACTGCAGTTGTGGTTGTTGTTGGAGCAGCTGTGGTTGTTGTCCCTGTAGCTGTGGTTGTTGTTGTTGGAACAGCTGTAGTTGTTGTTGGAACAGCTGTGGTTGTTGTCGCTGCAGATGTGGTTGTTGTTGCTGCAGCTGTGGTTGTTGTCGCTGCAGATGTGGTTGTTGTCGCTGCGTTGCAGCAGGCTGTGTAGAGAATCTTACGTCATTTTCATATTTCATCACATTAACCACATCTTTATGAATAGGAAATTCTTTGACAAATTATTTTTTTTCCTACCAACAACAAGAAGAACGATGACAAACATCTTGGCGATCATGGTGATGCTGATTTTCTGCTCCTGTCTCTGAAAATAAAAATTCACTGTGGTTATTATGATTTAAAGAAAGCATTATTCCTACAATTGCCTTAATTAAGCTTTCTAAAGTTATCTTGAAAAGAAGTTTGAGATCTAAAACCCATAATATAAAAAAGTTCCTATTCAATTACATAATTTAAAATATAGATTTTTTTTCTATAGTACTGTCTTTGTGATAGTCCACATCTCTCAACGAGGTGCTTGTACACGCAAAAGCAACAAGAAGAAATTAAGAAATCATGAAGGAAAGGCTCTGACTATCATGACCTCATTGTTCCTGACTGTAAATCAGAGCATAAGAAAACACTTGATGTTTATAGTGTTAATCAACTCCAATATAATCACTCACCCATTAAATCTATCTATCTATCTATCTATCTATCTATCTATCTATCTATCTATATATCTATCTATCTATCTATCTACCTACCTACCTACCTACCTACCTACCTGTGTGTGAGAATGTGTCATATATTATTTATCAAGGGTAATAGCAAAAAACAAAACAAAAACAGAAGCATAAAAAAACCTTCAGAACTTTAAGATAAACACAACCCAACACAACAAATTGCTGCCTAAATTACACCATATGTTGCCAAAAGATCATTTCCAGAAATAAATCTATCAATTCATCTTAAATTCACATGTAGATGTCAGATATATATTTAATATTAGGGTTACTTACATAGTATTTCTTTGCTTGTAAGTCGTCCACTGCAGTGAAAGAAAGTGATGTTCTCTGACTTCATCTCCTCTTTTTATAATCAGCCAACATGAACCTGAGGACAAATATGTGCAGGTGGAGTAATGGTAGTTATCGTCATGGTTTAAGGTGTGTGCACTAAACTTTTATTTACCTGCATCTCTCTCCTATTGTCCTCCTGAAACAGTCATCACTTTAATTTTAGCACTTACACACACACAGACACACACACACATATTTGTGACATGTTTTGACGTGAGCTTCGACATTTTCTCTGTGTGACTATGACTACATTTATGTGATTGTATCTTTATGGCTACATTAGGACTCTATGTGGTCCATAAAAGATGACCATTTTGGATAATAAAATCTGACAGAAGAAAACAAATATTCAGTGATTAGTTTTGGATTAACTAAATCTCACAACTGGCTGACTAGATTTAGACGGAGAATCAACATTTACAGGTTGGTGGTGCTCGGTGGGCAGTCAGCGTCCACATCAAAATAACTCTGATTTCTCTCTTTTTTGTCTTTTCTTTTACACACATTCTAAATATTACTGGTTCATTTACTTGAAATGAAGAAGTTTTCATCAATGGAAATAAGAAGTCAGTTTTAAAGGCATTCTTGCGAGTTGGGAGCTTGCTTTCATTTTCCTCTTGCAACACTTAATGCAGGAAGTCATTCCTCAGTTATCAGAGACACAAGGTGAGACCCGACTAAAAGACACTTACACACTTGTGCTGTAATAAACAAGACCTGAAAATGCTGACTGAGCCTCTCAGTTAATCAGACAACTACATACCATACTCATGTATCAGTTAAAATGGAGGTTTAATGCATTTCAGCATTATCTTCACTTTTTAGACCTGAATCTTCAAATATACACAGGTAAGAGAAAGTGAGGGTAAAGGATTCTTGCAATCTAAGGTCTTTAAAGGTGTAAACTTGTATTTCTCCAAGCTCAATTCTCAGGCGCTTAAGCAGAGTAGCTGGAATAGAAATAATTAAGTCCTTTATTTAAATGGGATTTTTTTTTAGAACACATGGTACATACGTGTGTTGTGATGTTTGTGCGTCAGGATAAGATTTGTTGTGACGTAGTTGCCTATGGTGCATCCTCAATACTCAGTAGTGACATGTTGTCTCTTGTTTGATAGATATGTGGCATTCCTCAGGGAAGACTCCACCACCTCGAGAATGTGGAAAATGCTTTGAGTTATTTGTGTACCCCAGTTCTAGTTCTGTTAACACACAGGAGACTAAATAATGAGGTGTGGTTGAAGGTTTAGGTAACTAGAAGCAACTTCAGTTTCATGCTTCCAAAACCACACCACATATGACTGAGTCAGCATCACTAGAAAAACAGGAGTAGTCACAGTATACTTTTCTAACCTGCTGACATACTGCTGTTCATCCCTATGTCTCTAAAGAACTAAGAAAATCAGGTACGGGCACTCCATACAGTGGAAAGACTCCAAACTAATTTAATGATCAAATTCCAACTTGTAGTTGGTGTTGCATGCTAAAAAATGCATACATTTATATTAAATAAGAGGGTGGAGGCCATCCAGTGTGACAGTTGTAGGTTGAAGCCAAAGGAACAGCTACAACAAGACATTTGTTGTTATATCAGGGAATCAAGTACTTCTGATTTGAGGCTCTTTTTCACAGCAGATACAGTATCCAGATTCATATGGAACATTATTAACAAGATAACTAACTTCTGTGGGAGCAGCTTTCAGGTAGCTTTTCTGCTCTGTGTTGGTACAGGGCATTGAAAATGCTAACAGTGGGTGAATTATATCCTTAAGCTCAGTTACAGCACTCTCAGACAGACATCTACTGTGATGAAGTCTATTCCCCACTGCTGTGTAACCCATTCACTCAAAAGAGGGTTCTCAGGAAATACTATTAAATCTTCAGTTTCTCGTTCAGTTTTTCATCTTGTAACAAAATGCTGTTTTTGTGGTGACTCCTCCAGTTGAACATCTGAGGATTTTTCACCTGCATATGTGTAGGTTGTGATGTCTGGTGGATATTTCAGGGTTGGTGTCGCGACAGAAAGCAGCAGCCATCCGCTGATGTGAGAAAACAAACACACAGATCATTGCTGTTCCACTAACGTCTTGTCACACTTTTGAAATGCTTCTCTGCCACAAGAAGCAGCTTATTAAAAGGTCACACAGGTTATGTTTAGGTGTGATGGGCAAATCCCAAACATTCAGTAATGCGCTGACTCCTGTTTGATGGATGTGGTGCATTCCTCAGAGAGCAAGAATCAAAGAGAAAAGTCTTAATATTAACAATGATCAACACCAACAGCATATTCAAAACAAGCCCTCAGATACATAAAAATACGCTGTAAAAAGTTTTTAACTGCTTTCATGGTTCAAGATTGATGAGCTACAACACAATGGGGGAGCCAAGATGACAGGTCAGGTGGGAGATGTTGAGAGTGCACTTGGGGCTTGGTACCTACCAAGAATCATTGAGTGCGAGAAGAACTGACCTGAAAGATAGGATCTTGGCGAAGCTTGCAACCTGGACCCTCCATAGCTGGTTACCACCGACATCACGACGAGGAAGCTCCTGACTATGCGTGGAGGATTTCACCCCAAGTCCAGCACCCTGACACTGTACACTAAGCGGAAGAAGGTGGCAGGGGACTGGTGAGTGTCGGCACCACAGTCGAGGATGAAACGGCTTGTTTTGTTAATCCACACCACGTTTTGGTCTGCGTTTGAGTCCTCCTCTGCAACACATACGGTCTGCCCCAGTCAGACCGTGACAGTGACAGCACATTTGCAATGTTAATCAAGCTGTAAACTGACTACTTTACATTTTATCAAAGTGTCATATCATCAATGTTGTCCCATGAAATGATGTAAAAAAATATTTACAAAAATGTGAGGGGTGAACTCAATTTCGTGAGATAATGTATATATGAACATGTTTTTTGGTTATGAATCAAGAAGACGAATAATCAAAGAATAATTTTAAAATATGGTTCTACTAAAAAGAGAGAAATCAGAGTTATTTTGATGTGGACGCTGACTGCCCACCGAGCACCACCAACCTGTAAATGTTGATTCTCCGTCTAAATCTAGTCAGCCAGTTGTGAGATTTAGTTAATCCAAAACTAATCACCGAATATTTGTTTTCTTCTGTCAGATTTTATTATCCAAAATGGTCATCTTTTATGGACCACATAGAGTCCTAATGTAGCCATAAAGATACAATCACATAAATGTAGTCATAGTCACACAGAGAAAATGTCGAAGCTCACGTCAAAACATGTCACAAATATGTGTGTGTGTGTGTGTGTGTCTGTGTGTGTGTAAGTGCTAAAATTAAAGTGATGACTGTTTCAGGAGGACAATAGGAGAGAGATGCAGGTAAATAAAAGTTTAGTGCACACACCTTAAACCATGACGATAACTACCATTACTCCACCTGCACATATTTGTCCTCAGGTTCATGTTGGCTGATTATAAAAAGAGGAGATGAAGTCAGAGAACATCACTTTCTTTCACTGCAGTGGACGACTTACAAGCAAAGAAATACTATGTAAGTAACCCTAATATTAAATATATATCTGACATCTACATGTGAATTTAAGATGAATTGATAGATTTATTTCTGGAAATGATCTTTTGGCAACATATGGTGTAATTTAGGCAGCAATTTGTTGTGTTGGGTTGTGTTTATCTTAAAGTTCTGAAGGTTTTTTTATGCTTCTGTTTTTGTTTTGTTTTTTGCTATTACCCTTGATAAATAATATATGACACATTCACACACACACACACACACACACAGATAGATAGATAGATAGATAGATAGATAGATAGATAGATAGATAGATAGATAGATAGATAGATAGATAGATAGATAGATAGATAGATAGATAGATAGATAGATAGATAGATTTAATGGGTGAGTGATTATATTGGAGTTGATTAACACTATAAACATCAAGTGTTTTCTTATGCTCTGATTTACAGTCAGGAACAATGAGGTCATGATAGTCAGAGCCTTTCCTTCATGATTTCTTAATTTCTTCTTGTTGCTTTTGCGTGTACAAGCACCTCGTTGAGAGATGTGGACTATCACAAAGACAGTACTATAGAAAAAAAATCTATATTTTAAATTATGTAATTGAATAGGAACTTTTTTATATTATGGGTTTTAGATCTCAAACTTCTTTTCAAGATAACTTTAGAAAGATTAATTAAGGCAATTGTAGGAATAATGCTTTCTTTAAATCATAATAACCACAGTGAATTTTTATTTTCAGAGACAGGAGCAGAAAATCAGCATCACCATGATCGCCAAGATGTTTGTCATCGTTCTTCTTGTTGTTGGTAGGAAAAAAAATAATTTGTCAAAGAATTTCCTATTCATAAAGATGTGGTTAATGTGATGAAATATGAAAATGACGTAAGATTCTCTACACAGCCTGCTGCAACGCAGCGACAACAACCACATCTGCAGCGACAACAACCACAGCTGCAGCAACAACAACCACATCTGCAGCGACAACAACCACAACTGCTCCAACAACAACCACAGCTGCTCCAACAACCACAACTGCTCCAACAACAACCACAACTGCTCCAACAACAACCACAGCTGCTCCAACAACCACAACTGCTGCGACAACAACCACAGCTGCTCCAACAACAACCACAACTGCTGCGACAACAACCACAGCTGCTCCAACAACAACCACAACTGCTGCGACAACAACCAAAACTGCTCCAACAACAACCACAACTGCTGCGACAACAACCACAGCTGCTCCAACAACAACCACAACTGCTGCGACAACAACCACAGCTGCTCCAACAACAACCACAGCTGCTCCAACAACAACCACAACTGCTGCGACAACAACCAAAACTGCTGCGACAACAACCAAAACTGCTCCAACAACAACCACAACTGCTCCAACAACAACCACAGCTGCTCCAACAACAACCACAGCTGCTCCAACAACAACCACATCTGCAGCGACAACAACCACAGCTGTTCCAACAACAACCACAACTGCTGCGACAACAACCACAGCTGTTCCAACAACAACCACAGCTGTTCCAACAACAACCACATCTGCAGCGACAACAACCACAGCTGTTCCAACAACAACCACAACTGCTGCGACAACAACCACAACTGCTCCAACAACAACCACAACTGCTCCAACAACAACCACAACTGCTCCAACAACAACCACAACTGTTCCAACAACAACCAAAACTGCCGCGACAACAACTACAGCTGCTTCAACAACCATAACTGCAGCGACAGCAACAACCACCTCCTCTGCTATTCTCAACAACATCAGCTTCCTTACAGTAGTTCTGGCTCTGTCGTCACATGTACTCAGATCATGTTTTTAACATTTCTTAAGTTCACATCCTCCAAATGAAGCAACAAACTGAAGTACCTGTGACCATTTGAAATGTTTAAGTAACCAAATGTTTAATCATATATTTATTCTTATTTATTATGGTTTTATTTATTTATTTATATCTATCAGAGAGAAGTTGTTAAATGTTTTCCTGATGTTTGTGTGTTCCAAACTTGTGTGATCAGAGGACTGATATTAAAAATATAGTGATGGCTACAATCTCAACACTGAGCTTATCATAAATAAAGTCTTTTTGCACTGATTAATAAGTGTCTCCTGACTTTTTAAAGATGAGAATAATTTCTCATAATAATCATTTCTCTACAATAGTCAGTGTTAATACTGAGTTATATTCAGCTTTGTTTATATTTCTGCAAATCACAATAGTTATTTCATCATGTTTCCTGTTGTAAATTAAAGACCCTGCAGTATTTGGAAGATGAGATGAGACGAGATGAGATGCCTTTATTAGTCCCACGAGTGGGAAATTTCAACCTTGAAGCAGAGTCGATTATGAGCTCCCGAAGCTCCTTCTGTGGGGCGAATGCTGCTGGATCCATAACCTGGCGGGTCAATACTGTCACGGCAAATGGGATGAGCCGTGTGGAGAAAAATAAAGGAGGATCCAATTGTAGGCACTCGTGGAGGTGCGAAGGACGTTTATTGTAAAAAATAAAACACAAGTGGAAAACGGCAAACGGAACTAAAGATAATCTGAACTGGGAAAACTAAACTACTAGACATGAACACGAACATGGAGGAGGTTGAGCAGAGGCATATGACGGTAGACAGCAGGGAGAACACGTGGATGAAACACGGTAGATTCACAGACAGACCAGCGACTACAACATAAGAAGACATGACTTAAATACACACAGAAGAACACAAGGAGATTACACACAGGTGGGGAACACAGCTGGAAGTAATTGACGAGATGAGACAAGGGAGGCAAAACTGAATACACTCACATAAAACACGGACCTTCACAATAAAACAGGAAACAGGAAATAACAACACAAAGACGCAGACTAGACACTGAACTAAACATGCAGAAAAATGAGGGCATCGAAACTGAACCTAAGAACTGACCCCTAAACCAGAATGACCTGAAACATAGAATTGTAATAATAATCAACAAAGCACAACAAGAGAATCAGAAAATAATCCATAATACAAAATCAAACCAAAACATCTCAAAATACTGTGTCAAAACTGACCCAGAACCATGACAATTAGTATCCACTCCAGCATCCATTCAGTCTTTATATATGGATTTAATAACGGCTGTTCTAGTGTGTGAGGTGTGTTCACAATGTCACACAGACAATACAAGGCTCAACATGACGACCTGTCCTGAAGATTAAAGTCACGTAAGGTAGAGTTCATTTGAAAAGTAAAATAAATTAAAGCTGCCAGCAGTGATGATGGGGAACTTGCACATCAGCGCACGTTGAAGTGTGCTGCAGTTGAAGTAGGCTGGTGGCCACTTCCTGTCCCGGGAAGACATCGTCTGATATGTCATGTAGTTGTGTGTCCTTTGAAATCCACAACAGAAATCTCACGTACATCGCCTGTTGCTTATTTAATGCTACCAGCAAAGAATCAAGACTTTTCATGAAAACTGAAAAGCTCTGAGCATTAACATCAAGAAGTCACCAAAGATCATGCTACTCCAATTCAGTCTCTAGCAGTTCATTAGAATACAAGGTTTGACTATAGTGAAAACACCACCAAAATTACACTTGACCCAAACATTGACTTGTTGTTGGGTTTACGGCAGCGAGGTCAAACTCATTTTACATCTCCAAACACACTCACCTCATTTTGAGTCTATGTGGGCCAGACCAGTGAAACTCTCCTTTCTGTTAGTGCACAGAAGTTTGACAACACATTTTATCCCTGAGATATCTTAAATAACAAATGAAACAACAACCAGCAGCGAGCAGCAGGGACAATATCCCCGCCTATCCTGGGTAACGCACCTGCCCCCAAGATCCTACGTGTATGTTGCTATGTCAAGAGATGTAATGGCTATAGCGTAATTAAAAAGGAGCAACAAATGGCCGCACAGCACAGCCAGCTAAGATAAAATCAGATAGAAAAGATAGATCTTTATTGTCACTGTTACAACAACAATGAAAGGCAGTTTGGCATCTCTCCATTAGCAGTATGTAGATTCTTTACATTAAAATTACTTTAGAATAAAAGATAAAAGACACACAGCTATATACATTTGTATACAAGTTATATATGCTGTAAGGTGCCATATAAAGGCACCCCCCCCCCCCCCCCCCCCCCCAAGACCCTGCCTGTGTGAATAATGTGTTGTCACAGGAAGCCTCGAGAGGAGAAGGCATGGGATGGCCAGGAGGTAGAGGACTACCCTCAGAAAGAGAGCGCTAGTAAGCACCCCTATTTCCTAAATCCTACCACAGGGAGAGTGGAGCACTCCCTGGCTACCTGTTGGACTTCCCAAGACTACACACAGATCCCAGGCTGGTGTAAGTTTGAGATAAGTCACTGCAAACATCCACCCAAACTGTATCAACTGCACCCCATCCTCCCTCACCCCCTTGTGGCCCAACGGGCACTCAGGAGCCCCAGAGACAGACCGGATGTGGGTCAAGACGTGTTATTATTTGTGTTATAGATGCCTCAGTTGAAGATCTAGGGACTTTTTCCAGTTCATAATGTACATACGTGTGTGTTGTGATATTAGTTTTGTTGTGTTGTTGCCTAACAGAATCTCCATTTTCCTACATCATGTTGTATCACAACATAGAAATGCATCATCACAGAACTGAAGGTCACACAGGACAGGTTTTCGTGTGACGTGTTGTCTCCTGTTTGACGGATATGTGGCATTCCTCAGTGAAGGCTCAACCATCTCAAGTACATGCTGGGAAATGCTTTAAGCTGTTTTTGGACCTCAGTACAGAAACAATGAATGTTAATTCTCAACATCTGTTAACGCACAGGAGACTAAACTATGAGGTGTGGCTGCAAGTTTATGCAACTAGAAGCAGCTTCAATAACCACACCTCTTATGACTGATTGTGCGACAGAGAAAGGCCGGGATCAAACCTGCTCAGCTATATTTTATAAACTGCTGTGTGTGCTGCTGTTCATATGCATATCTCCAAAGAACTAAAAGAAAATCCATGTGTTGGAATAACTTCAGAATAAATTAATGAACAAATCTGCATCAATTAATTTCCAGAGTTGCACCAGATCAGCAAGATTCATAAAACAAGTTCAACAAAGCAGAAATATGTTGTGTATATATATATATATATAAATCCCTGACCTGTGTTACAGTATAAGACACTTACTGGGCATCTGTGGTACTATTATTTTAACTGTGTTGATAATATGTGGTTTATTGCAGCTGCACTTTATTTACTCTTTATCATGCTGCTGTTACAGAAAAAAATAAACCCTCGTGCGATCAATGAAGGATGTGTATATCTAAAGTCTTTACAAATAAACTATTTACATAAAGTGACTGATTCACACTGGTGTTGTTTTAGGCTCAAAGAAATAAAAGTTTACACCTTTAAAGACTGTAAGCATCCTTTACTCTCACTTTTTGATACCTGTGTATATTTGAAGATTTGAAGGTGCAAAAGATGAACCCAGTCAGGTCTGAAAAGTGAACATAATGCTGAAATGCATTAAACCTGCATTTTTAATCATGGCCAGCGGTACTCGGTGGCTATATTCAATTTATTACAGCACAAGTGTGTAAGTGTCTTTTAGTCGGGTCTCACCTTGTGTCTCTGATAACTGAGGAATGACTTCCTGCATTAAGTGTTGCAAGAAGAAAATGAAAGCAAGCTCCCAACTCGCAAGAATGCCTTTAAAACTGACTTCTTATTTCCATTGATGAAAACTTCTTCATTTCAAGTAAATGAACCAGTAATATTTAGAATGTGTGTAAAAGAAGAGTTATTTTGATGTGGACGCTGACTGCCCACCGAGCACCACCAACCTGTAAATGTTGATTCTCCGTCTAAATCTAGTCAGCCAGTTGTGAGATTTAGTTAATCCAAAACTAATCACCGAATATTTGTTTTCTTCTGTCAGATTTTATTATCCAAAATGGTCATCTTTTATGGACCACATAGAGTCCTAATGTAGCCATAAAGATACAATCACATAAATGTAGTCATAGTCACACAGAGAAAATGTCGAAGCTCACGTCAAAACATGTCACAAATATGTGTGTGTGTGTGTGTGTGTCTGTGTGTGTGTAAGTGCTAAAATTAAAGTGATGACTGTTTCAGGAGGACAATAGGAGAGAGATGCAGGTAAATAAAAGTTTAGTGCACACACCTTAAACCATGACGATAACTACCATTACTCCACCTGCACATATTTGTCCTCAGGTTCATGTTGGCTGATTATAAAAAGAGGAGATGAAGTCAGAGAACATCACTTTCTTTCACTGCAGTGGACGACTTACAAGCAAAGAAATACTATGTAAGTAACCCTAATATTAAATATATATCTGACATCTACATGTGAATTTAAGATGAATTGATAGATTTATTTCTGGAAATGATCTTTTGGCAACATATGGTGTAATTTAGGCAGCAATTTGTTGTGTTGGGTTGTGTTTATCTTAAAGTTCTGAAGGTTTTTTTATGCTTCTGTTTTTGTTTTGTTTTTTGCTATTACCCTTGATAAATAATATATGACACATTCACACACACACACAGGTAGATAGATAGATAGATAGATAGATAGATAGATAGATAGATAGATAGATAGATAGATAGATAGATAGATAGATAGATAGATAGATAGATAGATAGATAGATAGATAGATAGATAGATAGATTTAATGGGTGAGTGATTATATGTCAATATTGGAGTTGATTAACACTATAAATATCAAGTGTTTTCTTATGCTCTGATTTACAGTCAGGAACAATGAGGTCATGATAGTCAGAGCCTTTCCTTCATGATTCCTTAATTTCTTCTTGTTGCTTTTGCGTGTACAAGCACCTCGTTGAGAGATGTGGACTATCACAAAGACAGTACTATAGAAAAAAATCTATATTTTAAATTATGTAATTGAATAGGAACTTTTTTATATTATGGGTTTTAGATCTCAAACTTCTTTTCAAGATAACTTTAGAAAGCTTAATTAAGGCAATTGTAGGAATAATGCTTTCTTTAAATCATAATAACCACAGTGAATTTTTATTTTCAGAGACAGGAGCAGAAAAACAGCATCACCATGATCGCAAAGATGTTTGTCATCGTTCTTCTTGTTGTTGGTAGGAAAAAAAATAATTTGTCAGAGAATTTCCTATTCATAAAGATATGGTTAATGTGATGAAATATGAAAATGACGTAAGATTCTCTACACAGCCTGCTGCAACGCAGCGACAACAACCACATCTGCAGCGACAACAACCACATCTGCAGCAACAACAACCACAGCTGCTCCAACAACAACCACAACTGCTCCAACAACAACCACAACTGCAGCGACAACAACCACATCTGCAGCGACAACAACCACATCTGCAGCGACAACAACCACAGCTGCTCCAACAACAACCACAGCTGCACCGACAACAACTACAGCTGTTCCAACAACAACCACAACTGCACCGACAACAACCACAGCTGCTCCAACAACAACCACAGCTGCTCCAACAACAACCACATCTGCTCCAACAACAACCACAACTGCTGCGACAACAACCACAGCTGCTCCAACAACAACCACAACTGCTGCGACAACAACCACAGCTGCTCCAACAACAACCACAACTGCTCCAACAACAACCACAACTGCAGCGACAACAACCACATCTGCAGCGACAACAACCACAGCTGCTCCAACAACAACCACAGCTGCACCGACAACAACTACAGCTGTTCCAACAACAACCACAACTGCACCGACAACAACTACAGCTGCGACAACAACAACCACAGCTGCTCCAACAACAACTACAGCTGCACCGACAACAACTACAGCTGCACCGACAACAACTACAGCTGCGACAACAACAACCACATCTGCTCCAACAACAATCACAGCTGCCCCAACAACAACCACAGCTGTTCCAACGACAACCACAACTGCACCGACAACAACTACAGCTGCTCCAACAACAACCACAGCTGCACCGACAACAACTACAGCTGCGACAACAACAACCACAACTGCAGCGACAACAACCACAACTGCACCGACAACAACTACAGCTGCTCCAACAACAACCACAGCTGCACCGACAACAACCACAGCTGCTCCAACAACAACCACAGCTGCTCCAACAACAACCACAGCTGCAGCGACAACAACCACAGCTGTTCCAACAACCACAGGTGCTCCACCAACCACAGCTGCTCCAACAACCACAGCTGTTCCAACAACCACAGCTGCTCCAACAACAATCACAACTGCAGCGACAACAACCACAGCTGTTCCAACAACCACAGCTGCTCCAACAACCACAGCTGCTCCAACAACCACAGCTGCTCCAACAACAACCACAGCTGCTCCAACAACAACCACAGCTGCAGCGACAACAACCACAGCTGTTCCAACAACCACAGCTGCTCCAACAACCACAGCTGCTCCAACAACCACAGCTGTTCCAACAACCACAGCTGCTCCAACAACAATCACAACTGCAGCGACAACAACCACAGCTGTTCCAACAACAATCACAACTGCAGCGACAACAACTACAGCTGCTTCAACAACCATAACTGCAGCGACAGCAACAACCACCTCCTCTGCTATTCTCAACAACATCAGCTTCCTTACAGTAGTTCTGGCTCTGTCGTCACATGTACTCAGATCATGTTTTTAACATTTCTTAAGTTCACATCCTCCAAATGAAGCAACAAACTGAAGTACCTGTGACCATTTGAAATGTTTAAGTAACCAAATGTTTAATCATATATTTATTCTTATTTATTATGGTTTTATTTATTTATTTATATCTATCAGAGAGAAGTTGTTAAATGTTTTCCTGATGTTTGTGTGTTCCAAACTTGTGTGATCAGAGGACTGATATTAAAAATATAGTGATGTCTACAATCTCAACACTGAGCTTATCATAAATAAAGTCTTTTTGCACTGATTAATAAGTGTCTCCTGACTTTTTAAAGATGAGAATAATTTCTCATAATAATCATTTCTCTACAATAGTCAGTGTTAATACTGAGTTATATTCAGCTTTGTTTATATTTCTGCAAATCACAATAGTTATTTCATCATGTTTCCTGTTGTAAATTAAAGACCCTGCAGTATTTGGAAGATGAGATGAGACGAGATGAGATGCCTTTATTAGTCCCACGAGTGGGAAATTTCATGTTAAGGCTGCCGACCATTTGCACGCAATGGCGGCGCCATCATACCCTCTGACCATACATACATTGCACGAAAACATCACATGGGGAAGACAGGTCAGAGAGGTATAACAATGGAAAATGCACAACATGAGGAAAGCTAAGGAGAAAAAAAATAACTCCCCCCAGAAAAAGACAAAACAGGTAAACACAAACTGTGGGAGAAAATTGAGTGACATGCTGCAGTGGTATATAAACACACAGAGACAAAAAAGAGTAGATAAGGATAAAAATGAGTGATTCTGATAATCCAGAGTATATGACTGTGGTTTTATGGGGTCTGATATCTCCTTGTAATGTAAACAATCAACTCAAATATCCAATTTGATTATTAAACTTGACAGTGGTAATCTAACACAACTAACAGTTGACACTCACATACAGCTGCTTTTACAACCACAGAGGTGCAGAAGAATGTGATGTAAGCAGAAACTTTGCGTCTCACTCCCACTGCGCCACATATGGACATTTGGTCAGGACCTGTTGTCATCACACTTTAATGCAACAGGTAACTGACACAACTTTTCCCCTTAAATAAACGAGACCTCAAAGAAGACCAATACGAATCTTACTGCAGGTATGAGAATTCTAATTAGAGGACTGAACCTGTTCACAGTCACAGCGGTAAAATGTAGCAGGTCACTTCTGAAAAATGTCACAGAGCATGTGTGAAACAGCACTGCAACAGTCAGTGTTGTTGGCTGTTTCAGGAGGACAAAAGCAGAGAGACACTTGCATTCAAGCTGTGTCTGCACACACCTTTAACCAGGACGATATCTACCATTACTCCACCTGCACATATTTATCTGGATGCTGATGTTATCACATGTCGCTGGCTCATAAAACATCACAGTTTCTCTCTGCAGCTGAAACTACCAGTCAGCCATGACACTTTTACCACACAACCTTGAAGTGAAATCTGCATTCAGGTAGCCTAATGTAGGCAGACTGGAAAGAACAAGAAAGCATTACTCTGATTTAAAACTTCAGCACCACGTAGTCTGTGAGTGGTGGAGCCAGAACTCTGTCAGACGGACTCAAAACTCCACAACACATTTCATGTTCACATGTTGAACCCATTGTGAATTGGACCTTGGTACACAGCAAAATCTCCAGTGTTAAACTGACACTAGAGAGTGTCTATATGAGTCCACTCCTCTGAGTGTTAAATATAACACTGTTGAGTGTTAAATGAACACGTTTGACAGTATTGTATTTTTAAAAGTAACCTAGTCAGTTTTGAAGTTTAACAATGACTAACACTTAGCAGTGCTGATTTTCTTACACTGGAAAATAACTCAAAATGTTAGAAATATTCAAAAATAGCTACATAATTTTTCTGTGCTGTTTTTCTGTGCCCTTTTGTTATCGCTTCTTGTCACTGATGTGTTGGCTGCCTTAGTCTATGATCGCCTGGTGTCACGGCCTTTTATGTTCCAAACACCCAAAAAGTCCAAGAAAAGGCCGTGGGTGGTGTTTTAGAACGCACTTCTGACTCCATTGTTTAAAAATCATATGCCGTGTATTTCGTGGAAAATTACAAACAAAAATCAACCAAATAACTTCTTAAAACTTACAATTAAACGAAAGTTAATTTAATTTGCTTTAACAACTTCAAAAATGTTCAAAAAATCATTTTCTAACCCTCCCGTCTTCCTATCAGACATTTAGCAAACAAAAAAACATCTTTACCACACCCCTCCAGGGTGCTCTTAGTCCCCTGATTAATGGGAAGGTCCATAAGCTAATAAACCAATCACTTTCCAAAAACGTTTCCAAGAAAATGAATTACAAATTTACATAACAAAACTAGGTCAGCATATTCTTACAACTTTAAAGAAAAAACAAAAATGGATACAAATTGCATTTTATAAACATTCAACAAAAATGGCCACAACATTTCTGTGTAACATGAATTATATCTGTCTGTGTGGCCATCACAAAAAGCAATACCATTAATTTTCTTCAGTAGTCCATATACATCTTCTTAAAAAACAAACAAAAGGAAAGGTCAATGTTCTATGATTTCAAGTCTTTGTTGTTCATGTGTTTACTTTGTGTGTATTGAAAAAAGGTGTATGTTGCATAATGGAGTGACTTTAAAACTGACCAGTTAAGAGCCTTGTCTATAAATGCAGATGTTATCTTTGCTCTGTTACCAAAGTTCCACTCAAGCTGCTTTTTTGCCTCAGTATAAGCTGCATGCACATAACATGTGCATGCAGCTTCTCACTAAAATTCTGGGCTGTCCTGTAGTAAACTGTTCTAAATAATAAAGTCTATCCTGCATGTTATCAGTCTTAGTTTCTATTCCTTGCTCAAACGCCTTAAGAAAGGATCTAAAAAGCAAAGGATCACAACCAAAAACAGGAATTTCTATTGCTGGAAGCAGTGACAACCTCTGTTATTTTACAAGCATCTCAGTAATCTCATTTTGCTTTCTCATGATATCTGTTAGGGCACTGTGGACATCAACCTGAGAAGAGATTGGCCTTGGGCTTTCCCCTTCTGGTTTAACCTTAGCAGGTGCATGTGTCTCTAGGGGCATTGGCAAAGGTGAATGAACTAAAGGGGCTTTCTTTATTCTTGGAGCCTTTTGAGCTGTAGCAGCAGGTATGAACTTAGTAGATGTTCCAGAAGGAGCTTCTGATTCAACCTCAGCCCTGGAATCAAGGCTCTGCTGATCCTGAGCAGAGGTGAAAATTTGCATTTTTGCATCTGCCATAACCAACTTCTATAAGTAGTTTAGAAGAAATGCTGATTAAACAGTATAATCAAGATTTTGTGGAGAACCGGTGTAATGAGCGTGCAGAAATGTCTGTAGAAGATAAACAGTTCATGACCATAATGTCAGAGTCAGCTGTACTTGATACGGGACAGACTTGACTGGGGAAAAGAAAGAGGGAAAAAAACAGTGGGGAAGAGGGACGGGGATAAAGGGCAAAAAACAAAAACCAACAAAATAAGCAGACAACAAATACAAATATCAATCACCTGGATCACCTGTTGACAAAGAAAAAAGAAAACAAGCAGAAGAAAAAGAGCAACATAATAAACATCATCACGATGATCTATGGGAATATAACAGTAAATACTAAATATTAAACATTATTGTGCAGCACGTAGGATCGACAGCGCACAGTGTGCTTTGAGGTAGGACTCAAAAAGGGTGTAGTTTGTGTGTGTGAGCACCCGTGTGTACACCTGTGAGCATGGACGCGCTTGTTTTTAAAAGGTTCCTTCATGTAATGGTCTGCTAGAGGGTGTGGGGGAAGCCATTGCATAAGTGCATGGAGGCAGGACCTCACAGCAGAAGCATACTCCATAATGTGCATTATTATATGTATATTATATGTAACGTGGTGTTTTTCAATTATTGAATATACCAACATCAAGAAGTCACAAGCAAAGAAAGACCAAACCATGGTGCATGTTTAAACAAGGAAAGTTTCCTGGTCAAAATTATTTATAAAAGAAATAAAACACAATTTTGTCACCCCAAAAAATACACGTTTAAAGCAACACAGCGGTGGCCCAATATCAGACAGAACTCCACTCTGTAGAGTGGGCAATCATTACGAAGCAGTTGGTTTTATTTTGTGGATTCAAGCTGCTCTTCATATTTCTGGCCACCAGATGTCACCAGAGAGGACTGTGTTGAAAAGCTTCAAGTAATGAACCGTTTTTCAATACAAGCTTCAGAAAGCTTCATCTGCCCATCACTAGCTTTTTGTATCCTTCCCCTATATGATGTTGAACAATCTTTGTTTTCAGGTCATTTGAGGGTTGTTTTGTTGCTTTGAGGCTCCCATTTTGCCACACTTCAGAGAAGATGCAAAGAGGAGAAAAACTTGCAATTGGCCACCTTAAATATCCTTTATCATGATTGGATTCACCTGTGTATGTAGGTCAAGGGTCAATAAGCTTACCAAACAAATTTTGTGTTCCAATAATTAGTGCTAAAGGTATTCAAATCAATAAAATGACAAGGGTGCCCAAATATATGCGCCCGCTTAATTTTGTTTAAGTAACTATTGCAGACTCTCTGTAAATCCTATAAACTTCATTTCATGTGTCAAATATCATTGTGATTGTCGGCTATATGGTATATTTAAATGAAACTGCTGATCAAAACAACCAAAGTTTTGTAAAGGAAAATCATAAAATGTATCAGGTTATGAATGATAAGTCTAATTATTATTTATGTGTGTAAGAGTGTTTGCATTTACCCCTCAGCACTCTAAGTCCTTCATTATTGCAATGTGAAAATAATTATAACCACTTACTTTAGTAGAAGTAAGTGGGTTACCTGCCAGGTCTAGCCTATCTTAGAATAGAATAGAATAGAATAGCCTTTATTGTCATTGTACAGAGTACAACGAAATTGGAGTGCCACTCCCTTGGTGCAAGTTTCAATAATAAATATAAATGTAAAATATAAAAAGTACAAAAAAACAATCGTAAGTACTCAAACAATAGTATGTACAATATATACAGGATAGCAGCATTAATATAATGACAGTATGAATAGCAGCATAATATAATGACAGTGACGGTATGGAATAGGTTCAATTGTTTTTGTGCTTATTTACTACGGTGATAGCTCTGGGAAAGAAGCTATCCCTGAATCTGTTTGTCCTGGTTTTATGTGACCTGTACCGTCGGCCTGACGGTAATAGTTCAAACAGTTGGTTGCTGGGGTGAGAGTGGTCCTTGATGATATTGCCAGCTCTGCTGAGGTACCGAGAGTTTGCAGTGACCTCCAGGCTGGGCAGAGAGCAGCCAGTGATCTTCTGGGCTGTGTTGATGACCCTCTGCAGTACTTTCCTGTCTGCAGCTGAGCACCCTGCATACCATGTTGTTATGCCGTACGTTAGGATGCTCTCTATGGTGGCTCTGTAAAATGTCACCAGCAGCCTCTCCTCCAGGTTGTTCCTCCTGAGCACTCTCAGAAAGTGGAGACGCTGCTGGGCCTTTTTAACCACCGCTGTAGTATTTGCTGTAGTATCTTGATACATCAAGAGGTGTGCAGCCAATTGTGGAAAAGCTCCCTTTATATCTCCAAGACAAGTGGCTGTCACAGGGGTGCAAATACAAAAGAGATCATCATGCTGCCTTTCCTCCTTTTTCCTACTTCAAAGAATTCATCTGCAGAGAGGCTGAAGAGAGAAATGGTCCCAGTTTTAACTATCCAGATCTTTTCACAAATTCTTACAGAGAAGAAAGGTCAAATCAAGTGAGACCTGTCTCCGTGCACAAGACGAACGATCTATGGCTTCAGAGCCCAAAATAGGAAATCCAGAGAAGCTATGCCCCATGCACCACAAGCCTCATTCTCTTCAAAAATGCAGAGGTTTTCAAAAACTGCTCTTGGAAGAGAGGAAAAGGTTCTTAAAAGAAAACAACATATGTTTTCGCTGCTGCGCCTCTACGACTCATCAAGCCAAATCTTGTGAGGCCATCGTAAAATGCGAGGAATGTGATAGCGATAAACACATTCCCGCTCTGCACCCTGGACCAGCTTCGCGCTCAGATGCAGTTCCTACTTCCTCGACAGAGAATGGCGGGGAGAGGTCAGACACAGAGGTACAGAGTGTCACATCCAGATGTACCCAGGTATGTGGGGATGGGTTTCAAGGGAAATCCTGCTCAAAGATCTGGCTGGTGAATGTGTACCCAAATGGCCACCAAGAGCTATGGCAGAAGATGTATGTCATTTTAGATGACCAAAGTAATGTTTCACTGGCCAGATCTGAGTTTTTTGACATGTTTGGTCTCAAGGGAGCAACCGTGCCATACACACTGAAAACCTGTGCAGGCGTCATAGAAGCATCTGGGAGAAGAGCCCACAGTTTTATGATAGAATCGTTGGATGGGAAAGTTACCATGCCCTTGCCTGCACTTATATCCCGCAATGATATCCCAAACAACAGGTCAGAGATACCCACACCCGAAGCTGCATGTCACCACCATCATCTTAAAAGAGTGACAGATAAGATTCCACTGCTTGACCCAGATGCAGACATTCTTCTTCTATTGGGAAGAGACATTATCAGAGCGCATAAGGTTCGAGACCAGTATAATGGTCCACTAAACGCCCCACATGCACAACGCTTAGACCTAGGGTGGGTCATAGTTGGAGAGGTGTGCATAGGAGGTGCACACAACACGACTACAGTGAGTGCTATGAAAACCTGCATCCTGGAAAATGGCAGACCAAGTCACTTTGCCACGTGTGAGAATAAGATAAAGGTGAAAGAAAATCCTAATGGCAAAGATGAGAAAAAGAGAACCCGACCCAATAGAGACATCCAAAATGCATCGACAGTGACAAATCTTGGAGAAACAGTCTTCAATGCCACAAAAGATGACAACCAGCTAGCACACTCCATTGAGGATTCAGTCTTCCTACAGATCATGGACAAAAATCATGGGTTGCCCCTCTTCCTTTTCGGCACCCACGTAAACATCTGCCAAATAACAGATGCTATGCTCATCACCGTCTGATGTCACTGCGGAAGACTTTAGATAAGACGCCTTAAATGAAAATGCATTTCACAGACTTCATGCAAAATATGTTAGACAAGGGACAGGCTGAACTTGCACCACCACTGCAGGAGGGGGCAGAATGCTGATATTTGCCCACGTTTGGTGTTTACCATCCCAAAAAACCAAACAAGATTAGAGTGGTATTTGATTCCAGTGCTCAGTATGACGGAATCTCACTAAACGAGGTGCTGCTGTCTGGACCAGATCTTAACAACAGTCTCATCGGTGTCCTCCTCAGATTCAGAAAAGAGCCTGTAGCCATAACTGCAGATATTCAGCAGATGTTTTACTGTTTCGTTGTTCGTGAGGACTGCAGGGATTACCTTAGGTTCCTGTGGTACCAGGATAACGATCTGAGTAAGGATGTGGTGGATCGCATGCGTGTTCATGTTTTCGGAAACAGTCCATCACCTGCAGTGGCAATCTTTGATCTGAGGAAAGCAGCAGAGCACCAAGAAGTTGAATATGGCAGTGATGCGAGGCACTTCGTAGAAAGAGACTTCTATGTAGATGACGGCCTCCGGTCTTTTGCTACAACAGCAGAGGCCATTGATGTTCTGCGTTGAACACAGCAGATGTTGGCAGCATCTAACATCACTCTGCACAAAATAGCTCCAAATCGAGCAGAAGTATTGAACGCATTTCCTGCAGATCAAAGAGCAGACAATGTAAAAGACCTTAACCTCTTTGTGGATGACTTACCAGTCCAACGCAGTCTAGGAGTCAGCTGTAACACAATGACTGAGACCTTTGGATTCAATATTCCTGAGAATCAAAAGCCATTTACACACCGTGGTGTCCTGTCAACAGTAAACAGTCTGTTTGATCCTTTGGGGTTCATAGCTCCTGTTGCAGTGACAGGGAGGCTGATTCTAAGAGAGCTAACAACCGAGAATGCGGACTGGGACGCAGAACTCCCCGAGGCTAAAAAAGAAAGTTGGAGAAGATGGAATGAATCATTGTCAGCACTAAAAAACCTGGATGTTCCACGAACATATACCTCTTTCTGTTTCCAAAGCACAGCATGCCGAATTATTGATCTTCTGTGATGCCTCTGTCAAAGCAATATCTGCAGTTGCTTATCTTAAGACAACGAATGAACAAGGTCTCCAAGAGGTGGGCTTTGTTTTCGGGAAATCCAAGCTCGCTCCCAACCCAGGCCTCACAATCCCAAGACTGGAATTGTGTGCTGCTGTCATGGCCGTTGAGAGAGCCGATCTAGTAATAAGGGAGCTTGATCTAGATCTCAAGACAGTGAAATTCTACACTGACAGCAGAGTTGTATTGGGATACATACACAACGAGACAAGGAGGTTCTATGTGTATGTGAACAATAGAGTGCAGCGCATCCGGCAGTCAACACGACCTGATCAGTGGAACTACATTCCTTCAGAACTAAATCCAGCTGATCATGGGTAACGTTCTGTTCCAGCCGCCGAGCTTGCCGACACCATGTGGCTAACAGGACCAGCATTCCTAACGAAACAATCAAAGGTAGCTGCCAGTGGCGATAAAGGATCAACATTTGACCTTGTGAACCCAGATGCTGATGCTGAGGTACGTCCTGAGGTAATCTCGCTCGCCACACAAGTTAGTAGAGACAAGCTTGGCTCAAAACGCTGGAAGCGTTTTTCTACCTGGACCACACTCAGTAAGACTGTGGCACGTCTGTGTCATATCGCTCAGTGTTTCTCTCACTCCTCAAAGAACCAAAGGTGTGTTGGATGGCATATGTGCAAAAGTGGCCTGTCAGTCGTTGACATTGTCAGAGCAGAACAGATCATCATAAAATGTGTGCAAGAAGAAATGTATTCAGAAGAACTGAAATGCATCAAAATGAAACATGACCAGCACTCTGTACAAACTCCAACCCATTCTCGACAGCGAAGGTATGTTAAGAATAGGTGGACGCATTGGTCGAGGACAACTTGAAAGTGGTGAAGTCCATCCGCTAATAATACCAAGCCGCAGCCATGTAGCAAGCTTGCTTGTTTGTCATCATCATCAGGCTGTAAAGCACCAGGGCAGGCATTTCACTGAAGGTGCAATTCGCAACAGTGGTCTGTGGATTGTTGGAGGGAAACGTCTCATCAGCAGTATTATTCACAAGTGTGTTACATGCAGGAAACTAAGAGGAAGAACCGAGCAGCAACAAATGTCAGACCTACCCACAGAGCGCCTTCAAGCTGACCCTCCATTTTCCTATGTTGGCCTTGATGTTTTTGGACCATGGGAAGTGGTGATACGCCGTACCAGAGGTGGTCAAGCTCAAGACAAAAGGTGGGCTGTCCTTTTCACGTGTATGTCCAAACGAGCCATACATATTGAGGTTATTGAAACAAGGACGTCCTCAAGCTTTATAAATGCGCTCCGAAGGTTTTTCTCCATCAGGGGTCATGCCAAACAGCTTCGCTCGGACTGTGGGACCAATTTCACTGGAGCGTTCAAAGAGCTGAAGATGGATCCTGGCAATAAGAGCGTAGAGGATTACCTTCTTCAACAAAAATGCACTTGGGTTTTCAACCCACCTCACTCCTCTCATATGGGCGGCGCTTGGGAGCACATGATTGGAGTGGCAAGACGGATTTTAGATTCTATGCTTCGTCAGGTTGGACATGTAAAACTCACTCATGAGGTCTTAACCACTTTCATAGCTGAAGTGAGTGCCATTGTCAATGCAAGGCCGTTAATACCAGTTTCTACTGATCCTGAGGCGCCTTTCATTCTAACACCTTCCATATTGCTGACCCAGAAAGGGGGTGTTCCCTCTCCTACTGTAAGTGAGTTTTCAAGAGGGGATCTTCTCAAGAATCAGTGGAAAAGAGTTCAGGCCTTGGCAGATACCTTCTGGGCTAGGTGGCACCGTGAATATTTGAGCACATTACAGAGTCGGCACAAATGGCAATCTCAGAAACCTAATCTCAAAGAAGGAGATATTGTTCTGCTCAAGGACGATCAAACCAAGAGGAATCAGTGGCCTATGGGAATTATTGTCAAGGTTGTTCCCAGCAGAGATGGACTTAGTGGAATACTCCCACTAGGTTTATATCTGGGACTCTCCACCATTTGACCTTAGAACTGAAGAAGCTTCTCGGATGAGAGGTGAAACGTCTTCAAGTAACTTAAAGAAGTCCAGACGCTTTTCTTTGCAAGTGGCATAAAGTGTCATATCTTTAATATGCCAGGTGTCATGGAACGGACATATTATAGTTTTTTAAGAAGTGTTACTACCACCTAGTGGTAACTAAGCAGAATGTCTTTTTTGTAGAGGAAGTGGTCTACAGGAAGTGGTGTGCTCTTTAGCTGCTACAGTGGTAGCATTTGTAATCTGATGGCAATCTCTGCAATCCTGGTGTTAAAGTCCACAATATCGACTTCATCCGTAAGTTCCTATACATTTAATGTGTATTAGTAAGTTTTGACACTGTTTTGAGTTAAATCTAGTGATGGCCCGCTTGAAGCTGATGCTCCGGTGCGTGTGTCACAAAAATCGACACACTGCTTCAGAAGCACTGTGTCGAAGCTTGATTTGTTTGGCCAGAGTCACGTGATCAGTGACGTCCGAAGCTTCATTTAGAACCTAACCGCTTCGGTGTCTGATTCCCTGGTTTATAAGGAAGTGATTTGTGGAGTGTTTTGATGGTGACAGATAACGAACCACTGATAATTCTACAGAGAGATTTGGAGCCAGTGAGGAATAGAGGAGGTTCTGTTGTGTGGGAGGATTTTGAGTTGATTTTGTCGATCGGGTGGGTTTTCCAGCTTTGTGTTCTGGCTGTTTATTTTATCTGAAAACGGGAAAAACTTAAAATGTCAAAAATCTGATTTTCATAGTATAAATATCATTAAATAACTTTAGAAAAACTTCCAGGGTGAGGTAAGTGACGGAAGGTGAGGTAAGTGACGGAAGTGATGTTGTAGGTGACGTCAGACGCCGGAGATTTTGGCGGAGAAAAAGCAAATGGTAGCATAGAGTTTAACAAAGGTTTTCCAAGCTTCAGTATTACCAAATATACTAATCAATTGTCATATAACTAACAACATCTGTTTTATCATCTCTAACACCCTGGAGGACAACGGGGAGAGTTTAGACGCTCTCCAAGATTACATCGACCACTGTTTTCAAGATTTAGTAATGCATAAGGCCCAGAGTGCATCTTCCCCGGCCAAAATCGAGACGCCGTCATCGAAGAGAAGTCGCCAGGCAGACTCCCCCGGTACAACATCGCCTGCCGGCAAAGACATCGCAGAAATCCTGGAGTCAATCGACAAGCGATTGTCCAGTTTCGATGCGAGGCTGTCCCTGGTGGAGATTTTACACCGGGAATTTAAATCTCTGAGAGAATCCCTGGAATTCAGCCAGCGGCAGGTGGAAACGCTTGCCGCTGAAAATGCCACGCTACGGGAGTCGGTTAAATCTCTCACCGATAACGTGACCCAGCTAAACATTGAAAATAAAAAAATAAAAGAGTCCGTTATCGATCTACAAGCCCGTAGCATGAGAGATAATCTTGTGTTTTCTGGTATTCCAGAAACTGCCGGAGAGGACGCAGAGGCAACGGTGAAAAGCTTCATTAAAATCCACCTGAAGCTGCCGGAGGACACCGTAAAGAACATCGACTTCGATAGAGTACATCGCTTGGGGGGCGCGCGGTCGCGGACCGGGAGACCACGGCCTATTGTGGCCAAATTCAGTCAATTCAAACAGAAGGAACAGGTGAAGAGTCGCGGCAGAGAGCTGAAAGGAACGGACTTCAGCGTGAACGACCAGTTCCCCAAAGAGATCCTGGAACGACGCAAGGTCCTGTTCCCAGTTCGACGTAGCTTTATCCAGAAAGGCTCCCGTGCTGTCATCGCTGTGGACCGGCTCTACGTGGACGGACAGCTGTACCGCGACCCCGGCACCACACCGTGGTTATACTGACTGCACTCCAGATAAGAACCCGCTACACTCTTTTCTTATTCATTCACACTTTCTCCTTTAAAATGTGTTTAACCTAGTAATATCAGTAGGATGTCATAGCAGATATAACACCGTCACCCTCCGTCATTGCTTTAATTGGAATGTTTCCGTTTCGTTTCCTTTTTTTTGTTGTCGCTCACAGTTCATGTGGTTTCTTTCTTTCTCTTGTCTTTCACTGCTGTGGTCACCTACTTCCCCACTCACCTACAAACAACACCCTCTATTTCTCCATATTTTCACAACACGATCACGCAAACACATCAGCTCAACGGCAGCACATTCACAACAGCCTCACAGCACGCACAGACTTGCAGGACACATAAGCAAGCCACGCTTGTTCATATTAGTGAATATTCACACACATAGTCAGACTTATGGAGTCTCTCACCACACTTCTTTTTCTCTTTCTATTTACAAACAAGGGATGTTTCCATATTCTCTCCACCTATCTAAACGAAACACCCAGCATACATCATTAAACATACACGCACAATTAAGGGCATGCTGAGGTTTGTCACATGGAATGTAAATGGAGCTGGCACCAGAGGAAAGAGGTTAAAAATATTTAACCAGCTTAAAAAACTACAGGCAGATGTTGTTTTATTACAAGAAACTCACAAACCTGTCACAGGTTTAAATGAACTTAAAACACCTGAGTTTCCTAACGTGTTTGCAGCCAGTTATAATTCTAGACAACGGGGAGTAGCAATTTTAATACATAAAAATGTTAATTTTACAGTACTCGATACAGTTATAGATCCAGAGGGTAGATTTCTAATTATTAAACTATCAATATTGAACAAAAAACTATGTATTGTTAGTATATATGGTCCAAATGTTGATGAACCCTCATTCTTCCACGGTTTTTTTAGTGCACTCTCTGAACACCTTGATTGCACACTCATTCTTGGCGGTGACCTCAACCTTGGACTAAATGAAGAAATGGATAGGCTCAACACAACAGGAACTCAGCGTAATTGGCAGTCCACAAATATAATCAAACAGTATATGAACGACTTTGGTCTTTGCGATGCATGGCGCTCTCTTCACCCCACCAGTAAGGAATATACTTTTTTCTCGCATGTTCATCACTCTTACTCTCGTCTGGATTATTTTTTGGTCAGCAGCTCACTGCTGTGTGACATTTCAGACACTGAGATTCATCCTATAGCTGTCAGCGATCATGCTCCTGTATCTTTAACACTAATGCACAAGAATAATACTACGCCAAGTAAAAACTGGAGATTTAATATATCACTACTTAAAGATGAAGACTTTATTAAATACTTTAAAAAGGAATGGACTTCATATTTAGACTTTAATGACACTCCCGGAATATCTGCTTCTGTTCTATGGGAAGCAGGGAAAGCTGTGATGAGAGGTAAAATAATTTCTTTCTCATCACACAAAAAGAAAGAAGAAAACAAAAATATTCAGGAATTAGAAAAAAACATCAAATCACTAGAAGAAGCCTACGCGTCCCACCAAGATCAGGAAACATTGAACAAAATATGCAAAACAAAACTAGAATTAAATGAAACTATTAATAAAAAAACACAATTCCTTATACAAAGACTTCGCTTGCAGAATTTTGAACACAGTAATAAATCAGGTCGATTTCTAGCTAACCAGCTAAAAATAAATAAAGAAAAAATAACTATATGTGCTGCTAAAGATTTATCGGGGAACACAATATATGATCCTGGAAGAATAAACAACATTTTTAGGGATTTCTATGAAACTTTATACTCACCACAAATAAACCCATCTAAAAATGAAATTGATCTGTTTCTTGACAACGTAACTCTTCCAAAATTACTAGACAGTCAAGCAATGGAATTGGATTCGCCACTGACGCCAAGTGAACTCCAGGAAGCCCTGATAAGTATGCCCAATAATAAGGCTCCAGGTCCAGACGGCTTCCCTGCAGAATTCTACAAAGAATTCTGGACAATTTTGGCACCAGTATTCCACAGCATGTTGCAGGAAATCGAGGAAAAGGGCAGACTACCACCAAATATGAATTCTGCCAACATTAGTCTCCTGCTAAAACCAGGCAAAGACCCTTTATTTCCCTCAAGCTATCGTCCAATTTCTCTTTTAAATGTAGACCTTAAAATAATCTGCAAAGCTCTCTCAAAGAGATTAGAGAAAATGACCCCCCTCTTAATTCATCCTGACCAAACTGGTTTCATAAAAGGTCGGCACTCCTCAACAAACACTCGTAGATTACTTAATTTAATAGACTACTCATACGATAAAAACATCGAAGCCATAATATTATCTCTAGATGCAGAAAAAGCATTTGACAGAGTTAATTGGAAATTTTTATTCGCAACTTTACACAAATTTGGTTTTGGAAACTCTTTCATAAACTGGATAAGAATATTATACAATTCCCCAACGGCTCGTATCAGAACAAATGACCAGACATCCTCCAGCTTCTGTCTCCTGAGGGGCACCAGACAGGGATGCCCACTCTCCCCCTCACTTTTTGCAATTTTTATCGAACCTCTAGCAGCAGCATTTAGACAGGCTACAACAATTAAGGGCATAAAATGTAAGAACATAGAACATAAAATCAGTCTCTATGCGGATGATGTGTTGCTTTTTCTGCAAAACACACAAACCAACCTCTCTGAGGTAATTACTTTAATAAACTGGTTTTCAAGAGTTTCAGATTATTCAATTAACTGGCCAAAATCTACAGTTCTCCCCATTAACTGCTCCTTCCATAATTCTTCCTCTGCCCCACTGCAATCCGGAAATATTAAATATTTAGGTATTAATGTCTCTCCTAAGCTTTCAGACTTAATTAAACTAAACCACATCCCACTTCTAAAGAAAGTAGAAGGCGATCTGACTAGATGGAAATCTTTACCCATATCACTCATGGGAAGGGTCGCCACTATAAAAATGATGATCTTGCCAAAAATAAATTACTTGTTTTTGATGATCCCTAACAAACCATCACAAGATTGGTTCAGATCTCTGGATTCATATATTTCCAAATTCCTTTGGAAAGATAAACCCCCGCGTATTAGCTTAAAAACGCTACAAAGAACCAAGGATAGAGGAGGATTAGATCTGCCTAATTTTCACCAATACTTCTTAGCCAACAGGCTTCAGTTCATCTCAGAATGGTTAAAACATACCTTCTTAGTTGAGCCCTGGCTAGATGTTGAACAGGCACTATGCAAGGATCTAGAGATTTCAGACCTACCATTTATTAGCTCAAACATCAAAAGACATGAATGCTTTAAAAGTATCAACATCAGCTTTTCTCTAACAGCATGGTGGGAGTTTCTAAAAATAACAGAGTCTTCATTAATCCCATGCAAACGTACACCTATCTGGAATAACCCTGACATATTACAAAACAATAATATGATTAATTTCCCAGAATGGAGTTGTAAAGGAATTAAATACTTAGAACATATATTAGAGGGAACAGAATTTATTCCATTTGACAGACTAATTGAACAATATGGGATCAACAAGACAAGGTTTTTAGAATATCAACAAATTAAATCCATAGTAAAAAAGAAATTTAACCTCAGTCAAGTTGAATTACAAACACCACTAAGTGTGGCACATTTTCTTACTCTTAAATCCCCCAAATTATTATCTAAAATATACAGAACACTTTCTAAATTAGATGAATCAATATCCCTTCCTACTGCAAAGTGGGAAGCAGATTTATCAGTCAACCTAGACCAAAACTTCTGGTCTCAGATTTGCTTAAAAACTTTTAAATTAATTAAAAATCCCAGTCTGCAATTAATACAATACAAAATACTTCATAGAGTGCACTATACAGGTCATCGGATGTTCAAGATGGGCTTTACATCTTCCAACAACTGCTCACACTGTCAAGGCAATACACCAGACAATTACATCCACGCTCTTTGGTTCTGTCCACCAGTGCAAAAGTTTTGGCGCGAGATATGTGAAGACTTATCAAAATGTCTGAAATGTAACATTCCAACCTCCCCCTTAGTGTGTTTGTTGGGCAGCTTAGATAATGTCACTTCAGAAAAGAATATAGCCCATATGATCTTCACTGCCCTATGCATAGCCAAGAAAACAGTCCTCATGAACTGGAAAAATAAAAATAATCTTAATTCTAACCAATATAGAAATTATCTATTAGATTACATTAGTCTTGACACAGCCTCTGCCACCACATTAGATCAATTGCTCTGGGCCCCTTTTATCAGCTCCATCACCTAGTGGGGGTGGGGGGTCATAGTTTGGTCCCGCCTTCACTGTTGTGATTGGTGAGGGGGTAGGGACAGGCTTAGGGCGTCGGGGGGTTCCCCGGAGGCATCTTCCTTGGGGGGCTCAACCCGGGGTAGCGGTCACGTCCGGTTGAGGGCTCTGTTGGCTCTCAGGTGACTGTTTCCTCGCGGCTGCGTGCAGCGGGGCTAGGGGAGGGTCTGTGCTGACAGACGCGGGTTACTGACCTGGCAACCTGGCTGCCCCTGGGTGGGTCCGGGATGGGCGTGAGGTTCTGGGGGCGCTCCGTCTCTGGGCTGGGGCCCGGGCCGGGCCTCGGGGGCTCGGGTCCTGGTTGGTGTGTTGCCGGGGTTGTGGGCGGGTGGGTGCATGGGGGCCCGGCCCTGGAGCAGGGTGCCGCCGGTGCATCGAGCCGCCTGGGGGGCTCTTCAACTGGTGGGGGGGATGGTCACATCTTGCAGGAGCTTTCTTCTCTCAGGAACTCTCTGCAGGAGGGGGAGATACAGGAGAGGTGGAGGAAGATCTCAGCCTGGGCGTTTACCGTCTTATGTAGTCTGGAAGATGTGTGGTTGGTGGGGTGGGTGCAGTTTTCTCTGTGGTGGGGTTGGGTGGACTGTCCAGGGCTCTGTGGAGCCGGGGGGCGCTACTGCACTGGGCCCCGGTCTGATGGGCCTGGGCCCCCCTTCCCTGGCGGGTCGCGGAGGGTGGGAGTGCCTACTGGGGTCAGCGGGGGAGCTGGCCCCAGGGAGGGGTTACCTGCCCCTCCCTTCCTTCCCTCCCCATCTCCAGCTGCCTCCCTCTTCCCGCTCCTCCACAACCACCCACACATGCAGGGCCTTGGAGTGGGGGTATGTCACCAGGGTGCAGAGGAGGCTACCCCCCCCCCCCCCCCCCCCTGTCCCCTTCTGGCTGCCTCTGCCTCAATTTTATCCCACAACTTAGACATTCACATTATTCACACTCTCATTACACATACATATAGGATCTTGGGGGTGGGCACAATCACGGAGTCCAAATCACCATCAGGGTGTATACCTCACCCCTGACGTCGTTGCCCACCTCTCAATTTTAAATACACTTAGTCATTGAGGGTTAGCAGGAGGGACTATGCGCTTACCTGCTGCTCCTTGGCAGGTAGCTCCATGCCCTCCTGGGTTTTAATTGCACCTTAGAACACATATGCATCAACACTACAATGAGCGGGTGTAGGGAGGTTTGGAGTCTTCTCCCACCCCCATTCTCTGCGGCCTGCTGGAGCGGGAGGGCTAGTAGGAGGAGTTGGCCGTCCGGCTGCGGTCTGGGGTGTGGGGCCTCCCTGCTGCTGCGGAGTCGGGGTGGTCTGCCTCTCCCCACCGCAGGGAAAAGGGTAACACCACCTGGGTCTGGGTGCAATTCCCCCCTCCAGGGGCAAGGGTACCTAGACCCGGTTTGTAGAGTACGCTTGGGGAGTGTGATCGTGTGTACAGCGTCTCTTTATGTCTGTCTCCACGTTGGTTGAGTGTGGAGTAAGTGCATATGAGAGCATGAGGGTGGGAATGGATGTTTGTGTCTGTGTGTGCCTGTATGTCTGTGTCTATATGTCAGGTTGGGTATCAGACGCCACCTCTCTGGGGACACCTCAGGCCCTCCAAGGTTTGGAGGCCTATCTCCACCCACCACCACTTCCCCTGCCGGTGGCGGACTCCCTCAGGTGTCGGTGTGTTGGTGGTTCTTTGTGTCTGGGGGTGGGCGTCCGGGTACACACCGGCTCACTCCTTGGCGGCCGCTTGTCGGGGCCTGGGGCCTGGGGCTCGCTCGGGCCCCTTTGGAGGTGGGGTGCCCCCGGCCTCTCGGCCTAGGGCTCGGTCACTCAGGCGCAGCTGGGGGCCGGCGGAGCTCACGGGCGCGTCACTGCAACTCCCCCTGACTTCTGCTCCGCGGCTGCTGGGCGAGCCCTCATCTGGGACTCTCCTCAGCTCTTACTGGGACAGTGGCGCGGCTGCCCCTCTGTTGGTCTTCCATGGTCTCTTGTGTTCTGGGGGCCTCTGGATGTCTGGAGTTTTGATCTCCTCCATACTCGCTTCACACCCTGGAGGACGGGGCTGTGGCCCCCCCACATTGCCTAGCAGATCATTACATGGAGAAACCTTTGGAATGCAAGCATGCTGATCCACACAGGTATGCACACATGGGTATTCACAGACGCGGACTAAAGCTTTCTTGGCTGCTGCCTCAAAGCACACTGTGCGCTGTCTATCTTGCGTGCTGCACAATATCGTTTATTACTTAGTAAATACTGATATCTATGACTAGCTAGTTTATTGTGATGGTGCTTTGTTTTCTCTATTATTATGTTGCTCTTTGTTGTTTGCTGTCTCCTCTGTTTGTTTTTGTTTGTTTGTTTGTTTGTTTGTTTTTCTCCATACAGGTGACCCAGGAGTTTTTTTTTTTCTCTCTCTCTTCCCCCCCCTTCTCACCGTCTCTTCTCCCCTTTGGTTTTCTTTCTTTCTCTCCCCCTCTCTCTCTCATTCATTCCCCCTGTCCTATTTATTAAAAAAAAAAAAAAAAAAAAAAAAAAATGACAAAGGATGAACTGAAGCTCTGCCATCACGTAATGTCGCATACTGCTGTTTCTGATGTCATTTAAAAAAAAAAAAAAAAAAAAAAAAAAAAAACTTCCATTTGACTCTTTACATTTAATGTTATAAAAATATATATCTTATTTTGTAATTAATCTTAAAACGTTAGTCTGCAAAATGTGCAGCAATTTAATTTATTTATTCTCTTTAGCTGATAGTTTGTGGGGCCCATAGACTGTATAACTGCATCTCTACCAGTTTCTCTGCACTGCAGCCTCCTCTGTGCCATGTGAAGGGATTTTCCTTAATGCAGGAGAAATGATCTCCACGAAAAGGAACAGGTTCAGCCATCGCACAGTGGAACAAATTCTCTTCTTAAATAAAAATGAAAAAGGGTTACCTTAAATGCATCATGTTTTTAATTTGCAAGTTCATGAGCATTTTCCTTTTCCAGTTCACAATCAATTCTACCCCCAGGTCAAAAATATGTATAGGAAAATGTCCCTAATATAATATTATTTATAAATATGCCTGTCCGGCAATTAATTGCATAAGTACAAGGAGGCAGGACCTCACAGCAGAAACATACTCCATAATGTGTTGTACATTATTATATGTATATTATATGTAACGTGGTACTTTTCAATTATTGTATTTACCAACATCAAGAAGTCACAAGCAAAGAAAGACCACACCATGGTGCATGTTTAAACAAGAAGAGTTTACTGGTCAAAATTATGTATTAAAGAAATAAACAACATTTTTTTTCACCCCCAAAAATACATGTTTAAAGCAACACAGCGGTCGTCCAATATCAGACAAAATTCCACTCTGTAGAGTGAACAATCATAATGAAGCAGTTGGTTTTATTTTGTGGATTCAAGCTGCTCTTCATATTTCTGGCCACCAGATGTCACCAGAGAGGACTGTCTTGAAAAGCTTCGAGTAATGAACCGTTTTTCAATTCAAGCTTCAGAAAGCTTCATTTGGCCATCACTAGTTAAATCATATGGAGGCAGGTAGATGCTTATATTTTTTCAGCAGATGCTTCATCTGTGGTCGTGTGTTTTTCACTAGAGCAATGTTATTCTCCCAGTGTAATGGAACATGTCTTCATTGTGTATTTTGTATTCCTTTTCTTTGTACAGTTTTACAAAAAAGAGAGAGAGAGAATTTATTTTCACCATTAAATCCTGCCAAACGCAACAAGCGGCCTGTTTCTTGGAGGATGAAGTGCTGGGAATAAAGATTGTTAAGCTAGCTGTATAGCTGAAATTACGTTGCCTGCAACAAACTTTAGTGAGGACAGCATACAAAGAGAGCTGATTATTAACTCATCAAAACACAAAACATCATCACCATAAGGGCGACACCTGACAGGTTTTCTATGAGTGCACTATTACAAAAATAATGGGCCCAGTTGTGGACATGTCCATGTATAGAAAAACTCCCTCTGTTGAAAACAGGAAAACAAGCCAAACCTAACTGGCAGAATTAACCAACAATTAATCACTAAAACAAAAAGTTCCACTGTTTCACCTGCAGGTTTTGTTATCAGCCGCAGTGTTCGCACAACACTAATATTGCCCATTAAGCACTTCCTAAACACTTGATGACAATGTATCATCACTAAATTATAACTTTCTTCTCCAGGTCTGCACTACTGCATTTTAGCCACAGACCCACCCACTTTATTTAATCATCCCGTACCATGCTGTCATGTATTTTACCAAGCAATTCTTCTCACACAGATATGTTTCTCTCAGTGCAAGCTTCACTCATACATTCCAACAGGAAACTTTTGTTTTTTGTTTTTTGTTTATGTTTCCACTCTAACCGACTCGGCTACATCTGGTTCACTTGAGAGATCAAATCATCTGTTCCTAATCCAACAACACTCAACTAATTTGCATATCAGTTAATAACTCAATAAGTTGACAGGACAAAAGAAATGCATATTTAACATATTACCACAAAAAGAATTTCTGGGCCCAGTAAGTTCAGTTTTCCAATCAGGTGCTCATGAATGATTGTGTTGAATGCTGAACTGAAGTGCACAAAGGACCATTTACAAAAAGAATAAACAAGTAGCTTAATCAAAAACAAAAAAAGCCTATTTGAAAAGCTCAAGTGGCTGAACAAGTCTACATGTCATCTTCACCATCACCATCTGACAGTCACCCAGGTAGACCCCGATAGCCTCCCTTTATACTCCATTGCCCCTCCCACTACACATAATTTTTATCCATCAAGGCAACTTTCCTCACAAAAAATTATTTTCTCTACTCATTTCCAGACATATTTTTCATAATAATCATATCTGTATTTATGACTGTTTTCAGGCAACTTACAGTGTCTAGTAATAAGGGAAAAACCCAAAGAAAAATAATGCAATCCACATAACCCCTCAAGCACGCGCAAACCCACGATTTAATCCCCGAAACACTGTACCTTTGTCTTGCCCAACTGCTCTTGTAATCGGCGATGAATGGGAGACTGTGCCCAAAGCTTTTCGTTAAAGGTAAGTGGCAGTGTACGCTGGCCGCCCCAGTACTGCTCTGGAATCCCGTGCATGCTTCCATGTCTGCTGTCTGCAGTCCGTGATGGCATAATTCCCTCACACACCTTTAGAAATACATTTCCTTAGAAAACTGGTGACATGTTCAATACTTCTGTTCTTATTAGGACACAAATAAACACATAGTTTAAAACAGCCAACCGTGACCAAAATGTTGTATAAAGTTTCTGCTTTTTCTTGATTCCAGACATCTGTGTACCATTAACACTCAATTTAAAAAACAAATAAACAAACAAACAAACAAACTTGCTCACTGTGACATCAGCAGAGGACATCATTGTTCAGGATGATGAGACATTGGTGTCATGTATACGATGTTTTAGCTTTAGTTGCATGTGTGAGAGGATTTGACTGAGGTACACAGTTATGGCTCCCAGCTCACCGTCTCCCTTTATAAAATCCTGTATTGTAGAAACACCACTGAGCTTTGAGCACCACAAATTCAAAGTGTGGACTGTATCTATACAGGAAATCAAGACTGTTCTGAAGAGATCAGTTTGCTCAGGGTGTAGTCTCTCACTGCTGCCACTAGATGTCACCAAAGTCTTCTTTATGTTTATTGTTCCTTTGCCCTAATCCTCCAGCCGTTCACCCCACACATCTCACATATTTGAATTTATTTATTTCAAATGGACAGCGCATATATCAATGTAAATATGCCAGATTTAGCCAGAAGGCCACTTTTCATCTGTAGTCCCTGGCAGGTCAGACAAAGATGATACATAAGGAATTTAGCACACCATCAGACAATGTACAACAACGTAGTCTAGTCAACAAATACATAAGATTATAACACAAAGTAATACAATGAAATGCAAAACAACAAATAAACAAAAAACATACAGGATTGCACACAGTAATATGAAACAAGTGATGACAACTCTGATTCCGCTTTCACCAACTTTTTAAATAAATAAATGGTAAATGGCCTGTATTTATATAACCTGCGGCCTCACACTGCTGCAGTCATTTGCAATGTATAAGTGACTTCCTGAATCCCAGGCTTGCAGCCTCAGATTAGAGGCATCAGCTGCTCGGGCCTTGTCAGTCCCTGTATGTCTGAGGAAGCAAAGCTCTCGCCATCACCATTCCTCAACATCGTTGACTGTTTCCCAGCAGGCGGCTCTGCCTTTGTTCTGAAACTGGACGGGCTAACATCTCACCCACTGAGTAAGAGAGACTATGATACATATGTTAACCATGAGTAAAGAGATTTTGATTGATTGACTGAATCTTTATTTTGAACATGTTGAAAAATGTATCGATAGCAATGTTGAATATTGTCACACAATTAAAAAAGAAAATACACATAAAATAATTACACAATAAAAATGGTTTGTTCTTCTGTTATGTAAAAGTGGTCGTTTAGTTTATTGTAATTTATTGCAGTTTACTTTTATATGTTTAAAAGATTTGAGGTGTGAAATAAACTGCAATGGAGTTGGGGGGGGGGGGGCGCCAAGACTTTCTTGCAAAACAAAGGGGGACCTAGCAAAACAAGTCTGGGAACCACTGTGCTAATGCAATCATATAATCCATGGTGGATAGATTTCAATTCAGTTCAATTTTATGTATATAGCAAAAAATCTCAACAATCACATCCCATTATGACCTGGTGCTTTGGCAACAGTGGGAAGAAATAACTCATGATTAAATGCAGAGAGCTCAGGGAGGGGCAGGGCCATCTGCCACGACAGGTTTGGGTGAGTAGAGGAAGACTGTCATAGGGCGAGAGGCGGGGTACACCCTGGACAGGTCGCCAGTCTGTCGCACCGCCAACACACAGGGACAGACAACCATTCACACTCACATTCATACCTAGTGACAATTTGGATTATCCAATTAACCTATCCCCACAAGCTGCATGTCTTTGGACGGTGGGAGGAAGCCGGAGTACCCGGAGAGAACCCACGCAAACACGGGGAGAACATGCAAACTCCACACAGAAAGACCCCGGCCTGATGGTGGAACTGAACTCAGGACCTTCTTGCTGTGCGGCAACAGTGCTAACCACCGTGCTGCCGTGCTGCCTGATTAGAGAACATTTTGCTGATAAATCTTCCAGACACGCCTGCAGTACAGGACTCCACCAGTTTAAGACCTGAGGACTTTTTTTTAGAACATGTTGTTGACAGATCGTCAGTATTAAGCTATTAACAAAGGATAAAGGATTATTCTATTATGTCTCAATCATACTTTAGAAACACCTAATGACAGAAATAGCTGATTAAAGGTCAGACAGGACAGGTTTCATGGTGTCGTAGCTGCCAGTGATGTGTCCCTTCTGTTTGACAGATATGTGGCTTTCCTCAATGAGGACTCAGCCACCTCCTAAGGCTCCAGAAAAATGATTGAAGTTGTTTGTTGACTTCAATGCACAAAACAATAAATTCTCGTTCTGAGCGCCTGTTAATGCACAACAGGCTAAACTATGAGTTGCGGCTGAAAGTTTATGCAACGAGAGGCAGCTTCAATAACCACACCTCATATGACTGAGCGTACATCGGGACTGAGGGGGTTCAGGCCTATGTTCCCCTCAGAACTGAGGGGATTGAACTACCAGAAGGCAACATTGCAGACATAGAGGACAGTTACAAGTACCTGGGGATCCCGCAGGCGAATGGGAACCATGAAGAGGCCGCTAGAAAAGCTGCAGCCACCAAGTACCTGCAGAGGGTCAGGCAAGTCCTGAGGAGTCAGCTGAATGGTAAGAACAAGATCCGGGCCATCAACACGTACGCCCTGCCCGTGATCAGGTACCCTGCTGGGGTAATAGGCTGGCCAAAGGAGGAGATAGAAGCCACTGACATAAAGACAAGAAAGCTCCTTACCATGCATGGAGGGTTTCACCCCAAGTCCAGCACCCTGAGGCTGTACGCTAAGCGGAAGGAAGGGGGCCGGGGACTGGTGAGTGTCAGCACCACAGTCCAGGATGAGACAAGGAACATCCAAGAATACATTGGGAAGATGGCCCCAACTGACCGAGTGCTCAGTGAATACCTCAGGCAGCAGAAACCCAAGAAAGAGGAGGGAGACGAAGAACCATGCCTCGTCTCCCCTGAACGGTATGTACCACCGGCAGATAGAGGAGGTGGCTGATATCCAGAAATCCTACCAGTGGCTGGACAAAGCTGGACTGAAAGACAGCACAGAGGCACTAATCATGGCAGCACAAGAACAAGCTCTGAGTACAAGATCCATAGAGGCTGGGGTCTATCACACCAGGCAAGACCCCAGGTGCAGGCTGTGTAAAGATGCCCCAGAGACAATCCAGCACATAACAGCAGGGTGCAAGATGCTAGCAGGCAAGGCATACATGGAACGCCATAACCAAGTGGCCGGCATAGTGTACAGGAACATCTGTGCCGAGTATAACCTGGAAGTCCCGAGGTCAAAATGGGAGATGCCCCCAAGGGTGGTGGAGAATGACCGAGCTAAGATCCTGTGGGACTTCCAGATATAGACGGACAAAATGGTGGTGGCTAACCAACCGGACATAGTGGTGGTAGACAAACAGAAGAAGACGGCCGTAGTGATCGATGTAGCGGTTCCGAATGACAGCAATATCAGGAAGAAGGAACACGAGAAGCTGGAGAAATACCAAGGGCTCAGAGAAGAGCTCGAGAGGATGTGGAGGGTGAAGGTAACGGTGGTCCCCGTGGTAATCGGAGCACTAGGTGCGGTGACTCCCAAGCTAGGCGAGTGGCTCCAGCAGATCCCGGGAACACCATCGGAGATCTCTGTCCAGAAGAGCGCAGTCTTGGGAACAGCTAAGATACTGCGCAGGACCCTCAAGCTCCCAGGCCTCTGGTAGAGGACCCGAGCTTGAAGGATAAACCGCCCGCAGGGGCGTGCTGGGTGTTTTTTATATATATACACATATATGCTCAGGAACTTTTACTCCTGCACCATTGCACTGCACAAGACACTTACACATGTGGATTACACAACCCTGCACATTATGTTTCTTCATACCATTTATTACTCGTACAGCTGCTCTTATTGTTTCTTATATTTCTTCATATATTCTTATATATTTCTATATTGTGTATTGTGTATTTTGTTGTACAGGTATTTTATTTTTAACTTTAATTTTTATATTTTTATATGCGATTAATCAGAATACACAGAAATTTCAGTTCACTGTGACTTTCAACAGTAACAGTTTCACAGCAAAAAAACAACAACTAGGGCCCTTAAAATAAAAACAGATATAAAATGCATTGTCCTTAATAATTGAAATTGTCCCTTTGAAAGTATTTGTTAGGTTGCAACCTTATAGTTCAGTTGGTTCCTCAGAGTTTATAGAGGGTCAGTCAAGTCAAAGCACAGATCGGATGAGGGAATGATCTGTAAGGATCTGTCAGTCAGCAAAAAGGTCCAGTGAAGTTTCACACTTAGTGTTTTTATAGTCTTTTTGTCTGTTCACTGTTGCCAGTCGGGGTGACTGGTGGAATCCTACCAGAAACCAGATAAACCATTGGCCGTCTGACTTGTTGTGTAGATCTGGATCCTGGAAATCACACTGGGAGGCTCGCCATCAATTGGAATCACTGGTCTTTTCTCGTGGAGCTCAAAGCTCACTAAAAGACCTGACCTGTATTTAGAAACAGGTTTATAGTCTCTGATCTATCACTTATTTCAGCATTCAAATTAATCATAAACTCAACAACAATAACTGCAATTTGCAATTACTTACATCCTGAAAAATTGTGGTACTCTTCAGTGACTCATGTTAGAACTTCTGTCTAACCAACATAGTTGCAATAGACACACACGTAACACAATTATTAGAGAAATGAAATACAAATGTTAAAGCTTAAGTTTCTTCAGAACATACGTTACACTAAATTCAGCACAAAAGCTGTCAAATTGCATTTGTTGGCATTGCTCAACACAAGATCGCTGATTAATACAATTTTTATCCTTTATCCTTTTTCCTTACCCTGCACCTGTTCTGTTCCTGACAGAAACCTGGATTCGCTCTGGTGAGCTCTCTTCCTTCTCTGAATTCCTTCCTCTCGACTGTTTCAGCTCACCGCGACTTTCAGGGAAGGGTGGAGGCCTAGCCACAGTTTTTAAAAATATATTTAAACTTCGGCGACAGGCTCTCCTTCAGTGTTCATGGCAGGATTTTAACTTCAACTGTAACTCAGATGGACTCAATTTGATATACCTAAAAGGGTTTAATTTACCAACCAAGAATCAATAGAGACCATAGAGAGTGACGACAATGACCTTCAGAGTGACCAAGCAGGCAACCACGAAGCACTGAAGTCCTACAGAATCACCCTCACAATAAACAACACATTCATAATAGATGTTTTCATTATGAAAATCACCATAACAAACAACTTTGATTTCTTGGAGCTATAAAGAGATACTCGAACAATCAAAACAAAAGAGTGAATGAAGACAGTCACCACCCTAAAGTATAGAATATTTCTCTGCATTGGGTGTGTTGCTGCTTAAATACATCATCAGACTGTAATAGACTGTGCTGTCAGTCAGCTTGTTTACCAGGAGAATAAAAAAGAATCGACATGCTTTTGTTAAACATGTTCCTGGTTCTGATCACTGATGTCAGCAGCTGCTGCACGCAATGAATCAAACAAACAAATTTCCCACGCGTGGGACTAACAAAGGTTATCTTATCTGTTATCTTATCTTAAACATCTCTGCGCAATATTTAGCAAAGACTTCCTACAAAACATTTCATGTAAAAGTAACTTATGTTGACTGAACCTTACTGAACCTCAGTCAGTCAATACGGCAGTTATGTGACCCACACTGTAGTGTTGGGGATGAATGCGTGAAATTAACCAGGATTTGTAGTTTCAGATAGAGATATCAAAAAATGTCTTAGGACTGGCTGGTTCTATGATTTAAAAAAGAAAGCTTTCCAGTAAAGTGCCATATTTGTCACATGGCAAAAGACAATTAGTCTTTGTTTGTACATAAATGTTTGTACATAAAAAAAACAATTAATGAAAATAAAAAAGGGATAATTTCATGTTCGTAGTCTTACAATCCCCCAGCAGCGTAAGTCTTGAGCAGTATTGTAGGAATGGGGTCTAAAAGACACGTTGATGGTTTGGAGGAAGTAGTTATTGAAGTTAACTCAGAAAGATCAGTTGGAGAAAAAGACTCTAAATGAATATCAATGTAACTGAAAGTAGCTGTAGATAATGTTATATCTGTGGGATTACAGCCCGTTCGCACTCCCGAGGCATAATATACTGATTTGTCACGTCCCGCGGCGTTCCTAAGGAAAGCGAAAAGTGACCGTTTGCATTCTTATGCTACACGCCGGGTTATGCATGAAATCCAGTAGAATGACGCTCCCACGGTAATACTTGTTCCAGCCATGTATTCCAGGGGTCCAGCATCAGCTGAGGACTGGGACCTAGCCTCTGGGGAAGCCCTGGAGCGGCAAACAGTGCCAATGGCGGCTGAACCATGAAAAGCACCTTGAGTAGGACTTAGGCTTTCTCCCTGCATGGAGTGAACGAGTGGAACCGGTAATGCTGGAGCCAGAGCTACTGGGGCCTGCGCTACAGGCGGCACTGGAGCTACTGGGGCCTGCGCTACAGGCGGCACTGGAGCTACTGGGGCCTGCGCTACAGGCGGCACTGGAGCTACTGGAGACTGAGCTGAGAGTGGCTGCGGGGGAGCTAACTGGGCTGAGAGTGGCTGCGGGGGAGCTAACTGGGCTGAGAGTGGCTGCGGGGGAGCTAACTGGGCTGAGAGTGGCTGCGGGGGAGCTAACTGGGCTGAGAGTGGCTGCGGGGGAGCTAACTGGGCTGAGAGTGGCTGCGGGGGAGCTAACTGGGCTGAGAGTGGCTGCGGGGGAGCTAACTGGGCTGAGAGTGGCTGCTGAGCAGGCGACACTGGGAGCTGAGCTGCTGGAGACACAGGTGACACTGGTGTACTGGGGTGAAGGCAACGAGGATGCAGTCCCTCTCTTAAGGGAGGATGGAATGATTTAGTGATAAAGCTTGATGTGAACAGATGCTGATGCTGAGAATACCAGGCAGCGAGGGCTTCCAGGAGGGTAGCTGACTCTACCTTGCCTGGACCGCCCATGCCAAACAGTTCGAAGCAAATCCTGGCTCTCAGAGCTGTTATTAATTGTTTTAATCCGTTAATGTCCAAAAAACCAGCTGTGCAGAGGGTGGAAGACAAAAAGTTGTCGAAAAAGACCACCTGAAGGAGTCTCTTGGGGGTGTCCTCAGCGTGGATTACCTCCCGGCAGTAATTCCACAACTGCGCGAGATACTGAGACCGTGAGTCCACAGGATCCATTTGATGGTTGCGTCGTTCTGTCATGGTTGGCTGTGTGGCAGGCGGGCAAGCAGGAGTGGTGGATCCAAAATGCAGGACTCAGACACAGAAATTCAACTTAAAGCGCAGCTTTAATGCTGGAAAACCTCTTACTAACTAAACTCACCAAAAGACAAACAAAAACGCTGGTGGACTAAAACACTGAAGCACAAAACACTGAACTGGAAACAAAACACTGGCAACACGGAGGCAAAACACACACAGCTTGTTGAGGGTACGACGCAACACTGACTCAGAGAAACACAGGGACTAAATACACTGGGAAGTAACAAGGAGAATGAGACACAGAAGGAGAGCACAGCTGGGGGAAATTAGAACTGACGAGACAAGCAAAGCAGGACACATTCACATAAGACACGGACCTTCAAAGTAAAACAGGAAGGATCACACAGAGACGCGAACTTGACACAGTGGAGACAGGAACTAAGAAACACAGAGACATAAACCATAAGGCAGAGGACTCTAAGAACCGAGAGACACAGAGGGGAAATCAAACATGCAGACACAGACTTACACAGAACAGAGGGGACATAGAGAAACATGAAGGGCAAGGGATCGAAACTAGAAACTCACACCAAGTACAATAATACAAAAATCACAAAGAACTAAAACGCTGGGTCAGGAGACCCAGGACCCTGACACCTTCAGTGTTCATGGCAGGATTTTAACTTCAACTGTAACTCAGATGGACTCAATTTGATATACCTAAAAGGGTTTAATTTACCAACCAAGAATCAATAGAGACCATAGAGAGTGACGACAATGACCTTCAGAGTGACCAAGCAGGCAACCACGAAGCACTGAAGTCCTACAGAATCACCCTCACAATAAACAACACATTCATAATAGATGTTTTCATTATGAAAATCACCATAACAAACAACTTTGATTTCTTGGAGCTATAAAGAGATACTCGAACAATCAAAACAAAAGAGTGAATGAAGACAGTCACCACCCTAAAGTATAGAATATTTCTCTGCATTGGGTGTGTTGCTGCTTAAATACATCATCAGACTGTAATAGACTGTGCTGTCAGTCAGCTTGTTTACCAGGAGAATAAAAAAGAATCGACATGCTTTTGTTAAACATGTTCCTGGTTCTGATCACTGATGTCAGCAGCTGCTGCACGCAATGAATCAAACAAACAAATTTCCCACGCGTGGGACTAACAAAGGTTATCTTATCTGTTATCTTATCTTAAACATCTCTGCGCAATATTTAGCAAAGACTTCCTACAAAACATTTCATGTAAAAGTAACTTATGTTGACTGAACCTTACTGAACCTCAGTCAGTCAATACGGCAGTTATGTGACCCACACTGTAGTGTTGGGGATGAATGCGTGAAATTAACCAGGATTTGTAGTTTCAGATAGAGATATCAAAAAATGTCTTAGGACTGGCTGGTTCTATGATTTAAAAAAGAAAGCTTTCCAGTAAAGTGCCATATTTGTCACATGGCAAAAGACAATTAGTCTTTGTTTGTACATAAATGCTTGTACATAAAAAAAACAATTAATGAAAATAAAAAAGGGATAATTTCATGTTCGTAGTCTTACAATCCCCCAGCAGCGTAAGTCTTGAGCAGTATTGTAGGAATGGGGTCTAAAAGACACGTTGATGGTTTGGAGGAAGTAGTTATTGAAGTTAACTCAGAAAGATCAGTTGGAGAAAAAGACTCTAAATGAATATCAATGTAACTGAAAGTAGCTGTAGATAATGTTACATCTGTGGGATTACAGCCCGTTCGCACTCCCGAGGCATAATATACTGATTTGTCACGTCCCGCGGCGTTCCTAAGGAAAGCGAAAAGTGACCGTTTGCATTCTTATGCTACACGCCGGGTTATGCATGAAATCCAGTAGAATGACGCTCCCACGGTAATACTTGTTCCAGCCATGTATTCCAGCCCTAACCATAACCTTATCCCTAACCTCAACCAGCACTTTAATAATGTTAAATAGTGTTTCCAAAGCGATTTAAGTAAAACAAATATACACGTGTAGATTCATTCCAAACGGTTCTCATGTTTCCTCATTTTTCTGATCTCATCATATAGGGACGTGTCGGGTGCCTGGAAGTGTAATATACAGACGATTTGCCAGCTAGCGTAAAATGTTACGCTTTGGGAGTGAGAACGTGTTGGAGATGACTATGAGTAGATTAAGAAGTAAAATTATTAACAAGATGATCGACCTCTGTTGGAGTAGCGTTCAGGTAGCTGCTCTGCTCTGTGGTTGGCACAGGGCATTGGAGATGATAACAGTGGGTGGATTATATTCTTAAACTTAGTTACAGCGCTTTCAGAAAGACATCTACTGTGATCAAGTCTACTCTCCACTGCTGTGTAATCAATTATTATAAATGTAAATGTTATCAGGAAATGATCAGACAGGAGAGGGTTTTCAGGAAACACTGTTATACTGCCTGTATTTATCATTAATGTACCAGAGGCCTTCAAGATGGCAGAAGGTAAAGAGCCATCTCCAACCTTCCTTTCAAATCAAGGAAATGGAAACGGAAATCAAATCCTTGAAGGAGAAGTTGTCAAACAGCTGACAGATCATCTGCAGAGGAATGGCTTATTGGAAGAGTTTCCGTCAGGTTTCAGAGCTCATCATGTCAAAGAGAGTCAGGATTAAATGAGACAGATATCATTTATGCAGGCTCTCAAATGAGTTATGATCTGATATGGATGAGGACTCAGGTTTCGTTTTAAAGCTGGGAAAACCAAAATGTCCTTTGACTGTGGTCAGAGTGAAAGGATTACTCTCCTGCTGCATATTGAAGGTTTGTGTGAGAACAGTGAGCTGTCTGGAGCACAGAATGTGAAGACCAGCACAACAATGATACAGAGCAATGCCTGTGTGTTTGTACTGCACATCAGAGCCAACGACAGGCTGTCATGTGACTGAGGAGCGGTAAGACACTGCATACAAGACACTGAGTTGAACATGTTTCTCTGTATCCACATTAAAATGCATCTATTTACTCAGAAAAGAGTGTCTTTTTAAAAATCTGGCTGATTTCTGCATGGTTACATAATCCTTCCTTATGAAACCATCCTATCTGATGACTTCATAATGAAATCAACCCAGGCTGGTTCCAGAGAGCAAAGCTGACTGTTGAATAAAGGCAAACATTTGATGCATTTCCACTCACATTGTAGGGACTGACAGTTAACAAAGGAGAGCACAATAGAGGAAATGACACACCTGCTAGTTTGGGAGTTTCTCTCTAGAAGTATGTATGTATAATACATCACATTTACAATACAGTATATCTGCCAAGTCATACTCTGAGTTCCTCTGCATGAAAACAAAAAAGAAAGGAAAACAGAATCTAAGAATGGCTGGAATCCTTTCATTCACATTAAATAATGTGAAAATAAGTACGATGCATCCCAGTTTACTGAGGAGTGAGAAATACATCCACACACTTATTGGAAAAAAAACAGCAGAGAAAAGTGAGTTGGGCCGTTATATGTGAGGAGCAGCACAGCTATGCTAACCTTCATGTTGAGACGTTACATAACTCCCGGTGCAGACGGCTCCCTGTTATAGTGTTTCCTCACTTGGCTCATGCGAGCCCAGCCCAATTTTTACTCTTTAAGTGTGCGCGTGTGTGTGTGTGTGTGTGTGTGGGGGGGGGGGATATGTGTGTATTCACATCATTTATGTTAATGAGAGTGTGGGGAGTGAGTTGGAGGGTGGGGTGGGCTGCTTTTAACTATGTAAAGCACTTTGTGCTACATTTTTTTTTGTATGAAAAGTGCTTTATAAATAAAGATTGATTGATTGATTGATTGATAACTGTGTGACAGCTGAACAAAAAAATAATTGAAGTGAATCCAAAGAAAGAAAAACGGATTTATCAGCCACAAAGGGGGTGACTTTATATTTCAAGTTTACTGGCCTGCATTAAGAGCTATATGTGTACCTGAGTTTAAGAACATGCAGCTTCTGGTCTGAATGAAACCACTGCACCTGTATTTGGAAAAACCAGTCTGGGTTGTGCCTCTTATCTGGACCCCTCCCTGTCAAGCTATGTCATCCACCTCTAGTTGGTTGGGGAGACACACCCAGACTGGCAGTATATGTATGCACTCTAACCTGGAACATACTGGCTCAGTTCCCTGAAGCTACTCCACCATCTGCCTACCTTTCTAGCTCCATTCAGAGTAAGGGTCTGCCACATTAATGCCACTCCTAACCAAATAACATTAAACATTTATAAGGGAACTTTTGTTCATATCTTCTCAAGAAGACATCGCAGATGAAGGTCAAATGTACCTGAATGAACTTGTCTATCGATCTCTCAGTCAGGATCACACACTTACTGTCACAATCCTGGGTCTTATGACCCAGCGGTCTCAGTTTCTTGTGTTTTGTCATTTTGTATTATGATTTGAGTCCACCTTGTTAGTTTAGTCCTGGTCCCGAGGTTGTCATGTTTGGCTTTTGGTTGTTAGATATCCCCATGTCTTTGCTCCTTATCTTCCTCTGTGTACCTGTGTTCATATATCTCTGAGTATTTTCAGTTCTGTGTCCTCCCTGTCTTTTTATGCGTAATTGTCCTCATCTGTGCTCCCTGTGTATTCCCATGTCCCTTATTACCTTCTGTGTATTTATGTGATAATCTCCCTCTGTTTCGTGTCGCGTCATCCTTCAGTTTTGTGCGTATTTCCCTGTGATTTCCCTGTGCCTCCTGGTGAGTTAGTTTTAGTTCTCCCCAGTGTAGTTTTGTATCGCCCTTTGCCTTTCTGTTAATAAAGCTGTGTTTTGAGTTTATCTACACGTGTTGTGAGTCTTGCATTTGGGTCCTCACCTCCCTGCACACACCCAGTCCCTGAAACTAACATAACTCAGTTCATTTAAACATTTCACATTTTCACGTCCTTCAGTTTTTAATCGCTGCACTTACAGGATGTGAGCTGGACAACATTAATAATCTTAATGAGGTACATGTGACATTGGCGACACAGCTACTGAGATGAAGCTCATTTTGCAGCAGAGGTGGTTGTAGTTACAGTAGCTGTAGTTGGAGCAGCTGCGGTTGGAGCAGCTGTGTCTGAGAGCTGCATGAAGCTGTAGTGAAGAGAAACTGTTTGATCAACTGAGCTTTTGGTACCACATATACACTGCAGTCTAAAGTCTTAGACATATGAAGTTACATCATAATTTAATAGAACTTGTTACTTGTAAGCTGTCCATCACAGTGAAAGCAAGTGTGATGTTTTATAAGCCAGCGACATGAGATAACATCAGCATTCATATAAATATGTGCAGGTGAAGTAATGGTAGATATTGTCCTGGTTAAAGGTGTGTGCAGACACAGCTTGAATGCAAGTGTCTCTCTGCTTTTGTCCTCCTGAAACAGCCAACAACACTGACTGTTGCAGTGCTGTTTCACACATGCTCTGTCACATTTTTCTGCTGCTACATTTTACCGCTGTGACTGTGAACAGGTTTGTAGAAAAAGTATTATTAAGAGAAACCATTCTCATCATAAAACAGTCAGGGGACACTCATTAATCAATCCAAAGAGACTTTATTTATGATAGTTTTGAAAAGTGCAATGATAAGATCAGTGTTGAGATTGTAGACATCACAATATTGTTAATATTAGTCCCCTGATCACACGCTTGGATGATACACATACAAACAACATCTCAGGGAGGAAAACATCAAACATGTCTGATCTGAACCCCCCCCTAAAACTACAAAAAAAAAGAATTCAAATATGCTTTACAACCTGGTTACTTAATAATTTCAAAACTTCACATGTACTTTGGTTTATTACTTCATTTTCAGGATGTGAACTTAAAAATGTTACAAATATGAGCTGAGTACATGTGACATCAGAACCAGAACTAATGTAAGGAAGCTGATGTTGTTCACCATGGCAGAGGAAGTGGTTCTTGCAGTAGTTCTGGTTGTTGTTGGGGTTGTTGTTCTGGTGGTTGCTGAGGTTTTTCTGGTGGTTGTACTTGTTGTTGGGGTAGTTGAGGTTGTTGTTGGGGTGGTTGCTGAGGTTGTTCTGGTGGTTGTACTTGTTGTTGGGGTAGTTGAGGTTGTTGTTGGGGTGGTTGCTGATGTTTTTGTAGTGGTTGTACTTGTTGTTGGGGCAGTTGAGGTTGTTGTTGGGGTCGTTGCTGATGTCGTTGTAGTGGTTGTAGTTTTTGGGGTAGTTGTGCTTGTTGTTGGGGTAGTTGCTGAGGTTTTTGTAGTGGTTGTACTTGTGGTTGGGATACTTGAGGTTGTTGTAGGGGTAGTTGTTGATGTTGTTGTAGTTGCTGTGGTTGTGGTTGTTGTTGGGGTAGTTGCTGATGTCGTTGTAGTGGTTGTAGTTGTTGTTGGGGTAGTTGTGCTTGTTCTTTGGGTAGTTGCTGATGTTTTTGTAGTGGTTGTACTTGTTGTTGGGGTAGTTGAGGTTGTTGTTGGGGTCGTTGCTGATGTCGTTGTAGTGGTTGTAGTTGTTGGGGTAGTTGTGCTTGTTGTTGGGGTAGTTGCTGAGGTTTTTGTAGTGGTTGTACTTGTTGTTGGGATACTTGAGGTTGTTGTAGGGGTAGTTGTAGATGTTGTTGTACTGGCTGTGGTTGTGGTTGTTGTTGGGGTAGTTGCTGATGTCGTTGTAGTGGTTGTAGTTGTTGGGGTAGTTGTGCTTGTTCTTGGGGTAGTTGCTGAGGTTTTTGTAGTGGTTGTACTTGTTGTTGGGGTAGTTGAGGTTGTTGTTGGTGCAGCTGTTGTAGTTGTGGTTGAGGTTGTTGTCACCACAGCTGTAGTTGTTGTTGTTGGCGCAGCAGTTGTGGTTGTTGTTGGGGCAGCTGTACTTGTTGTTGTTGGGGCGGCTGTTGTGGTTGTTGTTGGGGCAGCTGTAGTTGTTGTTGTTGGGATGGCTGTTGTGGTTGTTGTTGGGGCAGCTGTAGTTGTTGTTGTTGGGGCAACAGTTGTTGTTGTTGTTGGGGCGATTGTTGTGGTTGTTGTTGGAGCTGCAGTTGTGGTTGTTGGAGCAGCAGTTGTGGTTGTTGTTTGTGCAGCTGTAGTTGTTGTTGTTGTTGGGGCAGCTGTTGTGGTTGTTGTTGGGGCGGCAGTTGTGGTTGTTGTTGGGGCGGCAGTTGTTGTTGTTGTTGGGGCAGCTGTAGTTGTTGTTGGGGCAGCTGTAGTTGTTGTTGTTGGGGCGGTTGTTGTGGTTGTTGTTGGAGCTGCAGTTGTGGTTGTTGGAGCAGCAGTTGTGGTTGTTGTTGGTGCAGCAGTAGTTGTGGTTGGTGCAGCAGTAGTTGTTGTTGTTGTTGGGGCGGCTGTTGTGGTTGTTGTTGGGGCAGCTGTAGTTGTTGTTGTTGGCGCAGCAGTTGTGGTTGTTGTTGGGGCAGCTGTAGTTGTTGTTGTTGGGATGGCTGTTGTGGTTGTTGTTGGGGCAGCTGTAGTTGTTGTTGTTGGGGCAGTTGTGGTTGTTGTTGTTGTTGGGGCAGCTGTAGTTGTTGTTGGGGCAGCTGTAGTTGTTGTTGTTGGGGCGGTTGTTGTGGTTGTTGTTGGAGCTGCAGTTGTGGTTGTTGGAGCAGCAGTTGTGGTTGTTGTTGGGGCAGCTGTACTTGTTGTTGTTGGGGCGGCTGTTGTGGTTGTTGTTGGGCCTGGCGTTGTAGTTGTTGGCGCAGCAGTTGTGGTTGTTGTTGGGGCAGCTGTAGTTGTTGTTGTTGGAGCTGCAGTTGTGGTTGTTGGAGCAGCAGTTGTGGTTGTTGTTGGAGCAGGTGTAGTTGTTGTTGTTGGGCTCGCTGTTGTGGTTGTGGTTGTTTGAGAAGCTGTGGTTGTCACTGTAGTTGTAATTGTTGTTGGTGAAACAGTTGTGGTTGTTGTGGTTGTTGTTGGTGAAGCTGTACTAGTTGTTGTTGGTACAGCAGTTGTTGTGGTTGTTGTTGGGGCAGCAGTAGCTGTTGTTGTTGGGGCGGCTGTGGTGGTTGTTGTTGGGGCGGCTGTGGTGGTTGTTGTTGGGGCAGCTGTAGTGGTTGTTGTTTGGGCAGCAGTTGTGGTTGTTGTTGGAGCAGTTGTAGTTGTTGTTGGAGCAGCTGTGGTTGTTTTTGGAGAAGCTGTAGTTGTTGTTGGAGCAGCTGTAGTTGTTGTTGGAGCAGCTGTGGTTGTTGTCGGATCAGCTGTGGTTGTTGTTGGATCAGCTGTGGTTGTCGTCGCTTCAGCTGTGGTTGTTGTTTGAACAGCTGTCGTTGTTGCTTCAGTTGCGGTTGTTGTCGTGGCAGGTGTGGCTGTTGTTGGAACAGTAGTGGTTGTTGTTTGAGCAGCTGTAGTCGTTGTCGCTTCAGCTGTGGTTGTTGTCGCTGCAGCTGTGGTTGTTGTTTCAGCAGCTCTTGTTGTTGTCGCTGCAACTGTAGTTGTTGTTGGAGCAGCTGTGGTTGAGGGTGTTGTTGTTGTTGGGGAAGCTGTGGTTGGTGTTGGAGCAGCTGTGTTTGTTGTGGGTGCAATTGTGGTAGTTGTTGGGGAGACAGTTGTGGTTGTTGTTGGAACAGATGTAGTTGTTGTTGGAACAGCTGCAGTTGTGGCCACGGTTGTGGTTGTTGTAGAAGCAGCTGTGGTTGTTGTTGGAGCAGCTGCAGTTATGGCCAAAGTTGTGGTTGTTGTTGGGGCAGCTGTAGTTGTTGTTGTTGGGATGGCTGTTGTGGTTGTTGTTGGGGCGGCAGTTGTTGTTGTTGTTGGGGCAGCTGTAGTTGTTGTTGGGGCAGCTGTGGTTGTTGTCGCTGCAACTGTGGTTGTTGGTGGAGCAGCTGTAGTTGTTGTCGCTGCAGTTGTGGTTGTTGTTGGAGCAGCTGTGGTTGTTGTCGCTGCAACTGTGGTTGTTGTTGGAGAAGCTGTGGTTGTTGTTGGAGCAGTTGTAGTTGTTGTCGCTGCAACTGTGGTTGTTGTTGGAGCAGCAGTTGTGGTTGTTGTTGGAGCAGCTGTGGTTGTTGTCGCTGCAACTGTGGTTGTTGTTGGAGCAGCTGTGGTTGTTGTTGGAGCAGTTGTAGTTGTTGTCGCGGCAGCTGTGGTTGTTGTTGGAGGAGCTGTGGTTGTTGTTGGAGCAGCTGTAGTTGTTGTTGGAGCAGTTGTAGTTGTTGTCGCTGCAACTGTGGTTGTTGTTGGAGCAACTGTGGTTGTTGTTGGAGCAGTTGTAGTTGTTGTCGCTGCAACTGTGGTTGTTGTTGGAGCAACTGTGGTTGTTGTTGGAGCAGCTGTAGTTGTTGTCGCTGCAGTTGTGGTTGTTGTTGGAGCAGCTGTGGTTGTTGTTGGAGCAGTTGTAGTTGTTGTCGCTGCAACTGTGGTTGTTGTTGGAGCAGCAGTTGTGGTTGTTGTTGGAGCAGCTGTGGTTGTTGTCGCTGCAACTGTGGTTGTTGTTGGAGCAGCTGTGGTTGTTGTTGGAGCAGTTGTAGTTGTTGTTGCGGCAACTGTGGTTGTTGTTGGAGGAGCTGTGGTTGTTGTTGGAGCAGCTGTAGTTGTTGTTGGAGCAGTTGTAGTTGTTGTCGCTGCAACTGTGGTTGTTGTTGGAGCAACTGTGGTTGTTGTTGGAGCAGATGTAGTTGTTGTCGCTGCAACTGTGGTTGTTGTTGGAGCAACTGTGGTTGTTGTTGGAGCAGCTGTAGTTGTTGTCGCTGCAGTTGTGGTTGTTGTTGGAGCAGCTGTGGTTGTTGTCGCTGCAACTGTGGTTGTTGTTGGAGCAGCTGTGGTTGTTGTTGGAGGAGCTGTGGTTGTTGTTGGAGCAGCTGTAGTTGTTGTCGCTGCAACTGTGGTTGTTGTTGGAGCAGCTGTAGTTGTTGTCGCTGCAACTGTGGTTGTTGTTGGAGGAGCTGTGGTTGTTGTTGGAGGAGCTGTGGTTGTTGTTGGAGCAGTTGTAGTTGTTGTCGCTGCAACTGTGGTTGTTGTTGGAGCAGCTGTAGTTGTTGTCGCTGCAGTTGTGGTTGTTGTTGGAGCAGCTGTGGTTGTTGTCGCTGCAACTGTGGTTGTTGTTGGAGCAGCTGTAGTTGTTGTCGCTGCTGTTGTGGTTGTTGTTGGAGAAGCTGTGGTTGTTGTTGGAGCATTCGTAGTTGTTGTCGCGGCAGCTGTGGTTGTTGTTGGAGGAGCTGTGGTTGTTGTTGGAGCAGCTGTAGTTGTTGTTGGAGCAGTTGTAGTTTTTGTTGGAGTTGTGGTTGTTGTTGGAGCAGCTGTGGTTGTTGTCGCTGCAACTGTGGTTGTTGTTGGAGCAGCTGTGGTTGTTGTTGGAGGAGCTGTGGTTGTTGTTGGAGCAGCTGTAGTTGTTGTCGCTGCAACTGTGGATGTTGTTGGAGCAGCTGTAGTTGTTGTCGCTGCAGTTGTGGTTGTTGTTGGAGGAGCTGTGGTTGTTGTTGGAGCAGCTGTAGTTGTTGTTGGAGCAGTTGTAGTTGTTGTCGCTGCAACTGTGGTTGTTGTGGGAGCAGCTGTGGTTGTTGTCGCTGCAACTGTGGTTGTTGTTGGAGCAGCTGTAGTTGTTGTCGCTGCAGTTGTGGTTGTTGTTGGAGCAGCTGTGGTTGTTGTTGGAGCAGTTGTAGTTGTTGTCGCTGCAAATGTGGTTGTTGTTGGAGCAGCAGTTGTGGTTGTTGTTGGAGCAGCTGTGGTTGTTGTCGCTGCAACTGTGGTTGTTGTTGGAGCAGTTGTAGTTGTTGTCGCGGCAGCTGTGGTTGTTGTTGGAGCAGTTGTAGTTGTTGTCGCGGCAGCTGTGGTTGTTGTTGGAGGAGCTGTGGTTGTTGTTGGAGCAGCTGTAGTTGTTGTTGGAGCAGTTGTAGTTGTTGTCGCTGCAACTGTGGTTGTTGTTGGAGGAGCTGTGGTTGTTGTTGGAGCAGCTGTAGTTGTTGTTGGAGCAGTTGTAGTTGTTGTCGCTGCAACTGTGGTTGTTGTTGGAGCAACTGTGGTTGTTGTTGGAGCAGTTGTAGTTGTTGTCGCTGCAACTGTGTTTGTTGTTGGAGCAACTGTGGTTGTTGTTGGAGCAGCTGTAGTTGTTGTCGCTGCAACTGTGGTTGTTGTTGGAGCAGCTGTGGTTGTTGTTGGAGGAGCTGTGGTTGTTGTTGGAGCAGCTGTAGTTGTTGTCGCTGCAACTGTGGTTGTTGTTGGAGCAGCTGTAGTTGTTGTTGGAGCAGTTGTAGTTGTTGTCGCTGCAACTGTGGTTGTTGTTGGAGCAGCTGTAGTTGTTGTCGCTGCAGTTGTGGTTGTTGTTGGAGCAGCTGTGGTTGTTGTCGCTGCAACTGTGGTTGTTGTTGGAGCAGCTGTAGTTGTTATCGCTGCAGTTGTGGTTGTTGTTGGAGAAGCTGTGGTTGTTGTTGGAGCAGTTGTAGTTGTTGTCGTTGCAACTGTGGTTGTTGTTGGAGCAACTGTGGTTGTTGTTGGAGCAGCTGTAGTTGTTGTCGCTGCAGTTGTGGTTGTTGTTGGAGCAGCTGTGGTTGTTGTCGCTGCAACTGTGGTTGTTGTTGGAGCAGTTGTAGTTGTTGTTGGAGCAGCTGTGGTTGTTCTTGGAGCAGCTGTGGTTGTTGTCGCTGCAACTGTGGTTGTTGTTGGAGCAGCTGTGGTTGTTGTTGGAGCAGTTGTAGTTGTTGTCGCGGCAGCTGTGGTTGTTGTTGGAGGAGCTGTGGTTGTTGTTGGAGCAGCTGTAGTTGTTGTCGCTGCAACTGTGGTTGTTGTTGGAGCAGCTGTGGTTGTTGTCGCTGCAACTGTGGTTGTTGTTGGAGCAGCTGTAGTTGTTGTTGGAGCAGTTGTAGTTGTTGGAGGAGCTGTGGTTGTTGTTGGAGCAGCTGTAGTTGTTGTTGTTGGAACTGCAGTTGTGGTTGTTGGAGCAGCAGTTGTGGTTGTTGTTAGGGCAGATGTAGTTGTTGTCGCTGCAACTGTGGTTGTTGTTGGAGCAACTGTGGTTGTTGTTGGAGCAGTTGTAATTGTTGTCGCTGCAACTGTGGTTGTTGTTGGAGGAGCTGTGGTTGTTGTTGGAGCAGCTGTAGTTGTTGTTGGAGCAGTTGTAGTTGTTGTCGCTGCAACTGTGGTTGTTGTTGGAGCAACTGTGGTTGTTGTTGGAGCAGCTGTAGTTGTTGTCGCTGCAGTTGTGGTTGTTGTTGGAGCAGCTGTAGTTGTTGTCGCTGCAACTGTGGTTGTTGTTGGAGCAGCTGTGGTTGTTGTTGGAGGAGCTGTGGTTGTTGTTGGAGCAGCTGTAGTTGTTGTTGGAGCAGTTGTAGTTGTTGTCGCTGCAACTGTGGTTGTTGTTGGAGCAGCTGTAGTTGTTGTCGCTGCAACTGTGGTTGTTGTTGGAGCAGCTGTGGTTGTTGTTGGAGGAGCTGTGGTTGTTGTTGGAGGAGCTGTGGTTGTTGTTGGAGCAGCTGTAGTTGTTGTTGGAGCAGTTGTAGTTGTTGTCGCTGCAACTGTGTTTGTTGTTGGAGCAACTGTGGTTGTTGTTGGAGCAGCTGTAGTTGTTGTCGCTGCAGTTGTGGTTGTTGTTGGAGCAGCTGTGGTTGTTGTCGCTGCAACTGTGGTTGTTGTTGGAGAAGCTGTGGTTGTTGTTGGAGGAGCTGTGGTTGTTGTTGGAGCAGCTGTAGTTGTTGTCGCTGCAACTGTGGTTGTTGTTGGAGCAGCTGTAGTTGTTGTTGGAGCAGTTGTAGTTGTTGTCGCTGCAACTGTGGTTGTTGTTGGAGCAGCTGTAGTTGTTGTCGCTGCAGTTGTGGTTGTTGTTGGAGCAGCTGTGGTTGTTGTCGCTGCAACTGTGGTTGTTGTTGGAGCAGCTGTAGTTGTTATCGCTGCAGCTGTGGTTGTTGTTGGAGGAGCTGTGGTTGTTGTTGGAGCAGCTGTAGTTGTTGTTGGAGCAGTTGTAGTTGTTGTCGCTGCAACTGTGGTTGTTGTTGGAGCAACTGTGGTTGTTGTTGGAGCAGTTGTAGTTGTTGTCGTTGCAACTGTGGTTGTTGTTGGAGGAGCTGTGGTTGTTGTTGGAGCAGCTGTAGTGGTTGTTGGAGCAGTTGTAGTTGTTGTCGCTGCAACTGTGGTTGTTGTTGGAGCAACTGTGGTTGTTGTTGGAGCAGTTGTAGTTGTTGGAGGAGCTGTGGTTGTTGTTGGAGCAGCTGTAGTTGTTGTTGGAGCAGTTGTAGTTGTTGTCGCTGCAACTGTGGTTGTTGTTGGAGCAGCTGTGGTTGTTGTTGGAGCAGTTGTAGTTGTTGTCGCTGCAACTGTGGTTGTTGTTGGAGCAGCTGTGGTTGTTGTTGGAGGAGCTGTGGTTGTTGTTGGAGCAGCTGTAGTTGTTGTTGGAGCAGCTGTAGTTGTTGTTGGAGCAGTTGTAGTTGTTGTCGCTGCAACTGTGGTTGTTGTTGGAGCAACTGTGGTTGTTGTTGGAGCAGCTGTAGTTGTTGTTGGAGCAGCTGTAGTTGTTGTTGGAGCAGTTGTAGTTGTTGTCGCTGCAACTGTGGTTGTTGTTGGAGCAACTGTGGTTGTTGTTGGAGCAGTTGTAGTTATTGTCGCTGCAACTGTGGTTGTTGTTGGAGCAACTGTGGTTGTTGTTGGAGCAGCTGTAGTTGTTGTCGCTGCAGTTGTGGTTGTTGTTGGAGCAGCTGTGGTTGTTGTCGCTGCAACTGTGGTTGTTGTTGGAGCAGCTGTGGTTGTTGTTGGAGGAGCTGTGGTTGTTGTTGGAGCAGCTGTAGTTGTTGTTGGAGCAGTTGTAGTTGTTGTCGCTGCAACTGTGGTTGTTGTTGGAGCAGCTGTGGTTGTTGTTGGAGCAGTTGTAGTTGTTGTCGCTGCAACTGTGGTTGTTGTTGGAGCAGCTGTGGTTGTTGTTGGAGGAGCTGTGGTTGTTGTTGGAGCAGCTGTAGTTGTTGTTGGAGCAGTTGTAGTTGTTGTCGCTGCAACTGTGGTTGTTGTTGGAGCAGTTGTAGTTGTTGTTGGAGCAGATGTAGTTGTTGTCGCGGCAGCTGTGGTTGTTGTTGGAGGAGCTGTGGTTGTTGTTGGAGCAGCTGTAGTTGTTGTTGGAGCAACTGTGGTTGTTGTTGGAGCAACTGTCGTTGTTGTTGGAGCAGTTGTAGTTGTTGTCGCTGCAACTGTGGTTGTTGTCGCTGCAACTGTGGTTGTTGTCGCTGCAACTGTGGTTGTTGTTGGAGCAGCTGTGGTTGTTGTTGGAGGAGCTGTGGTTGTTGTTGGAGCAGCTGTAGTTGTTGTTGGAGCAGTTGTAGTTGTTGTCGCTGCAACTGTGGTTGTTGTTGGAGCAGCTGTAGTTGTTGTTGGAGCAGTTGTAGTTGTTGTCGCTGCAACTGTGGTTGTTGTTGGAGCAGCTGTGGTTGTTGTTGGAGCAGTTGTAGTTGTTGTCGCTGCAACTGTGGTTGTTGTTGGAGCAACTGTGGTTGTTGTTGGAGCAGTTGTAGTTGTTGTCGCTGCAACTGTGGTTGTTGTCGCTGCAACTGTGGTTGTTGTTGGAGGAGCTGTGGTTGTTGTTGGAGCAGCTGTAGTTGTTGTTGGAGCAGTTGTAGTTGTTGTCGCTGCAACTGTGGTTGTTGTTGGAGCAGCTGTAGTTGTTGTCGCTGCAGTTGTGGTTGTTGTTGGAGCAGCTGTGGTTGTTGTCGCTGCAACTGTGGTTGTTGTTGGAGCAGCTGTAGTTGTTGTCGCTGCAACTGTGGTTGTTGTTGGAGCAGCTGTGGTTGTTGTCGCTGCAACTGTGGTTGTTGTTGGAGAAGCTGTAGTTGTTGTTGGAGCAGTTGTAGTTGTTGTCGGTGCAACTGTGGTTGTTGTTGGAGCAACTGTGGTTGTTGTTGGAGCAGTTGTAGTTGTTGTCGCTGCAACTGTGGTTGTTGTTGGAGCAACTGTGTTTGTTGTCGCTGCAGTTGTGGTTGTTGTTGGAGCAGCTGTGGTTGTTGTCGCTGCAACTGTGGTTGTTGTTGGAGCAGCTGTGGTTGTTGTTGGAGGAGCTGTGGTTGTTGTTGGAGCAGTTGTAGTTGTTGTCGCTGCAACTGTGGTTGTTGTTGGAGCAGCTGTAGTTGTTGTCGCTGCAGTTGTGGTTGTTGTTGGAGCAGCTGTGGTTGTTGTCGCTGCAACTGTGGTTGTTGTTGGAGCAGCTGTAGTTGTTGTCGCTGCAGTTGTGGTTGTTGTTGGAGTAGCTGTGGTTGTTGTCGCTGCAACTGTGGTTGTTGTTGGAGAAGCTGTGGTTGTTGTTGGAGCAGTTGTAGTTGTTGTCGCTGCAACTGTGGTTGTTGTTGGAGCAACTGTGGTTGTTGTTGGAGCAGCTGTGGTTGTTGTTGGAGGAGCTGTGGTTGTTGTTGGAGCAGCTGTAGTTGTTGTTGGAGCAGTTGTAGTTGTTGTCGCTGCAACTGTGGTTGTTGTTGGAGCAACTGTGGTTGTTGTTGGAGCAGTTGTAGTTATTGTCGCTGCAACTGTGGTTGTTGTTGGAGCAACTGTGGTTGTTGTTGGAGCAGCTGTAGTTGTTGGAGCAGCTGTGGTTGTTGTCGCTGCAACTGTGGTTGTTGTTGGAGCAGCTGTGGTTGTTGTTGGAGGAGCTGTGGTTGTTGTTGGAGCAGCTGTAGTTGTTGTTGGAGCAGTTGTAGTTGTTGTCGCTGCAACTGTGGTTGTTGTTGGAGCAGCTGTAGTTGTTGTCGCTGCAGTTGTGGTTGTTGTTGGAGCAGCTGTGGTTGTTGTCGCTGCAACTGTGGTTGTTGTTGGAGCAGCTGTGGTTGTTGTTGGAGGAGCTGTGGTTGTTGTTGGAGCAGCTGTAGTTGTTGTTGGAGCAGTTGTAGTTGTTGTCGCTGCAACTGTGGTTGTTGTTGGAGCAGCTGTGGTTGTTGTTGGAGCAGTTGTAGTTGTTGTCGCTGCAACTGTGGTTGTTGTTGGAGCAGCTGTGGTTGTTGTTGGAGGAGCTGTGGTTGTTGTTGGAGCAGTTGTAGTTGTTGTCGCTGCAACTGTGGTTGTTGTTGGAGCAGTTGTAGTTGTTGTTGGAGCAGATGTAGTTGTTGTCGCGGCAGCTGTGGTTGTTGTTGGAGGAGCTGTGGTTGTTGTTGGAGCAGCTGTAGTTGTTGTTGGAGCAACTGTGGTTGTTGTTGGAGCAACTGTCGTTGTTGTTGGAGCAGTTGTAGTTGTTGTCGCTGCAACTGTGGTTGTTGTCGCTGCAACTGTGGTTGTTGTTGGAGCAGCTGTGGTTGTTGTTGGAGGAGCTGTGGTTGTTGTTGGAGCAGCTGTAGTTGTTGTTGGAGCAGTTGTAGTTGTTGTCGCTGCAACTGTGGTTGTTGTTGGAGCAGCTGTAGTTGTTGTTGGAGCAGTTGTAGTTGTTGTCGCTGCAACTGTGGTTGTTGTTGGAGCAACTGTGGTTGTTGTTGGAGCAGTTGTAGTTGTTGTCGCTGCAACTGTGGTTGTTGTCGCTGCAACTGTGGTTGTTGTTGGAGGAGCTGTGGTTGTTGTTGGAGCAGCTGTAGTTGTTGTTGGAGCAGTTGTAGTTGTTGTCGCTGCAACTGTGGTTGTTGTTGGAGCAGCTGTAGTTGTTGTCGCTGCAGTTGTGGTTGTTGTTGGAGCAGCTGTGGTTGTTGTCGCTGCAACTGTGGTTGTTGTTGGAGCAGCTGTAGTTGTTGTCGCTGCAACTGTGGTTGTTGTTGGAGCAGCTGTAGTTGTTGTTGGAGCAGTTGTAGTTGTTGTCGCTGCAACTGTGGTTGTTGTTGGAGCAACTGTGGTTGTTGTTGGAGCAGTTGTAGTTGTTGTCGCTGCAACTGTGGTTGTTGTTGGAGCAACTGTGTTTGTTGTCGCTGCAGTTGTGGTTGTTGTTGGAGCAGCTGTGGTTGTTGTCGCTGCAACTGTGGTTGTTGTTGGAGCAGCTGTGGTTGTTGTTGGAGGAGCTGTGGTTGTTGTTGGAGCAGTTGTAGTTGTTGTCGCTGCAACTGTGGTTGTTGTTGGAGCAGCTGTAGTTGTTGTCGCTGCAGTTGTGGTTGTTGTTGGAGCAGCTGTGGTTGTTGTCGCTGCAACTGTGGTTGTTGTTGGAGCAGCTGTAGTTGTTGTCGCTGCAGTTGTGGTTGTTGTTGGAGCAGCTGTGGTTGTTGTCGCTGCAACTGTGGTTGTTGTTGGAGAAGCTGTGGTTGTTGTTGGAGCAGTTGTAGTTGTTGTCGCTGCAACTGTGGTTGTTGTTGGAGCAACTGTGGTTGTTGTTGGAGCAGCTGTGGTTGTTGTTGGAGGAGCTGTGGTTGTTGTTGGAGCAGCTGTAGTTGTTGTTGGAGCAGTTGTAGTTGTTGTCGCTGCAACTGTGGTTGTTGTTGGAGCAGCTGTGGTTGTTGTTGGAGGAGCTGTGGTTGTTGTTGGAGCAGCTGTAGTTGTTGTTGGAGCAGTTGTAGTTGTTGTCGCGGCAGCTGTGGTTGTTGTTGGAGGAGCTGTGGTTGTTGTTGGAGCAGCTGTAGTTGTTGTTGGAGCAGTTGTAGTTGTTGTTGGAGCAACTGTGGTTGTTGTTGGAGCAGTTGTAGTTGTTGTCGCTGCAACTGTGGTTGTTGTCGCTGCAACTGTGGTTGTTGTTGGAGCAGCTGTGGTTGTTGTTGGAGGAGCTGTGGTTGTTGTTGGAGCAGCTGTAGTTGTTGTTGGAGCAGTTGTAGTTGTTGTCGCTGCAACTGTGGTTGTTGTTGGTGAAGCTGTGGTTGTTGTTGGAGCAGTTGTAGTTGTTGTCGCTGCAACTGTGGTTGTTGTTGGAGCAACTGTGGTTGTTGTTGGAGCAGCTGTGGTTGTTGTCGCTGCAACTGTGGTTGTTGTTGGTGAAGCTGTGGTTGTTGTTGGAGCAGTTGTAGTTGTTGTCGCTGCAACTGTGGTTGTTGTTGGAGCAGCTGTAGTTGTTGTTGGAGCAGTTGTAGTTGTTGTCGCTGCAACTGTGGTTGTTGTTGGAGCAGCTGTAGTTGTTGTCGCTGCAGTTGTGGTTGTTGTTGGAGCAGCTGTGGTTGTTGTCGCTGCAACTGTGGTTGTTGTTGGAGCAGTTGTAGTTGTTGTCGCTGCAACTGTGGTTGTTGTTGGAGCAGCTGTGGTTGTTGTTGGAGGAGCTGTGGTTGTTGTTGGAGCAGCTGTAGTTGTTGTTGGAGCAGTTGTAGTTGTTGTCGCTGCAACTGTGGTTGTTGTTGGAGCAGCTGTGGTTGTTGTTGGAGCAGTTGTAGTTGTTGTCGCTGCAACTGTGGTTGTTGTTGGAGCAGCTGTGGTTGTTGTTGGAGGAGCTGTGGTTGTTGTTGGAGCAGCTGTAGTTGTTGTTGGAGCAGCTGTAGTTGTTGTTGGAGCAGTTGTAGTTGTTGTCGCTGCAACTGTGGTTGTTGTCGCTGCAACTGTGGTTGTTGTTGGAGCAGTTGTAGTTATTGTCGCTGCAACTGTGGTTGTTGTTGGAGCAACTGTGGTTGTTGTTGGAGCAGCTGCAGTTGTTGTCGCTGCAGTTGTGGTTGTTGTTGGAGCAGCTGTGGTTGTTGTCGCTGCAACTGTGGTTGTTGTTGGAGCAGCTGTGGTTGTTGTTGGAGGAGCTGTGGTTGTTGTTGGAGCAGCTGTGGTTGTTGTTAGAGGAGCTGTGGTTGTTGTTGGAGCAGCTGTAGTTGTTGTTGGAGCAGTTGTAGTTGTTGTCGCTGCAACTGTGGTTGTTGTTGGAGCAGCTGTAGTTGTTGTCGCTGCAGTTGTGGTTGTTGTTGGAGCAGCTGTGGTTGTTGTCGCTGCAACTGTGGTTGTTGTTGGAGCAGCTGTGGTTGTTGTTGGAGGAGCTGTGGTTGTTGTTGGAGCAGCTGTAGTTGTTGTTGGAGCAGTTGTAGTTGTTGTCGCTGCAACTGTGGTTGTTGTTGGAGCAGCTGTAGTTGTTGTCGCTGCAGTTGTGGTTGTTGTTGGAGCAGCTGTGGTTGTTGTCGCTGCAACTGTAGTTGTTGTTGGAGCAGTTGTAGTTGTTGTCGCTGCAACTGTGGTTGTTGTTGGAGCAGCTGTGGTTGTTGTTGGAGGAGCTGTGGTTGTTGTTGGAGCAGCTGTAGTTGTTGTTGGAGCAGTTGTAGTTGTTGTCGCTGCAACTGTGGTTGTTGTTGGAGCAGCTGTGGTTGTTGTTGGAGCAGTTGTAGTTGTTGTCGCTGCAACTGTGGTTGTTGTTGGAGCAGCTGTGGTTGTTGTTGGAGGAGCTGTGGTTGTTGTTGGAGCAGCTGTAGTTGTTGTTGGAGCAGCTGTAGTTGTTGTTGGAGCAGTTGTAGTTGTTGTCGCTGCAACTGTGGTTGTTGTCGCTGCAACTGTGGTTGTTGTTGGAGCAGTTGTAGTTATTGTCGCTGCAACTGTGGTTGTTGTTGGAGCAACTGTGGTTGTTGTTGGAGCAGCTGCAGTTGTTGTCGCTGCAGTTGTGGTTGTTGTTGGAGCAGCTGTGGTTGTTGTCGCTGCAACTGTGGTTGTTGTTGGAGCAGCTGTGGTTGTTGTTGGAGGAGCTGTGGTTGTTGTTGGAGCAGCTGTGGTTGTTGTTGGAGGAGCTGTGGTTGTTGTTGGAGCAGCTGTAGTTGTTGTTGGAGCAGTTGTAGTTGTTGTCGCTGCAACTGTGGTTGTTGTTGGAGCAGCTGTAGTTGTTGTCGCTGCAGTTGTGGTTGTTGTTGGAGCAGCTGTGGTTGTTGTCGCTGCAACTGTGGTTGTTGTTGGAGCAGCTGTGGTTGTTGTTGGAGGAGCTGTGGTTGTTGTTGGAGCAGCTGTAGTTGTTGTTGGAGCAGTTGCAGTTGTTGTCGCTGCAACTGTGGTTGTTGTTGGAGCAGCTGTGGTTGTTGTTGGAGCAGTTGTGGTTGTTGTCGCTGCAACTGTGGTTGTTGTTGGAGCAGCTGTGGTTGTTGTTGGAGGAGCTGTGGTTGTTGTTGGAGCAGCTGTAGTTGTTGTTGGAGCAGTTGTAGTTGTTGTCGCTGCAACTGTGGTTGTTGTTGGAGCAGTTGTAGTTGTTGTTGGAGCAGTTGTAGTTGTTGTCGCGGCAGCTGTGGTTGTTGTTGGAGGAGCTGTGGTTGTTGTTGGAGCAGCTGTAGTTGTTGTCGCTGCAACTGTGGTTGTTGTTGGAGCAACTGTCGTTGTTGTTGGAGCAGTTGTAGTTGTTGTCGCTGCAACTGTGGTTGTTGTTGGAGCAGCTGTGGTTGTTGTTGGAGGAGCTGTAGTTGTTGTTGGAGCAGTTGTAGTTGTTGTCGCTGCAACTGTGGTTGTTGTTGGAGCAACTGTGGTTGTTGTTGGAGCAGTTGTAGTTATTGTCGCTGCAACTGTGGTTGTTGTTGGAGCAACTGTGGTTGTTGTTGGAGCAGCTGTAGTTGTTGTCGCTGCAGTTGTGGTTGTTGTTGGAGCAGCTGTGGTTGTTGTCGCTGCAACTGTGGTTGTTGTTGGAGCAGCTGTGGTTGTTGTTGGAGGAGCTGTGGTTGTTGTTGGAGCAGCTGTGGTTGTTGTTGGAGGAGCTGTGGTTGTTGTTGGAGCAGCTGTAGTTGTTGTTGGAGCAGTTGTAGTTGTTGTCGCTGCAACTGTGGTTGTTGTTGGAGCAGCTGTAGTTGTTGTCGCTGCAGTTGTGGTTGTTGTTGGAGCAGCTGTGGTTGTTGTCGCTGCAACTGTGGTTGTTGTTGGAGCAGCTGTGGTTGTTGTTGGAGGAGCTGTGGTTGTTGTTGGAGCAGCTGTAGTTGTTGTTGGAGCAGTTGTAGTTGTTGTCGCTGCAACTGTGGTTGTTGTTGGAGCAGCTGTGGTTGTTGTTGGAGCAGTTGTAGTTGTTGTCGCTGCAACTGTGGTTGTTGTTGGAGCAGCTGTGGTTGTTGTTGGAGGAGCTGTGGTTGTTGTTGGAGCAGCTGTAGTTGTTGTTGGAGCAGTTGTAGTTGTTGTCGCTGCAACTGTGGTTGTTGTTGGAGCAGTTGTAGTTGTTGTTGGAGCAGTTGTAGTTGTTGTCGCGGTAGCTGTGGTTGTTGTTGGAGGAGCTGTGGTTGTTGTTGGAGCAGCTGTAGTTGTTGTTGGAGCAACTGTGGTTGTTGTTGGAGCAACTGTCGTTGTTGTTGGAGCAGTTGTAGTTGTTGTCGCTGCAACTGTGGTTGTTGTTGGAGCAGCTGTGGTTGTTGTTGGAGCAGCTGTGGTTGTTGTTGGAGGAGCTGTGGTTGTTGTTGGAGCAGCTGTAGTTGTTGTTGGAGCAGTTGTAGTTGTTGTCGCTGCAACTGTGGTTGTTGTTGGAGCAGCTGTGGTTGTTGTTGGAGCAGTTGTAGTTGTTGTCGCTGCAACTGTGGTTGTTGTTGGAGCAGCTGTGGTTGTTGTTGGAGGAGCTGTGGTTGTTGTTGGAGCAGCTGTAGTTGTTGTTGGAGCAGCTGTAGTTGTTGTTGGAGCAGTTGTAGTTGTTGTCGCTGCAACTGTGGTTGTTGTTGGAGCAACTGTGGTTGTTGTTGGAGCAGTTGTAGTTATTGTCGCTGCAACTGTGGTTGTTGTTGGAGCAACTGTGGTTGTTGTTGGAGCAGCTGTAGTTGTTGTCGCTGCAGTTGTGGTTGTTGTTGGAGCAGCTGTGGTTGTTGTCGCTGCAACTGTGGTTGTTGTTGGAGCAGCTGTGGTTGTTGTTGCAGGAGCTGTGGTTGTTGTTGGAGCAGCTGTGGTTGTTGTTGGAGCAGTTGTAGTTGTTGTCGCTGCAACTGTGGTTGTTGTTGGAGCAGCTGTAGTTGTTGTCGCTGCAGTTGTGGTTGTTGTTGGAGCAGCTGTGGTTGTTGTCGCTGCAACTGTGGTTGTTGTTGGAGCAGCTGTGGTTGTTGTTGGAGGAGCTGTGGTTGTTGTTGGAGCAGCTGTAGTTGTTGTTGGAGCAGTTGTAGTTGTTGTCGCTGCAACTGTGGTTGTTGTTGGAGCAGCTGTGGTTGTTGTTGGAGCAGTTGTAGTTGTTGTCGCTGCAACTGTGGTTGTTGTTGGAGCAGCTGTGGTTGTTGTTGGAGGAGCTGTGGTTGTTGTTGGAGCAGCTGTAGTTGTTGTTGGAGCAGTTGTAGTTGTTGTCGCTGCAACTGTGGTTGTTGTTGGAGCAGTTGTAGTTGTTGTTGGAGCAGTTGTAGTTGTTGTCGCGGCAGCTGTGGTTGTTGTTGGAGGAGCTGTGGTTGTTGTTGGAGCAGCTGTAGTTGTTGTTGGAGCAACTGTGGTTGTTGTTGGAGCAACTGTCGTTGTTGTTGGAGCAGTTGTAGTTGTTGTCGCTGCAACTGTGGTTGTTGTCGCTGCAACTGTGGTTGTTGTCGCTGCAACTGTGGTTGTTGTTGGAGCAGCTGTGGTTGTTGTCGCTGCAACTGTGGTTGTTGTTGGAGAAGCTGTGGTTGTTGTTGGAGCAGTTGTAGTTGTTGTCGCTGCAACTGTGGTTGTTGTTGGAGCAACTGTGGTTGTTGTTGGAGCAGCTGTGGCTGTTGTTGGAGGAGCTGTGGTTGTTGTTGGAGCAGCTGTAGTTGTTGTTGGAGCAGTTGTAGTTGTTGTCGCTGCAACTGTGGTTGTTGTTGGAGCAACTGTGGTTGTTGTTGGAGCAGCTGTAGTTGTTGTTGGAGCAGTTGTAGTTGTTGTTGGAGCAACTGTGGTTGTTGTTGGAGGAGCTGTGGTTGTTGTTGGAGCAGTTGTAGTTGTTGTCGCTGCAACTGTGGTTGTTGTTGGAGCAACTGTGGTTGTTGTTGGAGCAGCTGTGGTTGTTGTCGCTGCAACTGTGGTTGTTGTTGGAGCAGCTGTAGTTGTTGTCGCTGCAGTTGTGGTTGTTGTTGGAGCAGCTGTGGTTGTTGTCGCTGCAACTGTGGTTGTTGTTGGAGAAGCTGTGGTTGTTGTTGGAGCAGTTGTAGTTGTTGTCGCTGCAACTGTGGTTGTTGTTGGAGCAACTGTGGTTGTTGTTGGAGCAGCTGTGGTTGTTGTTGGAGGAGCTGTGGTTGTTGTTGGAGCAGCTGTAGTTGTTGTTGGAGCAGTTGTAGTTGTTGTCGCTGCAACTGTGGTTGTTGTTGGAGCAACTGTGGTTGTTGTTGGAGCAGTTGTAGTTGTTGTCGCTGCAACTGTGGTTGTTGTTGGAGCAACTGTGGTTGTTGTTGGAGCAGCTGTAGTTGTTGTCGCTGCAGTTGTGGTTGTTGTTGGAGCAGCTGTGGTTGTTGTCGCTGCAACTGTGGTTGTTGTTGGAGCAGCTGTAGTTGTTGTCGCTGCAGTTGTGGTTGTTGTTGGAGCAGTTGTAGTTGTTGTTGGAGCAGTTGTAGTTGTTGTCGCGGCAGCTGTGGTTGTTGTTGGAGGAGCTGTGGTTGTTGTTGGAGCAGCTGTAGTTGTTGTTGGAGCAACTGTGGTTGTTGTTGGAGCAACTGTCGTTGTTGTTGGAGCAGTTGTAGTTGTTGTCGCTGCAACTGTGGTTGTTGTCGCTGCAACTGTGGTTGTTGTTGGAGCAGCTGTGGTTGTTGTCGCTGCAACTGTGGTTGTTGTTGGAGAAGCTGTGGTTGTTGTTGGAGCAGTTGTAGTTGTTGTCGCTGCAACTGTGGTTGTTGTTGGAGCAACTGTGGTTGTTGTTGGAGCAGCTGTGGTTGTTGTTGGAGGAGCTGTGGTTGTTGTTGGAGCAGCTGTAGTTGTTGTTGGAGCAGTTGTAGTTGTTGTCGCTGCAACTGTGGTTGTTGTTGGAGCAACTGTGGTTGTTGTTGGAGCAGCTGTAGTTGTTGTTGGAGCAGTTGTAGTTGTTGTTGGAGCAACTGTGGTTGTTGTTGGAGGAGCTGTGGTTGTTGTTGGAGCAGCTGTAGTTGTTGTTGGAGCAGTTGTAGTTGTTGTCGCTGCAACTGTGGTTGTTGTTGGAGCAACTGTGGTTGTTGTTGGAGCAGTTGTAGTTGTTGTCGCTGCAACTGTGGTTGTTGTTGGAGCAACTGTGGTTGTTGTTGGAGCAGCTGTGGTTGTTGTTGGAGCAGTTGTAGTTGTTGTCGCTGCAACTGTGGTTGTTGTTGGAGCAACTGTGGTTGTTGTTGGAGCAGCTGTGGTTGTTGTTGGAGGAGCTGTGGTTGTTGTTGGAGCAGCTGTAGTTGTTGTTGGAGCAGTTGTAGTTGTTGTCGCTGCAACTGTGGTTGTTGTTGGAGCAACTGTGGTTGTTGTTGGAGCAGTTGTAGTTGTTGTCGCTGCAACTGTGGTTGTTGTTGGAGCAACTGTGGTTGTTGTTGGAGCAGCTGTGGTTGTTGTTGGAGGAGCTGTATTTGTTGTTGGAGCAGTTGTAGTTGTTGTCGCTGCAACTGTGGTTGTTGTTGGAGCAGCTGTGGTTGTTGTCGCTGCAACTGTGGTTGTTGTTGGAGCAGCTGTAGTTGTTGTCGCTGCAGTTGTGGTTGTTGTTGGAGCAACTGTGGTTGTTGTTGGAGCAGCTGTGGTTGTTGTTGGAGGAGCTGTGGTTGTTGTTGGAGCAGCTGTGGTTGTTGTTGGAGCAGTTGTAGTTGTTGTCGCTGCAACTGTGGTTGTTGTTGGAGCAACTGTGGTTGTTGTTGGAGCAGCTGTGGTTGTTGTCGCTGCAACTGTGGTTGTTGTTGGAGCAGCTGTGGTTGTTGTCGCTGCAACTGTGGTTGTTGTTGGAGCAGCTGTAGTTGTTGTCGCTGCAGTTGTGGTTGTTGTTGGAGCAACTGTGGTTGTTGTTGGAGCAGCTGTGGTTGTTGTTGGAGGAGCTGTGGTTGTTGTTGGAGCAGCTGTAGTTGTTGTTGGAGCAGTTGTAGTTGTTGTCGCTGCAACTGTGGTTGTTGTTGGAGCAACTGTGGTTGTTTTTGGAGCAGTTGTAGTTGTTGTCGCTGCAACTGTGGTTGTTGTTGGAGCAACTGTGGTTGTTGTTGGAGCAGCTGTGGTTGTTGTTGGAGGACCTGTATTTGTTGTTGGAGCAGTTGTAGTTGTTGTCGCTGCAACTGTGGTTGTTGTTGGAGCAGCTGTGGTTGTTGTCGCTGCAACTGTGGTTGTTGTTGGAGCAGCTGTAGTTGTTGTCGCTGCAGTTGTGGTTGTTGTTGGAGCAGCTGTGGTTGTTGTCGCTGCAACTGTGGTTGTTGTTGGAGAAGCTGTGGTTGTTGTTGGAGCAGTTGTAGTTGTTGTCGCTGCAACTGTGGTTGTTGTTGGAGCAACTGTGGTTGTTGTTGGAGCAGCTGTGGTTGTTGTTGGAGGAGCTGTGGTTGTTGTTGGAGCAGCTGTAGTTGTTGTTGGAGCAGTTGTAGTTGTTGTCGCTGCAACTGTGGTTGTTGTTGGAGCAACTGTGGTTGTTGTTGGAGCAGTTGTAGTTGTTGTCGCTGCAACTGTGGTTGTTGTTGGAGCAACTGTGGTTGTTGTCGCTGCAGTTGTGGTTGTTGTTGGAGCAGCTGTGGTTGTTGTCGCTGCAACTGTGGTTGTTGTTGGAGAAGCTGTGGTTGTTGTTGGAGCAGTTGTAGTTGTTGTCGCTGCAACTGTGGTTGTTGTTGGAGAAGCTGTGGTTGTTGTTGGAACAGTTGTAGTTGTTGTCGCTGCAACTGTGGTTGTTGTTGGAGCAACTGTGGTTGTTGTTGGAGCAGCTGTGGTTGTTGTTGGAGGAGCTGTGGTTGTTGTTGGAGCAGCTGTAGTTGTTGTTGGAGCATTTGTAGTTGTTGTCGCTGCAACTGTGGTTGTTGTTGGAGCAGCTGTAGTTGTTGTCGCTGCAACTGTGGTTGTTGTTGGAGCAACTGTGGTTGTTGTTGGAGCAGCTGTAGTTGTTGTCGCTGCAGTTGTGGTTGTTGTTGGAGCAGCTGTGGTTGTTGTCGCTGCAACTGTGGTTGTTGTCGCTGCAACTGTGGTTGTTGTTGGAGCAGCTGTGGTTGTTGTTGGAGGAGCTGTGGTTGTTGTTGGAGCAGCTGTAGTTGTTGTTGGAGCAGTTGTAGTTGTTGTCGCGGCAGCTGTGGTTGTTGTTGGAGGAGCTGTGGTTGTTGTTGGAGCAGCTGTAGTTGTTGTTGGAGCAGTTGTGGTTGTTGTTGGAGCAACTGTAGTTGTTGTCGCTGCAGTTGTGGTTGTTGTATGAGCAGCTGTGGTTGTTGTCGCTGCAACTGTGGTTGTTGTTGGAGAAGCTGTGGTTGTTGTTGGAGCAGTTGTAGTTGTTGTCGCTGCATCTGTGGTTGTTGTTGGAGCAACTGTGGTTGTTGTTGGAGCAGCTGTGGTTGTTGTTGGAGGAGCTGTGGTTGTTGTTGGAGCAGCTGTAGTTGTTGTTGGAGCAGTTGTAGTTGTTGTCGCTGCAACTGTGGTTGTTGTTGGAGCAACTGTGGTTGTTGTTGGAGCAGCTGTGGTTGTTGTTGGAGGAGCTGTGGTTGTTGTTGGAGCAGCTGTAGTTGTTGTTGGAGCAGTTGTAGTTGTTGTCGCTGCAACTGTGGTTGTTGTTGGAGCAACTGTGGTTGTTGTTGGAGCAGTTGTAGTTGTTGTCGCTGCAACTGTGGTTGTTGTTGGAGCAACTGTGGTTGTTGTTGGAGCAGCTGTAGTTGTTGTCGCTGCAGTTGTGGTTGTTGTTGGAGCAGCTGTGGTTGTTGTCGCTGCAACTGTGGTTGTTGTTGGAGCAGCTGTGGTTGTTGTTGGAGCAGCTGTAGTTGTTGTTGGAGCAGTTGTAGTTGTTGTCGCTGCAACTGTGGTTGTTGTTGGAGCAGCTGTAGTTGTTGTCGCTGCAGTTGTGGTTGTTGTTGGAGCAGCTGTGGTTGTTGTCGCTGCAACTGTAGTTGTTGTTGGAGCAGCTGTGGTTGTTGTCGCTGCAGTTGTGGTTGTTGTTGGAGCAGCTGTGGTTGTTGTCGCTGCAACTGTGGTTGTTGTTGGAGAAGCTGTGGTTGTTGTTGGAGCAGTTGTAGTTGTTGTCGCTGCAACTGTGGTTGTTGTTGGAGCAACTGTGGTTGTTGTTGGAGCAGCTGTGGTTGTTGTTGGAGGAGCTGTGGTTGTTGTTGGAGCAGCTGTAGTTGTTGTTGGAGCAGTTGTAGTTGTTGTCGCTGCAACTGTGGTTGTTGTTGGAGCAGCTGTAGTTGTTGTCGCTGCAGTTGTGGTTGTTGTTGGAGCAGCTGTGGTTGTTGTCGCTGCAACTGTGGTTGTTGTTGGAGCAACTGTGGTTGTTGTTGGAGCAGTTGTAGTTGTTGTCGCTGCAACTGTGGTTGTTGTTGGAGCAACTGTGGTTGTTGTTGGAGCAGCTGTGGTTGTTGTTGGAGCAGCTGTGGTTGTTGTCCCTGTAGCTGTGGTTGTTGTTGGAGCAACTGTGGTTGTTGTCGCTGCAGATGTGGTTTTTTTCGTTGCGTTGCAGCAGGCTGTGTAGAGAATCTTACGTCATTTTCATATTTCATCACATTAACCACATCTTTATGAATAGGAAATTCTTTGACAAATTAATTTTTTTCCTACCAACAACAAGAAGAACGATGACAAACATCTTGGCGATCATGGTGATGCTGTTTTTCTGCTCCTGTCTCTGAAAATAAAAATTCACTGTGGTTATTATGATTTAAAGAAAGCATTATTCCTACAATTGCCTTAATTAAGCTTTCTAAAGTTATCTTGAAAAGAAGTTTGAGATCTAAAACCCATAATATAAAAAAGTTCCTATTCAATTACATAATTTAAAATATAGATTTTTTTTCTATAGTACTGTCTTTGTGATAGTCCACATCTCTCAACGAGGTGCTTGTACACGCAAAAGCAACAAGAAGAAATTAAGAAATCATGAAGGAAAGGCTCTGACTATCATGACCTCATTGTTCCTGACTGTAAATCAGAGCATAAGAAAACCCTTGATGTTTATAGTGTTAATCAACTCCAATATTGACATATAATCACTCACCCATTAAATCAATCAATCTATCTATCTATCTATCTATCTATCTATCTATCTATCTATCTATCTATCTATCTATCTATCTATCTATCTATCTATCTATCTATCTATCTATCTATCTATCTATCTATCTATCTATCTATCTACCTGTGTGTGTGTGTGAATGTGTCATATATTATTTATCAAGGGTAATAGCAAAAAACAAAACAAAAACAGAAGCATAAAAAAACCTTCAGAACTTTAAGATAAACACAACCCAACACAACAAATTGCTGCCTAAATTACACCATATGTTGCCAAAAGATCATTTCCAGAAATAAATCTATCAATTCATCTTAAATTCACATGTAGATGTCAGATATATATTTAATATTAGGGTTACTTACATAGTATTTCTTTGCTTGTAAGTCGTCCACTGCAGTGAAAGAAAGTGATGTTCTCTGACTTCATCTCCTCTTTTTATAATCAGCCAACATGAACCTGAGGACAAATATGTGCAGGTGGAGTAATGGTAGTTATCGTCATGGTTTAAGGTGTGTGCACTAAACTTTTATTTACCTGCATCTCTCTCCTATTGTCCTCCTGAAACAGTCATCACTTTAATTTTAGCACACACACAGACACACACACACACACACATATTTGTGACATGTTTTGACGTGAGCTTCGACATTTTCTCTGTGTGACTATGACTACATTTATGTGATTGTATCTTTATGGCTACATTAGGACTCTATGTGGTCCATAAAAGATGACCATTTTGGATAATAAAATCTGACAGAAGAAAACAAATATTCGGTGATTAGTTTTGGATTAACTAAATCTCACAACTGGCTGACTAGATTTAGACGGAGAATCAACATTTACAGGTTGGTGGTGCTCGGTGGGCAGTCAGCGTCCACATCAAAATAACTCTGATTTCTCTCTTTTTTGTCTTTTCTTTTACACACATTCTAAATATTACTGGTTCATTTACTTGAAATGAAGAAGTTTTCATCAATGGAAATAAGAAGTCAGTTTTAAAGGCATTCTTGCGAGTTGGGAGCTTGCTTTCATTTTCTTCTTGCAACACTTAATGCAGGAAGTCATTCCTCAGTTATCAGAGACACAAGGTGAGACCCGACTAAAAGACACTTACACACTTGTGCTGTAATAAATTGAATATAGCCACCGAGTACCGCTGGCCATGATTAAAAATGCAGGTTTAATGCATTTCAGCATTATGTTCACTTTTCAGACCTGACTGGGTTCATCTTTTGCACCTTCAAATCTTCAAATATACACAGGTATCAAAAAGTGAGAGTAAAGGATGCTTACAGTCTTTAAAGGTGTAAACTTTTATTTCTTTGAGCCTAAAACAACACCAGTGTGAATCAGTCACTTTATGTAAATAGTTTATTTGTAAAGACTTTAGATATACACATCCTTCATTGATCGCACGAGGGTTTATTTTTTTCTGTAACAGCAGCATGATAAAGAGTAAAAAAAGTGCAGCTGCAATAAACCACATATTATCAACACAGTTAAAATAATAGTACCACAGATGCCCAGTAAGTGTCTTATACTGTAACACAGGTCAGGGATTTATATATATATATATATATATATATACACAACATATTTCTGCTTTGTTGAACTTGTTTTATGAATCTTGCTGATCTGGTGCAACTCTGGAAATTAACTGATGCAGATTTGTTCATTAATTTATTCTGAAGTTATTCCAACACATGGATTTTCTTTTAGTTCTTTGGAGATATGCATATGAACAGCAGCACACACAGCAGTTTATAAAATATAGCTGAGCAGGTTTGATCCCGGCCTTTCTCTGTCGCACAATCAGTCATAAGAGGTGTGGTTATTGAAGCTGCTTCTAGTTGCATAAACTTGCAGCCACATCTCATAGTTTAGTCTCCTGTGCGTTAACAGATGTTGAGAATTAACATTCATTGTTTCTGTACTGAGGTCCAAAAACAGCTTAAAGCAACACAGCGGTGGCCCAATATCAGACAGAACTCCACTCTGTAGAGTGGGCAATCATTACGAAGCAGTTGGTTTTATTTTGTGGATTCAAGCTGCTCTTCATATTTCTGGCCACCAGATGTCACCAGAGAGGACTGTGTTGAAAAGCTTCAAGTAATGAACCGTTTTTCAATACAAGCTTCAGAAAGCTTCATCTGCCCATCACTAGCTTTTTGTATCCTTCCCCTATATGATGTTGAACAATCTTTGTTTTCAGGTCATTTGAGGGTTGTTTTGTTGCTTTGAGGCTCCCATTTTGCCACACTTCAGAGAAGATGCAAAGAGGAGAAAAACTTGCAATTGGCCACCTTAAATATCCTTTATCATGATTGGATTCACCTGTGTATGTAGGTCAAGGGTCAATAAGCTTACCAAACAAATTTTGTGTTCCAATAATTAGTGCTAAAGGTATTCAAATCAATAAAATGACAAGGGTGCCCAAATATATGCGCCCGCTTAATTTTGTTTAAGTAACTATTGCAGACTCTCTGTAAATCCTATAAACTTCATTTCATGTGTCAAATATCATTGTGATTGTCGGCTATATGGTATATTTAAATGAAACTGCTGATCAAAACAACCAAAGTTTTGTAAAGGAAAATCATAAAATGTATCAGGTTATGAATGATAAGTCTAATTATTATTTATGTGTGTAAGAGTGTTTGCATTTACCCCTCAGCACTCTAAGTCCTTCATTATTGCAATGTGAAAATAATTATAACCACTTACTTTAGTAGAAGTAAGTGGGTTACCTGCCAGGTCTAGCCTATCTTAGAATAGAATAGAATAGAATAGAATAGCCTTTATTGTCATTGTACAGAGTACAACGAAATTGGAGTGCCACTCCCTTGGTGCAAGTTTCAATAATAAATATAAATGTAAAATATAAAAAGTACAAAAAAACAATCGTAAGTACTCAAACAATAGTATGTACAATATATACAGGATAGCAGCATTAATATAATGACAGTATGAATAGCAGCATAATATAATGACAGTGACGGTATGGAATAGGTTCAATTGTTTTTGTGCTTATTTACTACGGTGATAGCTCTGGGAAAGAAGCTATCCCTGAATCTGTTTGTCCTGGTTTTATGTGACCTGTACCGTCGGCCTGACGGTAATAGTTCAAACAGTTGGTTGCTGGGGTGAGAGTGGTCCTTGATGATATTGCCAGCTCTGCTGAGGTACCGAGAGTTTGCAGTGACCTCCAGGCTGGGCAGAGAGCAGCCAGTGATCTTCTGGGCTGTGTTGATGACCCTCTGCAGTACTTTCCTGTCTGCAGCTGAGCACCCTGCATACCATGTTGTTATGCCGTACGTTAGGATGCTCTCTATGGTGGCTCTGTAAAATGTCACCAGCAGCCTCTCCTCCAGGTTGTTCCTCCTGAGCACTCTCAGAAAGTGGAGACGCTGCTGGGCCTTTTTAACCACCGCTGTAGTATTTGCTGTAGTATCTTGATACATCAAGAGGTGTGCAGCCAATTGTGGAAAAGCTCCCTTTATATCTCCAAGACAAGTGGCTGTCACAGGGGTGCAAATACAAAAGAGATCATCATGCTGCCTTTCCTCCTTTTTCCTACTTCAAAGAATTCATCTGCAGAGAGGCTGAAGAGAGAAATGGTCCCAGTTTTAACTATCCAGATCTTTTCACAAATTCTTACAGAGAAGAAAGGTCAAATCAAGTGAGACCTGTCTCCGTGCACAAGACGAACGATCTATGGCTTCAGAGCCCAAAATAGGAAATCCAGAGAAGCTATGCCCCATGCACCACAAGCCTCATTCTCTTCAAAAATGCAGAGGTTTTCAAAAACTGCTCTTGGAAGAGAGGAAAAGGTTCTTAAAAGAAAACAACATATGTTTTCGCTGCTGCGCCTCTACGACTCATCAAGCCAAATCTTGTGAGGCCATCGTAAAATGCGAGGAATGTGATAGCGATAAACACATTCCCGCTCTGCACCCTGGACCAGCTTCGCGCTCAGATGCAGTTCCTACTTCCTCGACAGAGAATGGCGGGGAGAGGTCAGACACAGAGGTACAGAGTGTCACATCCAGATGTACCCAGGTATGTGGGGATGGGTTTCAAGGGAAATCCTGCTCAAAGATCTGGCTGGTGAATGTGTACCCAAATGGCCACCAAGAGCTATGGCAGAAGATGTATGTCATTTTAGATGACCAAAGTAATGTTTCACTGGCCAGATCTGAGTTTTTTGACATGTTTGGTCTCAAGGGAGCAACCGTGCCATACACACTGAAAACCTGTGCAGGCGTCATAGAAGCATCTGGGAGAAGAGCCCACAGTTTTATGATAGAATCGTTGGATGGGAAAGTTACCATGCCCTTGCCTGCACTTATATCCCGCAATGATATCCCAAACAACAGGTCAGAGATACCCACACCCGAAGCTGCATGTCACCACCATCATCTTAAAAGAGTGACAGATAAGATTCCACTGCTTGACCCAGATGCAGACATTCTTCTTCTATTGGGAAGAGACATTATCAGAGCGCATAAGGTTCGAGACCAGTATAATGGTCCACTAAACGCCCCACATGCACAACGCTTAGACCTAGGGTGGGTCATAGTTGGAGAGGTGTGCATAGGAGGTGCACACAACACGACTACAGTGAGTGCTATGAAAACCTGCATCCTGGAAAATGGCAGACCAAGTCACTTTGCCACGTGTGAGAATAAGATAAAGGTGAAAGAAAATCCTAATGGCAAAGATGAGAAAAAGAGAACCCGACCCAATAGAGACATCCAAAATGCATCGACAGTGACAAATCTTGGAGAAACAGTCTTCAATGCCACAAAAGATGACAACCAGCTAGCACACTCCATTGAGGATTCAGTCTTCCTACAGATCATGGACAAAAATCATGGGTTGCCCCTCTTCCTTTTCGGCACCCACGTAAACATCTGCCAAATAACAGATGCTATGCTCATCACCGTCTGATGTCACTGCGGAAGACTTTAGATAAGACGCCTTAAATGAAAATGCATTTCACAGACTTCATGCAAAATATGTTAGACAAGGGACAGGCTGAACTTGCACCACCACTGCAGGAGGGGGCAGAATGCTGATATTTGCCCACGTTTGGTGTTTACCATCCCAAAAAACCAAACAAGATTAGAGTGGTATTTGATTCCAGTGCTCAGTATGACGGAATCTCACTAAACGAGGTGCTGCTGTCTGGACCAGATCTTAACAACAGTCTCATCGGTGTCCTCCTCAGATTCAGAAAAGAGCCTGTAGCCATAACTGCAGATATTCAGCAGATGTTTTACTGTTTCGTTGTTCGTGAGGACTGCAGGGATTACCTTAGGTTCCTGTGGTACCAGGATAACGATCTGAGTAAGGATGTGGTGGATCGCATGCGTGTTCATGTTTTCGGAAACAGTCCATCACCTGCAGTGGCAATCTTTGATCTGAGGAAAGCAGCAGAGCACCAAGAAGTTGAATATGGCAGTGATGCGAGGCACTTCGTAGAAAGAGACTTCTATGTAGATGACGGCCTCCGGTCTTTTGCTACAACAGCAGAGGCCATTGATGTTCTGCGTTGAACACAGCAGATGTTGGCAGCATCTAACATCACTCTGCACAAAATAGCTCCAAATCGAGCAGAAGTATTGAACGCATTTCCTGCAGATCAAAGAGCAGACAATGTAAAAGACCTTAACCTCTTTGTGGATGACTTACCAGTCCAACGCAGTCTAGGAGTCAGCTGTAACACAATGACTGAGACCTTTGGATTCAATATTCCTGAGAATCAAAAGCCATTTACACACCGTGGTGTCCTGTCAACAGTAAACAGTCTGTTTGATCCTTTGGGGTTCATAGCTCCTGTTGCAGTGACAGGGAGGCTGATTCTAAGAGAGCTAACAACCGAGAATGCGGACTGGGACGCAGAACTCCCCGAGGCTAAAAAAGAAAGTTGGAGAAGATGGAATGAATCATTGTCAGCACTAAAAAACCTGGATGTTCCACGAACATATACCTCTTTCTGTTTCCAAAGCACAGCATGCCGAATTATTGATCTTCTGTGATGCCTCTGTCAAAGCAATATCTGCAGTTGCTTATCTTAAGACAACGAATGAACAAGGTCTCCAAGAGGTGGGCTTTGTTTTCGGGAAATCCAAGCTCGCTCCCAACCCAGGCCTCACAATCCCAAGACTGGAATTGTGTGCTGCTGTCATGGCCGTTGAGAGAGCCGATCTAGTAATAAGGGAGCTTGATCTAGATCTCAAGACAGTGAAATTCTACACTGACAGCAGAGTTGTATTGGGATACATACACAACGAGACAAGGAGGTTCTATGTGTATGTGAACAATAGAGTGCAGCGCATCCGGCAGTCAACACGACCTGATCAGTGGAACTACATTCCTTCAGAACTAAATCCAGCTGATCATGGGTAACGTTCTGTTCCAGCCGCCGAGCTTGCCGACACCATGTGGCTAACAGGACCAGCATTCCTAACGAAACAATCAAAGGTAGCTGCCAGTGGCGATAAAGGATCAACATTTGACCTTGTGAACCCAGATGCTGATGCTGAGGTACGTCCTGAGGTAATCTCGCTCGCCACACAAGTTAGTAGAGACAAGCTTGGCTCAAAACGCTGGAAGCGTTTTTCTACCTGGACCACACTCAGTAAGACTGTGGCACGTCTGTGTCATATCGCTCAGTGTTTCTCTCACTCCTCAAAGAACCAAAGGTGTGTTGGATGGCATATGTGCAAAAGTGGCCTGTCAGTCGTTGACATTGTCAGAGCAGAACAGATCATCATAAAATGTGTGCAAGAAGAAATGTATTCAGAAGAACTGAAATGCATCAAAATGAAACATGACCTTCTGAAAACCAGCACTCTGTACAAACTCCAACCCATTCTCGACAGCGAAGGTATGTTAAGAATAGGTGGACGCATTGGTCGAGGACAACTTGAAAGTGGTGAAGTCCATCCGCTAATAATACCAAGCCGCAGCCATGTAGCAAGCTTGCTTGTTTGTCATCATCATCAGGCTGTAAAGCACCAGGGCAGGCATTTCACTGAAGGTGCAATTCGCAACAGTGGTCTGTGGATTGTTGGAGGGAAACGTCTCATCAGCAGTATTATTCACAAGTGTGTTACATGCAGGAAACTAAGAGGAAGAACCGAGCAGCAACAAATGTCAGACCTACCCACAGAGCGCCTTCAAGCTGACCCTCCATTTTCCTATGTTGGCCTTGATGTTTTTGGACCATGGGAAGTGGTGATACGCCGTACCAGAGGTGGTCAAGCTCAAGACAAAAGGTGGGCTGTCCTTTTCACGTGTATGTCCAAACGAGCCATACATATTGAGGTTATTGAAACAAGGACGTCCTCAAGCTTTATAAATGCGCTCCGAAGGTTTTTCTCCATCAGGGGTCATGCCAAACAGCTTCGCTCGGACTGTGGGACCAATTTCACTGGAGCGTTCAAAGAGCTGAAGATGGATCCTGGCAATAAGAGCGTAGAGGATTACCTTCTTCAACAAAAATGCACTTGGGTTTTCAACCCACCTCACTCCTCTCATATGGGCGGCGCTTGGGAGCACATGATTGGAGTGGCAAGACGGATTTTAGATTCTATGCTTCGTCAGGTTGGACATGTAAAACTCACTCATGAGGTCTTAACCACTTTCATAGCTGAAGTGAGTGCCATTGTCAATGCAAGGCCGTTAATACCAGTTTCTACTGATCCTGAGGCGCCTTTCATTCTAACACCTTCCATATTGCTGACCCAGAAAGGGGGTGTTCCCTCTCCTACTGTAAGTGAGTTTTCAAGAGGGGATCTTCTCAAGAATCAGTGGAAAAGAGTTCAGGCCTTGGCAGATACCTTCTGGGCTAGATGGCACCGTGAATATTTGAGCACATTACAGAGTCGGCACAAATGGCAATCTCAGAAACCTAATCTCAAAGAAGGAGATATTGTTCTGCTCAAGGACGATCAAACCAAGAGGAATCAGTGGCCTATGGGAATTATTGTCAAGGTTGTTCCCAGCAGAGATGGACTTAGTGGAATACTCCCACTAGGTTTATATCTGGGACTCTCCACCATTTGACCTTAGAACTGAAGAAGCTTCTCGGATGAGAGGTGAAACGTCTTCAAGTAACTTAAAGAAGTCCAGACGCTTTTCTTTGCAAGTGGCATAAAGTGTCATATCTTTAATATGCCAGGTGTCATGGAACGGACATATTATAGTTTTTTAAGAAGTGTTACTACCACCTAGTGGTAACTAAGCAGAATGTCTTTTTTGTAGAGGAAGTGGTCTACAGGAAGTGGTGTGCTCTTTAGCTGCTACAGTGGTAGCATTTGTAATCTGATGGCAATCTCTGCAATCCTGGTGTTAAAGTCCACAATATCGACTTCATCCGTAAGTTCCTATACATTTAATGTGTATTAGTAAGTTTTGACACTGTTTTGAGTTAAATCTAGTGATGGCCCGCTTGAAGCTGATGCTCCGGTGCGTGTGTCACAAAAATCGACACACTGCTTCAGAAGCACTGTGTCGAAGCTTGATTCGTTTGGCCAGAGTCACGTGATCAGTGACGTCCGAAGCTTCATTTAGAACCTAACCGCTTCGGTGTCTGATTCCCTGGTTTATAAGGAAGTGATTTGTGGAGTGTTTTGATGGTGACAGATAACGAACCACTGATAATTCTACAGAGAGATTTGGAGCCAGTGAGGAATAGAGGAGGTTCTGTTGTGTGGGAGGATTTTGAGTTGATTTTGTCGATCGGGTGGGTTTTCCAGCTTTGTGTTCTGGCTGTTTATTTTATCTGAAAACGGGAAAAACTTAAAATGTCAAAAATCTGATTTTCATAGTATAAATATCATTAAATAACTTTAGAAAAACTTCCATTTGACTCTTTACATTTAATGTTATAAAAATATATATCTTATTTTGTAATTAATCTTAAAACGTTAGTCTGCAAAATGTGCAGCAATTTAATTTATTTATTCTCTTTAGCTGATAGTTTGTGGGGCCCATAGACTGTATAACTGCATCTCTACCAGTTTCTCTGCACTGCAGCCTCCTCTGTGCCATGTGAAGGGATTTTCCTTAATGCAGGAGAAATGATCTCCACGAAAAGGAACAGGTTCAGCCATCGCACAGTGGAACAAATTCTCTTCTTAAATAAAAATGAAAAAGGGTTACCTTAAATGCATCATGTTTTTAATTTGCAAGTTCATGAGCATTTTCCTTTTCCAGTTCACAATCAATTCTACCCCCAGGTCAAAAATATGTATAGGAAAATGTCCCTAATATAATATTATTTATAAATATGCCTGTCCGGCAATTAATTGCATAAGTACAAGGAGGCAGGACCTCACAGCAGAAACATACTCCATAATGTGTTGTACATTATTATATGTATATTATATGTAACGTGGTACTTTTCAATTATTGTATTTACCAACATCAAGAAGTCACAAGCAAAGAAAGACCACACCATGGTGCATGTTTAAACAAGAAGAGTTTACTGGTCAAAATTATGTATTAAAGAAATAAACAACATTTTTTTTCACCCCCAAAAATACATGTTTAAAGCAACACAGCGGTCGTCCAATATCAGACAAAATTCCACTCTGTAGAGTGAACAATCATAATGAAGCAGTTGGTTTTATTTTGTGGATTCAAGCTGCTCTTCATATTTCTGGCCACCAGATGTCACCAGAGAGGACTGTCTTGAAAAGCTTCGAGTAATGAACCGTTTTTCAATTCAAGCTTCAGAAAGCTTCATTTGGCCATCACTAGTTAAATCATATGGAGGCAGGTAGATGCTTATATTTTTTCAGCAGATGCTTCATCTGTGGTCGTGTGTTTTTCACTAGAGCAATGTTATTCTCCCAGTGTAATGGAACATGTCTTCATTGTGTATTTTGTATTCCTTTTCTTTGTACAGTTTTACAAAAAAGAGAGAGAGAGAATTTATTTTCACCATTAAATCCTGCCAAACGCAACAAGCGGCCTGTTTCTTGGAGGATGAAGTGCTGGGAATAAAGATTGTTAAGCTAGCTGTATAGCTGAAATTACGTTGCCTGCAACAAACTTTAGTGAGGACAGCATACAAAGAGAGCTGATTATTAACTCATCAAAACACAAAACATCATCACCATAAGGGCGACACCTGACAGGTTTTCTATAAGTGCACTATTACAAAAATAATGGGCCCAGTTGTGGACATGTCCATGTATAGAAAAACTCCCTCTGTTGAAAACAGGAAAACAAGCCAAACCTAACTGGCAGAATTAACCAACAATTAATCACTAAAACAAAAAGTTCCACTGTTTCACCTGCAGGTTTTGTTATCAGCCGCAGTGTTCGCACAACACTAATATTGCCCATTAAGCACTTCCTAAACACTTGATGACAATGTATCATCACTAAATTATAACTTTCTTCTCCAGGTCTGCACTACTGCATTTTAGCCACAGACCCACCCACTTTATTTAATCATCCCGTACCATGCTGTCATGTATTTTACCAAGCAATTCTTCTCACACAGATATGTTTCTCTCAGTGCAAGCTTCACTCATACATTCCAACAGGAAACTTTTGTTTTTTGTTTTTTGTTTATGTTTCCACTCTAACCGACTCGGCTACATCTGGTTCACTTGAGAGATCAAATCATCTGTTCCTAATCCAACAACACTCAACTAATTTGCATATCAGTTAATAACTCAATAAGTTGACAGGACAAAAGAAATGCATATTTAACATATTACCACAAAAAGAATTTCTGGGCCCAGTAAGTTCAGTTTTCCAATCAGGTGCTCATGAATGATTGTGTTGAATGCTGAACTGAAGTGCACAAAGGACCATTTACAAAAAGAATAAACAAGTAGCTTAATCAAAAACAAAAAAAGCCTATTTGAAAAGCTCAAGTGGCTGAACAAGTCTACATGTCATCTTCACCATCACCATCTGACAGTCACCCAGGTAGACCCCGATAGCCTCCCTTTATACTCCATTGCCCCTCCCACTACACATAATTTTTATCCATCAAGGCAACTTTCCTCACAAAAAATTATTTTCTCTACTCATTTCCAGACATATTTTTCATAATAATCATATCTGTATTTATGACTGTTTTCAGGCAACTTACAGTGTCTAGTAATAAGGGAAAAACCCAAAGAAAAATAATGCAATCCACATAACCCCTCAAGCACGCGCAAACCCACGATTTAATCCCCGAAACACTGTACCTTTGTCTTGCCCAACTGCTCTTGTAATCGGCGATGAATGGGAGACTGTGCCCAAAGCTTTTCGTTAAAGGTAAGTGGCAGTGTACGCTGGCCGCCCCAGTACTGCTCTGGAATCCCGTGCATGCTTCCATGTCTGCTGTCTGCAGTCCGTGATGGCATAATTCCCTCACACACCTTTAGAAATACATTTCCTTAGAAAACTGGTGACATGTTCAATACTTCTGTTCTTATTAGGACACAAATAAACACATAGTTTAAAACAGCCAACCGTGACCAAAATGTTGTATAAAGTTTCTGCTTTTTCTTGATTCCAGACATCTGTGTACCATTAACACTCAATTTAAAAAACAAATAAACAAACAAACAAACAAACTTGCTCACTGTGACATCAGCAGAGGACATCATTGTTCAGGATGATGAGACATTGGTGTCATGTATACGATGTTTTAGCTTTAGTTGCATGTGTGAGAGGATTTGACTGAGGTACACAGTTATGGCTCCCAGCTCACCGTCTCCCTTTATAAAATCCTGTATTGTAGAAACACCACTGAGCTTTGAGCACCACAAATTCAAAGTGTGGACTGTATCTATACAGGAAATCAAGACTGTTCTGAAGAGATCAGTTTGCTCAGGGTGTAGTCTCTCACTGCTGCCACTAGATGTCACCAAAGTCTTCTTTATGTTTATTGTTCCTTTGCCCTAATCCTCCAGCCGTTCACCCCACACATCTCACATATTTGAATTTATTTATTTCAAATGGACAGCGCATATATCAATGTAAATATGCCAGATTTAGCCAGAAGGCCACTTTTCATCTGTAGTCCCTGGCAGGTCAGACAAAGATGATACATAAGGAATTTAGCACACCATCAGACAATGTACAACAACGTAGTCTAGTCAACAAATACATAAGATTATAACACAAAGTAATACAATGAAATGCAAAACAACAAATAAACAAAAAACATACAGGATTGCACACAGTAATATGAAACAAGTGATGACAACTCTGATTCCGCTTTCACCAACTTTTTAAATAAATAAATGGTAAATGGCCTGTATTTATATAACCTGCGGCCTCACACTGCTGCAGTCATTTGCAATGTATAAGTGACTTCCTGAATCCCAGGCTTGCAGCCTCAGATTAGAGGCATCAGCTGCTCGGGCCTTGTCAGTCCCTGTATGTCTGAGGAAGCAAAGCTCTCGCCATCACCATTCCTCAACATCGTTGACTGTTTCCCAGCAGGCGGCTCTGCCTTTGTTCTGAAACTGGACGGGCTAACATCTCACCCACTGAGTAAGAGAGACTATGATACATATGTTAACCATGAGTAAAGAGATTTTGATTGATTGACTGAATCTTTATTTTGAACATGTTGAAAAATGTATCGATAGCAATGTTGAATATTGTCACACAATTAAAAAAGAAAATACACATAAAATAATTACACAATAAAAATGGTTTGTTCTTCTGTTATGTAAAAGTGGTCGTTTATTTTATTGTAATTTATTGCAGTTTACTTTTATATGTTTAAAAGATTTGAGGTGTGAAATAAACTGCAATGGAGTTGGGGGGGGGGGGGGGGGGGGCGCCAAGACTTTCTTGCAAAACAAAGGGGGACCTAGCAAAACAAGTCTGGGAACCACTGTGCTAATGCAATCATATAATCCATGGTGGATAGATTTCAATTCAGTTCAATTTTATGTATATAGCAAAAAATCTCAACAATCACATCCCATTATGACCTGGTGCTTTGGCAACAGTGGGAAGAAATAACTCATGATTAAATGCAGAGAGCTCAGGGAGGGGCAGGGCCATCTGCCACGACAGGTTTGGGTGAGTAGAGGAAGACTGTCATAGGGCGAGAGGCGGGGTACACCCTGGACAGGTCGCCAGTCTGTCGCACCGCCAACACACAGGGACAGACAACCATTCACACTCACATTCATACCTAGTGACAATTTGGATTATCCAATTAACCTATCCCCACAAGCTGCATGTCTTTGGACGGTGGGAGGAAGCCGGAGTACCCGGAGGGAACCCACGCAAACACGGGGAGAACATGCAAACTCCACACAGAAAGACCCCGGCCTGATGGTGGAACTGAACTCAGGACCTTCTTGCTGTGCGGCAACAGTGCTAACCACCGTGCTGCCGTGCTGCCTGATTAGAGAACATTTTGTTGATAAATCTTCCAGACACGCCTGCAGTACAGGACTCCACCAGTTTAAGACCTGAGGACTTTTTTTTAGAACATGTTGTTGACAGATCGTCAGTATTAAGCTATTAACAAAGGATAAAGGATTATTCTATTATGTCTCAATCATACTTTAGAAACACCTAATGACAGAAATAGCTGATTAAAGGTCAGACAGGACAGGTTTCATGGTGTCGTAGCTGCCAGTGATGTGTCCCTTCTGTTTGACAGATATGTGGCTTTCCTCAATGAGGACTCAGCCACCTCCTAAGGCTCCAGAAAAATGATTGAAGTTGTTTGTTGACTTCAATGCACAAAACAATAAATTCTCGTTCTGAGCGCCTGTTAATGCACAACAGGCTAAACTATGAGTTGCGGCTGAAAGTTTATGCAACGAGAGGCAGCTTCAATAACCACACCTCATATGACTGAGCGTACATCGGGACTGAGGGGGTTCAGGCCTATGTTCCCCTCAGAACTGAGGGGATTGAACTACCAGAAGGCAACATTGCAGACATAGAGGACAGTTACAAGTACCTGGGGATCCCGCAGGCGAATGGGAACCATGAAGAGGCCGCTAGAAAAGCTGCAGCCACCAAGTACCTGCAGAGGGTCAGGCAAGTCCTGAGGAGTCAGCTGAATGGTAAGAACAAGATCCGGGCCATCAACACGTACGCCCTGCCCGTGATCAGGTACCCTGCTGGGGTAATAGGCTGGCCAAAGGAGGAGATAGAAGCCACTGACATAAAGACAAGAAAGCTCCTTACCATGCATGGAGGGTTTCACCCCAAGTCCAGCACCCTGAGGCTGTACGCTAAGCGGAAGGAAGGGGGCCGGGGACTGGTGAGTGTCAGCACCACAGTCCAGGATGAGACAACGAACATCCAAGAATACATTGGGAAGATGGCCCCAACTGACCGAGTGCTCAGTGAATACCTCAGGCAGCAGAAACCCAAGAAAGAGGAGGGAGACGAGGAACCATCATGGAAGGACAGGCCCCTGAACGGTATGTACCACCGGCAGATAGAGGAGGTGGCTGATATCCAGAAATCCTACCAGTGGCTGGACAAAGCTGGACTGAAAGACAGCACAGAGGCACTAATCATGGCAGCACAAGAACAAGCTCTGAGTACAAGATCCATAGAGGCTGGGGTCTATCACACCAGGCAAGACCCCAGGTGCAGGCTGTGTAAAGATGCCCCAGAGACAATCCAGCACATAACAGCAGGGTGCAAGATGCTAGCAGGCAAGGCATACATGGAACGCCATAACCAAGTGGCCGGCATAGTGTACAGGAACATCTGTGCCGAGTATAACCTGGAAGTCCCGAGGTCAAAATGGGAGATGCCCCCAAGGGTGGTGGAGAATGACCGAGCTAAGATCCTGTGGGACTTCCAGATACAGACGGACAAAATGGTGGTGGCTAACCAACCGGACATAGTGGTGGTAGACAAACAGAAGAAGACGGCCGTAGTGATCGATGTAGCGGTTCCGAATGACAGCAATATCAGGAAGAAGGAACACGAGAAGCTGGAGAAATACCAAGGGCTCAGAGAAGAGCTCGAGAGGATGTGGAGGGTGAAGGTAACGGTGGTCCCCGTGGTAATCGGAGCACTAGGTGCGGTGACTCCCAAGCTAGGCGAGTGGCTCCAGCAGATCCCGGGAACACCATCGGAGATCTCTGTCCAGAAGAGCGCAGTCTTGGGAACAGCTAAGATACTGCGCAGGACCCTCAAGCTCCCAGGCCTCTGGTAGAGGACCCGAGCTTGAAGGATAAACCGCCCGCAGGGGCGTGCTGGGTGTTTTTTATATATATACACATATATGCTCAGGAACTTTTACTCCTGCACCATTGCACTGCACAAGACACTTACACATGTGGATTACACAACCCTGCACATTATGTTTCTTCATACCATTTATTACTCGTACAGCTGCTCTTATTGTTTCTTATATTTCTTCATATATTCTTATATATTTCTATATTGTGTATTGTGTATTTTGTTGTACAGGTATTTTATTTTTAACTTTAATTTTTATATTTTTATATGCGATTAATCAGAATACACAGAAATTTCAGTTCACTGTGACTTTCAACAGTAACAGTTTCACAGCAAAAAAACAACAACTAGGGCCCTTAAAATAAAAACAGATATAAAATGCATTGTCCTTAATAATTGAAATTGTCCCTTTGAAAGTATTTGTTAGGTTGCAACCTTATAGTTCAGTTGGTTCCTCAGAGTTTATAGAGGGTCAGTCAAGTCAAAGCACAGATCGGATGAGGGAATGATCTGTAAGGATCTGTCAGTCAGCAAAAAGGTCCAGTGAAGTTTCACACTTAGTGTTTTTATAGTCTTTTTGTCTGTTCACTGTTGCCAGTCGGGGTGACTGGTGGAATCCTACCAGAAACCAGATAAACCATTGGCCGTCTGACTTGTTGTGTAGATCTGGATCCTGGAAATCACACTGGGAGGCTCGCCATCAATTGGAATCACTGGTCTTTTCTCGTGGAGCTCAAAGCTCACTAAAAGACCTGACCTGTATTTAGAAACAGGTTTATAGTCTCTGATCTATCACTTATTTCAGCATTCAAATTAATCATAAACTCAACAACAATAACTGCAATTTGCAATTACTTACATCCTGAAAAATTGTGGTACTCTTCAGTGACTCATGTTAGAACTTCTGTCTAACCAACATAGTTGCAATAGACACACACGTAACACAATTATTAGAGAAATGAAATACAAATGTTAAAGCTTAAGTTTCTTCAGAACATACGTTACACTAAATTCAGCACAAAAGCTGTCAAATTGCATTTGTTGGCATTGCTCAACACAAGATCGCTGATTAATACAATTTTTATCCTTTATCCTTTTTCCTTACCCTGCACCTGTTCTGTTCCTGACAGAAACCTGGATTCGCTCTGGTGAGCTCTCTTCCTTCTCTGAATTCCTTCCTCTCGACTGTTTCAGCTCACCGCGACTTTCAGGGAAGGGTGGAGGCCTAGCCACAGTTTTTAAAAATATATTTAAACTTCGGCGACAGGCTCTCCTTCAGTGTTCATGGCAGGATTTTAACTTCAACTGTAACTCAGATGGACTCAATTTGATATACCTAAAAGGGTTTAATTTACCAACCAAGAATCAATAGAGACCATAGAGAGTGACGACAATGACCTTCAGAGTGACCAAGCAGGCAACCACGAAGCACTGAAGTCCTACAGAATCACCCTCACAATAAACAACACATTCATAATAGATGTTTTCATTATGAAAATCACCATAACAAACAACTTTGATTTCTTGGAGCTATAAAGAGATACTCGAACAATCAAAACAAAAGAGTGAATGAAGACAGTCACCACCCTAAAGTATAGAATATTTCTCTGCATTGGGTGTGTTGCTGCTTAAATACATCATCAGACTGTAATAGACTGTGCTGTCAGTCAGCTTGTTTACCAGGAGAATAAAAAAGAATCGACATGCTTTTGTTAAACATGTTCCTGGTTCTGATCACTGATGTCAGCAGCTGCTGCACGCAATGAATCAAACAAACAAATTTCCCACGCGTGGGACTAACAAAGGTTATCTTATCTGTTATCTTATCTTAAACATCTCTGCGCAATATTTAGCAAAGACTTCCTACAAAACATTTCATGTAAAAGTAACTTATGTTGACTGAACCTTACTGAACCTCAGTCAGTCAATACGGCAGTTATGTGACCCACACTGTAGTGTTGGGGATGAATGCGTGAAATTAACCAGGATTTGTAGTTTCAGATAGAGATATCAAAAAATGTCTTAGGACTGGCTGGTTCTATGATTTAAAAAAGAAAGCTTTCCAGTAAAGTGCCATATTTGTCACATGGCAAAAGACAATTAGTCTTTGTTTGTACATAAATGTTTGTACATAAAAAAAACAATTAATGAAAATAAAAAAGGGATAATTTCATGTTCGTAGTCTTACAATCCCCCAGCAGCGTAAGTCTTGAGCAGTATTGTAGGAATGGGGTCTAAAAGACACGTTGATGGTTTGGAGGAAGTAGTTATTGAAGTTAACTCAGAAAGATCAGTTGGAGAAAAAGACTCTAAATGAATATCAATGTAACTGAAAGTAGCTGTAGATAATGTTACATCTGTGGGATTACAGCCCGTTCGCACTCCCGAGGCATAATATACTGATTTGTCACGTCCCGCGGCGTTCCTAAGGAAAGCGAAAAGTGACCGTTTGCATTCTTATGCTACACGCCGGGTTATGCATGAAATCCAGTAGAATGACGCTCCCACGGTAATACTTGTTCCAGCCATGTATTCCAGGGGTCCAGCATCAGCTGAGGACTGGGACCTAGCCTCTGGGGAAGCCCTGGAGCGGCAAACAGTGCCAATGGCGGCTGAACCATGAAAAGCACCTTGAGTAGGACTTAGGCTTTCTCCCTGCATGGAGTGAACGAGTGGAACCGGTAATGCTGGAGCCAGAGCTACTGGGGCCTGCGCTACAGGCGGCACTGGAGCTACTGGGGCCTGCGCTACAGGCGGCACTGGAGCTACTGGGGCCTGCGCTACAGGCGGCACTGGAGCTACTGGGGCCTGCGCTACAGGCGGCACTGGAGCTACTGGGGCCTGCGCTACAGGCGGCACTGGAGACTGAGCTGAGGGTGGCACTGGAGACTGGGCTGAGAGTGGCTGCGGGGGAGCTAACTGGGCTGAGAGTGGCTGCGGGGGAGCTAACTGGGCTGAGAGTGGCTGCGGGGGAGCTAACTGGGCTGAGAGTGGCTGCGGGGGAGCTAACTGGGCTGAGAGTGGCTGCGGGGGAGCTAACTGGGCTGAGAGTGGCTGCTGAGCAGGCGACACTGGGAGCTGAGCTGCTGGAGACACAGGTGACACTGGTGTACTGGGGTGAAGGCAACGAGGATGCAGTCCCTCTCTTAAGGGAGGATGGAATGATTTAGTGATAAAGCTTGATGTGAACAGATGCTGATGCTGAGAATACCAGGCAGCGAGGGCTTCCAGGAGGGTAGCTGACTCTACCTTGCCTGGACCGCCCATGCCAAACAGTTCGAAGCAAATCCTGGCTCTCAGAGCTGTTATTAATTGTTTTAATCCGTTAATGTCCAAAAAACCAGCTGTGCAGAGGGTGGAAGACAAAAAGTTGTCGAAAAAGACCACCTGAAGGAGTCTCTTGGGGGTGTCCTCAGCGTGGATTACCTCCCGGCAGTAATTCCACAACTGCGCGAGATACTGAGACTGTGAGTCCACAGGATCCATTTGATGGTTGCGTCGTTCTGTCATGGTTGGCTGTGTGGCAGGCGGGCAAGCAGGAGTGGTGGATCCAAAATGCAGGACTCAGACACAGAAATTCAACTTAAAGCGCAGCTTTAATGCTGGAAAACCTCTTACTAACTAAACTCACCAAAAGACAAACAAAAACGCTGGTGGACTAAAACACTGAAGCACAAAACACTGAACTGGAAACAATATTCCAGCCCTAACCATAACCTTATCCCTAACCTCAACCAGCACTTTAATAATGTTAAATAGTGTTTCCAAAGCGATTTAAGTAAAACAAATATACACGTGTAGATTCATTCCAAACGGTTCTCATGTTTCCTCATTTTTCTGATCTCATCATATAGGGACGTGTCGGGTGCCTGGAAGTGTAATATACAGACGATTTGCCAGCTAGCGTAAAATGTTACGCTTTGGGAGTGAGAACGTGTTGGAGATGACTATGAGTAGATTAAGAAGTAAAATTATTAACAAGATGATCGACCTCTGTTGGAGTAGCGTTCAGGTAGCTGCTCTGCTCTGTGGTTGGCACAGGGCATTGGAGATGATAACAGTGGGTGGATTATATTCTTAAACTTAGTTACAGCGCTTTCAGAAAGACATCTACTGTGATCAAGTCTACTCTCCACTGCTGTGTAATCAATTATTATAAATGTAAATGTTATCAGGAAATGATCAGACAGGAGAGGGTTTTCAGGAAACACTGTTATACTGCCTGTATTTATCATTAATGTACCAGAGGCCTTCAAGATGGCAGAAGGTAAAGAGCCATCTCCAACCTTCCTTTCAAATCAAGGAAATGGAAACGGAAATCAAATCCTTGAAGGAGAAGTTGTCAAACAGCTGACAGATCATCTGCAGAGGAATGGCTTATTGGAAGAGTTTCCGTCAGGTTTCAGAGCTCATCATGTCAAAGAGAGTCAGGATTAAATGAGACAGATATCATTTATGCAGGCTCTCAAATGAGTTATGATCTGATATGGATGAGGACTCAGGTTTCGTTTTAAAGCTGGGAAAACCAAAATGTCCTTTGACTGTGGTCAGAGTGAAAGGATTACTCTCCTGCTGCATATTGAAGGTTTGTGTGAGAACAGTGAGCTGTCTGGAGCACAGAATGTGAAGACCAGCACAACAATGATACAGAGCAATGCCTGTGTGTTTGTACTGCACATCAGAGCCAACGACAGGCTGTCATGTGACTGAGGAGCGGTAAGACACTGCATACAAGACACTGAGTTGAACATGTTTCTCTGTATCCACATTAAAATGCATCTATTTACTCAGAAAAGAGTGTCTTTTTAAAAATCTGGCTGATTTCTGCATGGTTACATAATCCTTCCTTATGAAACCATCCTATCTGATGACTTCATAATGAAATCAACCCAGGCTGGTTCCAGAGAGCAAAGCTGACTGTTGAATAAAGGCAAACATTTGATGCATTTCCACTCACATTGTAGGGACTGACAGTTAACAAAGGAGAGCACAATAGAGGAAATGACACACCTGCTAGTTTGGGAGTTTCTCTCTAGAAGTATGTATGTATAATACATCACATTTACAATACAGTATATCTGCCAAGTCATACTCTGAGTTCCTCTGCATGAAAACAAAAAAGAAAGGAAAACAGAATCTAAGAATGGCTGGAATCCTTTCATTCACATTAAATAATGTGAAAATAAGTACGATGCATCCCAGTTTACTGAGGAGTGAGAAATACATCCACACACTTATTGGAAAAAAAACAGCAGAGAAAAGTGAGTTGGGCCGTTATATGTGAGGAGCAGCACAGCTATGCTAACCTTCATGTTGAGACGTTACATAACTCCCGGTGCAGACGGCTCCCTGTTATAGTGTTTCCTCACTTGGCTCATGCGAGCCCAGCCCAATTTTTACTCTTTAAGTGTGCGCGTGTGTGTGTGTGTGTGTGGGGGGGGGGGGATATGTGTGTATTCACATCATTTATGTTAATGAGAGTGTGGGGAGTGAGTTGGAGGGTGGGGTGGGCTGCTTTTAACTATGTAAAGCACTTTGTGCTACATTTTTTTTTGTATGAAAAGTGCTTTATAAATAAAGATTGATTGATTGATTGATAACTGTGTGACAGCTGAACAAAAAAATAATTGAAGTGAATCCAAAGAAAGAAAAACGGATTTATCAGCCACAAAGGGGGTGACTTTATATTTCAAGTTTACTGGCCTGCATTAAGAGCTATATGTGTACCTGAGTTTAAGAACATGCAGCTTCTGGTCTGAATGAAACCACTGCACCTGTATTTGGAAAAACCAGTCTGGGTTGTGCCTCTTATCTGGACCCCTCCCTGTCAAGCTATGTCATCCACCTCTAGTTGGTTGGGGAGACACACCCAGACTGGCAGTATATGTATGCACTCTAACCTGGAACATACTGGCTCAGTTCCCTGAAGCTACTCCACCATCTGCCTACCTTTCTAGCTCCATTCAGAGTAAGGGTCTGCCACATTAATGCCACTCCTAACCAAATAACATTAAACATTTATAAGGGAACTTTTGTTCATATCTTCTCAAGAAGACATCGCAGATGAAGGTCAAATGTACCTGAATGAACTTGTCTATCGATCTCTCAGTCAGGATCACACACTTACTGTCACAATCCTGGGTCTTATGACCCAGCGGTCTCAGTTTCTTGTGTTTTGTCATTTTGTATTATGATTTGAGTCCACCTTGTTAGTTTAGTCCTGGTCCCGAGGTTGTCATGTTTGGCTTTTGGTTGTTAGATATCCCCATGTCTTTGCTCCTTATCTTCCTCTGTGTACCTGTGTTCATATATCTCTGAGTATTTTCAGTTCTGTGTCCTCCCTGTCTTTTTATGCGTAATTGTCCTCATCTGTGCTCCCTGTGTATTCCCATGTCCCTTATTACCTTCTGTGTATTTATGTGATAATCTCCCTCTGTTTCGTGTCGCGTCATCCTTCAGTTTTGTGCGTATTTCCCTGTGATTTCCCTGTGCCTCCTGGTGAGTTAGTTTTAGTTCTCCCCAGTGTAGTTTTGTATCGCCCTTTGCCTTTCTGTTAATAAAGCTGTGTTTTGAGTTTATCTACACGTGTTGTGAGTCTTGCATTTGGGTCCTCACCTCCCTGCACACACCCAGTCCCTGAAACTAACATAACTCAGTTCATTTAAACATTTCACATTTTCACGTCCTTCAGTTTTTAATCGCTGCACTTACAGGATGTGAGCTGGACAACATTAATAATCTTAATGAGGTACATGTGACATTGGCGACACAGCTACTGAGATGAAGCTCATTTTGCAGCAGAGGTGGTTGTAGTTACAGTAGCTGTAGTTGGAGCAGCTGCGGTTGGAGCAGCTGTGTCTGAGAGCTGCATGAAGCTGTAGTGAAGAGAAACTGTTTGATCAACTGAGCTTTTGGTACCACATATACACTGCAGTCTAAAGTCTTAGACATATGAAGTTACATCATAATTTAATAGAACTTGTTACTTGTAAGCTGTCCATCACAGTGAAAGCAAGTGTGATGTTTTATAAGCCAGCGACATGAGATAACATCAGCATTCATATAAATATGTGCAGGTGAAGTAATGGTAGATATTGTCCTGGTTAAAGGTGTGTGCAGACACAGCTTGAATGCAAGTGTCTCTCTGCTTTTGTCCTCCTGAAACAGCCAACAACACTGACTGTTGCAGTGCTGTTTCACACATGCTCTGTCACATTTTTCTGCTGCTACATTTTACCGCTGTGACTGTGAACAGGTTTGTAGAAAAAGTATTATTAAGAGAAACCATTCTCATCATAAAACAGTCAGGGGACACTCATTAATCAATCCAAAGAGACTTTATTTATGATAGTTTTGAAAAGTGCAATGATAAGATCAGTGTTGAGATTGTAGACATCACAATATTGTTAATATTAGTCCCCTGATCACACGCTTGGATGATACACATACAAACAACATCTCAGGGAGGAAAACATCAAACATGTCTGATCTGAACCCCCCCCTAAAACTACAAAAAAAAAGAATTCAAATATGCTTTACAACCTGGTTACTTAATAATTTCAAAACTTCACATGTACTTTGGTTTATTACTTCATTTTCAGGATGTGAACTTAAAAATGTTACAAATATGAGCTGAGTACATGTGACATCAGAACCAGAACTAATGTAAGGAAGCTGATGTTGTTCACCATGGCAGAGGAAGTGGTTCTTGCAGTAGTTCTGGTTGTTGTTGGGGTTGTTGTTCTGGTGGTTGCTGAGGTTTTTCTGGTGGTTGTACTTGTTGTTGGGGTAGTTGAGGTTGTTGTTGGGGTGGTTGCTGAGGTTGTTCTGGTGGTTGTACTTGTTGTTGGGGTAGTTGAGGTTGTTGTTGGGGTGGTTGCTGATGTTTTTGTAGTGGTTGTACTTGTTGTTGGGGCAGTTGAGGTTGTTGTTGGGGTCGTTGCTGATGTCGTTGTAGTGGTTGTAGTTTTTGGGGTAGTTGTGCTTGTTGTTGGGGTAGTTGCTGAGGTTTTTGTAGTGGTTGTACTTGTGGTTGGGATACTTGAGGTTGTTGTAGGGGTAGTTGTTGATGTTGTTGTAGTTGCTGTGGTTGTGGTTGTTGTTGGGGTAGTTGCTGATGTCGTTGTAGTGGTTGTAGTTGTTGTTGGGGTAGTTGTGCTTGTTCTTTGGGTAGTTGCTGATGTTTTTGTAGTGGTTGTACTTGTTGTTGGGGTAGTTGAGGTTGTTGTTGGGGTCGTTGCTGATGTCGTTGTAGTGGTTGTAGTTGTTGGGGTAGTTGTGCTTGTTGTTGGGGTAGTTGCTGAGGTTTTTGTAGTGGTTGTACTTGTTGTTGGGATACTTGAGGTTGTTGTAGGGGTAGTTGTAGATGTTGTTGTACTGGCTGTGGTTGTGGTTGTTGTTGGGGTAGTTGCTGATGTCGTTGTAGTGGTTGTAGTTGTTGGGGTAGTTGTGCTTGTTCTTGGGGTAGTTGCTGAGGTTTTTGTAGTGGTTGTACTTGTTGTTGGGGTAGTTGAGGTTGTTGTTGGTGCAGCTGTTGTAGTTGTGGTTGAGGTTGTTGTCACCACAGCTGTAGTTGTTGTTGTTGGCGCAGCAGTTGTGGTTGTTGTTGGGGCAGCTGTACTTGTTGTTGTTGGGGCGGCTGTTGTGGTTGTTGTTGGGGCAGCTGTAGTTGTTGTTGTTGGGATGGCTGTTGTGGTTGTTGTTGGGGCAGCTGTAGTTGTTGTTGTTGGGGCAACAGTTGTTGTTGTTGTTGGGGCGATTGTTGTGGTTGTTGTTGGAGCTGCAGTTGTGGTTGTTGGAGCAGCAGTTGTGGTTGTTGTTTGTGCAGCTGTAGTTGTTGTTGTTGTTGGGGCAACTGTTGTGGTTGTTGTTGGGGCGGCAGTTGTGGTTGTTGTTGGGGCGGCAGTTGTTGTTGTTGTTGGGGCAGCTGTAGTTGTTGTTGGGGCAGCTGTAGTTGTTGTTGTTGGGGCGGTTGTTGTGGTTGTTGTTGGAGCTGCAGTTGTGGTTGTTGGAGCAGCAGTTGTGGTTGTTGTTGGTGCAGCAGTAGTTGTTGTTGTTGTTGGGGCGGCTGTTGTGGTTGTTGTTGGGGCAGCTGTAGTTGTTGTTGTTGGCGCAGCAGTTGTGGTTGTTGTTGGGGCAGCTGTAGTTGTTGTTGTTGGGATGGCTGTTGTGGTTGTTGTTGGGGCAGCTGTAGTTGTTGTTGTTGGGGCAGTTGTGGTTGTTGTTGTTGTTGGGGCAGCTGTAGTTGTTGTTGGGGCAGCTGTAGTTGTTGTTGTTGGGGCGGTTGTTGTGGTTGTTGTTGGAGCTGCAGTTGTGGTTGTTGGAGCAGCAGTTGTGGTTGTTGTTGGGGCAGCTGTACTTGTTGTTGTTGGGGCGGCTGTTGTGGTTGTTGTTGGGCCTGGCGTTGTAGTTGTTGGCGCAGCAGTTGTGGTTGTTGTTGGGGCAGCTGTAGTTGTTGTTGTTGGAGCTGCAGTTGTGGTTGTTGGAGCAGCAGTTGTGGTTGTTGTTGGAGCAGGTGTAGTTGTTGTTGTTGGGCTCGCTGTTGTGGTTGTGGTTGTTTGAGAAGCTGTGGTTGTCACTGTAGTTGTAATTGTTGTTGGTGAAACAGTTGTGGTTGTTGTGGTTGTTGTTGGTGAAGCTGTACTAGTTGTTGTTGGTACAGCAGTTGTTGTGGTTGTTGTTGGGGCAGCAGTAGCTGTTGTTGTTGGGGCGGCTGTGGTGGTTGTTGTTGGGGCGGCTGTGGTGGTTGTTGTTGGGGCAGCTGTAGTGGTTGTTGTTTGGGCAGCAGTTGTGGTTGTTGTTGGAGCAGTTGTAGTTGTTGTTGGAGCAGCTGTGGTTGTTTTTGGAGCAGCTGTAGTTGTTGTTGGAGCAGCTGTAGTTGTTGTTGGAGCAGCTGTGGTTGTTGTCGGATCAGCTGTGGTTGTTGTTGGATCAGCTGTGGTTGTCGTCGCTTCAGCTGTGGTTGTTGTTTGAACAGCTGTCGTTGTTGCTTCAGTTGCGGTTGTTGTCGTGGCAGGTGTGGCTGTTGTGGGAACAGTAGTGGTTGTTGTTTGAGCAGCTGTAGTCGTTGTCGCTTCAGCTGTGGTTGTTGTCGCTGCAGCTGTGGTTGTTGTTTCAGCAGCTCTTGTTGTTGTCGCTGCAACTGTAGTTGTTGTTGGAGCAGCTGTGGTTGAGGGTGTTGTTGTTGTTGGGGAAGCTGTGGTTGGTGTTGGAGCAGCTGTGTTTGTTGTGGGTGCAATTGTGGTAGTTGTTGGGGAGACAGTTGTGGTTGTTGTTGGAACAGATGTAGTTGTTGTTGGAACAGCTGCAGTTATGGCCAAAGTTGTGGTTGTTGTTGGGGCAGCTGTAGTTGTTGTTGTTGGGATGGCTGTTGTGGTTGTTGTTGGGGCGGCAGTTGTTGTTGTTGTTGGGGCAGCTGTAGTTGTTGTTGGGGCAGCTGTGGTTGTTGTCGCTGCAACTGTGGTTGTTGGTGGAGCAGCTGTAGTTGTTGTCGCTGCAGTTGTGGTTGTTGTTGGAGCAGCTGTGGTTGTTGTCGCTGCAACTGTGGTTGTTGTTGGAGAAGCTGTGGTTGTTGTTGGAGCAGTTGTAGTTGTTGTCGCTGGAACTGTGGTTGTTGTTGGAGCAGCAGTTGTGGTTGTTGTTGGAGCAGCTGTGGTTGTTGTCGCTGCAACTGTGGTTGTTGTTGGAGCAGCTGTGGTTGTTGTTGGAGCAGTTGTAGTTGTTGTCGCGGCAGCTGTGGTTGTTGTTGGAGGAGCTGTGGTTGTTGTTGGAGCAGCTGTAGTTGTTGTTGGAGCAGTTGTAGTTGTTGTCGCTGCAACTGTGGTTGTTGTTGGAGCAACTGTGGTTGTTGTTGGAGCAGTTGTAGTTGTTGTCGCTGCAACTGTGGTTGTTGTTGGAGCAACTGTGGTTGTTGTTGGAGCAGCTGTAGTTGTTGTCGCTGCAGTTGTGGTTGTTGTTGGAGCAGCTGTGGTTGTTGTTGGAGCAGTTGTAGTTGTTGTCGCTGCAACTGTGGTTGTTGTTGGAGCAGCAGTTGTGGTTGTTGGAGCAGCAGTTGTGGTTGTTGTTGGGGCTACAGTTGTTGTTGTTGGGGCAGCTGTACTTGTTGTTGTTGGGGCGGCTGTTGTGGTTGTTGTTGGGGCAGCTGTTGTGGTTGTTGTTGGGGCTGCAGTTGTTGTTGTTGTTGGGGCAGCTGTAGTCGTTGTTGGGGCAGCTGTAGTTGTTGTTGTTGGGGCGGCTGTTGTGGTTGTTGTTGGGGCAGCTGTAGTCGTTGTTGGGGCAGCTGTACTTGTTGTTGTTGGGGCAGCTGTACTTGTTGTTGTTGGGGCGGCTGTTGTGGTTGTTGTTGGGGCAGCTGTAGTCGTTGTTGGGGCAGCTGTAGTTGTTGTTGTTGGGGCAGCTGTACTTGTTGTTGTTGGGGCGGCTGTTGTGGTTGTTGTTGGGGCAGCTGTACTTGTTGTTGGGGCTGCAGTAGTTGTTGTTGGGGCAGCTGTAGTCGTTGTTGTTGGGGCAGCAGTAGCTGTTGTTGTTGGGGCGGCTGTTGTGGTTGTTGTTGGGGCGGCAGTTGTGGTTGTTGGGGCAGCTGTAGTCGTTGTTGTTGGGGCAGCAGTAGCTGTTGTTGTTGGGGCGGCTGTTGTGGTTGTTGTTGGCGCATCTGTAGTTGTTGTTGTTGGCGCAGCAGTTGTGGTTGTTGTTGGGGCAGCAGTTGTGGTTGTTGTTGGGGCAGCTGTAGTTGTTGTTGGGGCAGCTGTACTTGTTGTTGTTGGAGCTGCAGTTGTTGTTGGAGCTGCAGTTGTGGTTGTTGGAGCAGCAGTTGTGGTTGTTGTTGGGGCGGCTGTTGTGGTTGTTGTTGTTGGGGCAGCTGTAGCAGTTGTGGTTGTTGTTGGGGTGGCTGTTGTGGTTGTTGTTGGCGCAGCAGTTGTGGTTGTTGTTGGGGCAGCTGTACTTGTTGTTGTTGGGGCAGCTGTACTTGTTGTTGTTGGGGCAGCTGTACTTGTTGTTGTTGGTGCGACTGTTGTGGTTGTTGTTGGCGCAGCTGTTGTGGTTGTTGTTGGGGCAGCTGTAGTGGTTGTTGTTGGGGCAGCTGTTGTGGTTGTTGTTGGGGCTGCAGTTGTTGTTGTTGTTGGGGCAGCTGTAGTCGTTGTTGGGGCAGCTGTAGTTGTTGTTGTTGGGGCGGCTGTTGTGGTTGTTGTTGGGGCAGCTGTAGTCGTTGTTGGGGCAGCTGTACTTGTTGTTGTTGGGGCAGCTGTACTTGTTGTTGTTGGGGCGGCTGTTGTGGTTGTTGTTGGGGCAGCTGTATTTGTTGTTGTTGGAGCTGCAGTTGTGGTTGTTGGAGCAGCAGTTGTGGTTGTTGTTGGGGCAGCTGTACTTGTTGTTGGGGCTGCAGTAGTTGTTGTTGGGGCAGCTGTACTTGTTGTTGTTGGGGCGGCTGTTGTGGTTGTTGTTGGGGCAGCAGTTGTGGTTGTTGGGGCAGCTGTAGTCGTTGTTGTTGGGGCAGCAGTAGCTTTTGTTGTTGGGGCGGCTGTTGTGGTTGTTGTTGGCGCAGCAGTTGTGGTTGTTGTTGGGGCAGCTGTACTTGTTGTTGTTGGGGCAGCTGTTGTGGTTGTTGTTGGGGCAGCTGTAGTTGTTGTTGTTGGAGCTGCAGTTGTGGTTGTTGGAGCAGCAGTTGTGGTTGTTGTTGGGGCAGCTGTAGTCGTTGTTGGGGCAGCTGTAGTTGTTGTTGTTGGGGCAGCTGTTGTGGTTGTTGTTGGGGCTGCAGTTGTTGTTGTTGTTGGGGCAGCTGTAGTTGTTGTTGTTGGAGCTGCAGTTGTGGTTGTTGGAGCAGCAGTTGTGGTTGTCGTTGGGGCTACAGTGGTTGTTGTTGGGGCAGCTGTTGTGGTTGTTGTTGGAGCAGCAGTTGTTGTTGTTGGCGCAGCAGTTGTGGTTGTTGTCGGTGCAGCTGTAGTAGTTGTTGTTGGAGCAGCGGTAGTTGTTGTTGTTGGAGCTGCAGTTGTGGTTGTTGGAGCAGCAGTTGTGGTTGTTGTTGGGGCTACAGTTGTTGTTGTTGGGGCAGCTGTAGTTGTTGTTGTTGGGGTGGCTGTTGTGGTTGTTGTTGGGGCAGCTGTAGTTGTTGTTGTTGGGGCAGCTGTTGTGGTTGTTGTTGGGGCTGCAGTTGTTGTTGTTGTTGGGGCAGCTGTAGTCGTTGTTGGGGCAGCTGTAGTTGTTGTTGTTGGGGCGGCTGTTGTGGTTGTTGTTGGGGCAGCTGTAGTCGTTGTTGGGGCAGCTGTAGTTGTTGTTGTTGGGGTGGCTGTATTTGTTGTTGTTGGCGCAGCAGTTGTGGTTGTTGTTGGGGCGGCAGTTGTTGTTGTTGTTGGGGCAGCTGTAGTTGTTGTTGGGGCAGCTGTAGTTGTTGTTGTTGGGGTGGCTGTAGTTGTTGTTGGAGCTGCAGTTGTGGTTGTTGGAGTAGCAGTTGTGGTTGTTGTTGGGGCGGCTGTTGTGGTTGTTGTTGTTGAGGCAGCTGTAGCAGTTGTGGTTGTTGTTGGGGCAGCTGTAGTAGTTGTTGTTGGGACTGCAGCTGTTGTGGTTGTTGTTGGGGCAGCTGTAGTGGTTGTTGTTGGGGCAGCTGTTGTGGTTGTTGTTGGGGCTGCAGTTGTTGTTGTTGTTGGGGTGGCTGTTGTGGTTGTTGTTGGGGCAGCTGTAGTGGTTGTTGTTGGGGCAGCTGTTGTGGTTGTTGTTGGGGCAGCTGTAGTCGTTGTTGGGGCAGCTGTAGTTGTTGTTGTTGGGGTGGCTGTATTTGTTGTTGTTGGCGCAGCAGTTGTGGTTGTTGTTGGGGCAGCTGTAGTTGTTGTTGGGGCAGCTGTAGTTGTTGTTGTTGGGGTGGCTGTAGTTGTTGTTGGAGCTGCAGTTGTGGTTGTTGGAGCAGCAGTTGTGGTTGTTGTTGGGGCTACAGTTGTTGTTGTTGGGGCAGCTGTAGTTGTTGTTGTTGGGGTGGCTGTTGTGGTTGTTGTTGGGGCAGCTGTAGTTGTTGTTGTTGGGGCAGCTGTTGTGGTTGTTGTTGGGGCTGCAGTTGTTGTTGTTGTTGGGGCAGCTGTAGTCGTTGTTGGGGCAGCTGTAGTTTTTGTTGTTGGGGCGGCTGTTGTGGTTGTTGTTGGGGCAGCTGTAGTCGTTGTTGGGGCAGCTGTAGTTGTTGTTGTTGGGGTGGCTGTATTTGTTGTTGTTGGCGCAGCAGTTGTGGTTGTTGTTGGGGCGGCAGTTGTTGTTGTTGTTGGGGCAGCTGTAGTTGTTGTTGGGGCAGCTGTAGTTGTTGTTGTTGGGGTGGCTGTAGTTGTTGTTGGAGCTGCAGTTGTGGTTGTTGGAGTAGCAGTTGTGGTTGTTGTTGGGGCGGCTGTTGTGGTTGTTGTTGTTGAGGCAGCTGTAGCAGTTGTGGTTGTTGTTGGGGCAGCTGTAGTAGTTGTTGTTGGGACTGCAGCTGTTGTGGTTGTTGTTGGGGCTACAGTTGTTGTTGTTGGGGCAGCTGTAGTTGTTGTTGTTGGGGTGGCTGTTGTGGTTGTTGTTGGGGCAGCTGTAGTGGTTGTTGTTGGGGCAGCTGTTGTGGTTGTTGTTGGGGCAGCTGTAGTCGTTGTTGGGGCAGCTGTAGTTGTTGTTGTTGGGGTGGCTGTATTTGTTGTTGTTGGCGCAGCAGTTGTGGTTGTTGTTGGGGCAGCAGTTGTGGTTGTTGTTGGGGCAGCTGTAGTTGTTGTTGGGGCAGCTGTAGTTGTTGTTGTTGGGGTGGCTGTAGTTGTTGTTGGAGCTGCAGTTGTGGTTGTTGGAGCAGCAGTTGTGGTTGTTGTTGGGGCGGCTGTTGTGGTTGTTGTTGTTGAGGCAGCTCTAGCAGTTGTGGTTGTTGTTGGGGCAGCTGTAGTGGTTGTTGTTGGGGCAGCTGTTGTGGTTGTTGTTGGGGCTGCAGTTGTTGTTGTTGTTGGGGCAGCTGTAGTCGTTGTTGGGGCAGCTGTAGTTGTTGTTGTTGGGGCGGCTGTTGTGGTTGTTGTTGGGGCAGCTGTAGTCGCTGTTGGGGCAGCTGTACTTGTTGTTGTTGGGGCAGCTGTACTTGTTGTTGTTGGGGCAGCTGTTGTGGTTGTTGTTGGGGCAGCTGTACTTGTTGTTGTTGGAGCTGCAGTTGTGGTTGTTGGAGCAGCAGTTGTGGTTGTTGTTGGGGCAGCTGTACTTGTTGTTGGGGCTGCAGTAGTTGTTGTTGGGGCAGCTGTACTTGTTATTGTTGGGGCGGCTGTTGTGGTTGTTGTTGGAGCTGCAGTTGTGGTTGTTGGAGCAGCAGTTGTGGTTGTTGTTGGGGCAGCTGTACTTGTTGTTGGGGCTGCAGTAGTTGTTGTTGGGGCAGCTGTACTTGTTGTTGTTGGGGCGGCTGTTGTGGTTGTTGTTGGCGCAGTAGTTGTGGTTGTTGTTGGGGCAGCTGTAGTTGTTGATGTTGGCGCTGCAGTTGTGGTTGTTGTTGGGGCAGCTGTACTTGTTGTTGTTGGGGCAGCTGTTGTGGTTGTTGTTGGGGCAGATGTACTTGTTGTTGTTGGGGCAGCAGTTGTGGTTGTTGTTGGGGCAGCTGTAGTTGTTGTTGTTGGAGCTGCAGTTGTGGTTGTTGGAGCAGCAGTTGTGGTTGTTGTTGGGGCAGCTGTAGTCGTTGTTGGGGCAGCTGTAGTTGTTGTTGTTGGGGCGGCTGTTGTGGTTGTTGTTGGGGCAGCTGTAGTCGTTGTTGGGGCAGCTGTAGTTGTTGTTGTTGGGGTGGCTGTAGTTGTTGTTGTTGGCGCAGCAGTTGTGGTTGTTGTTGGGGCAGCAGTTGTGGTTGTTGTTGGGGCAGCTGTACTTGTTGTTGTTGGAGCTGCAGTTGTTGTTGGCGCAGCAGTTGTGGTTGTTTTCGGTGCAGCTGTAGTAGTTGTTGTTGGGACTGCAGTTGTTGTGGTTGTTGTTGGGGCAGCTGTTGTGGTTGTTGTTGGGGCAGCTGTAGTTGTTGTTGTTGGAGCTGCAGTTGTGGTTGTTGGAGCAGCAGTTGTGGTTGTTGTTGGGGCTACAGTTGTTGTTGTTGGGGCATCTGTACTTGTTGTTGTTGGGGCGGCTGTTGTGGTTGTTGTTGGGGCAGCTGTAGTGGTTGTTGTTGGGGCAGCTGTTGTGGTTGTTGTTGGGGCTGCAGTTGTTGTTGTTGGTGGGGCAGCTGTAGTCGTTGTTGGGGCAGCTGTAGTTGTTGTTGTTGGGGCGGCTGTTGTGGTTGTTGTTGGGGTGGCTGTAGTTGTTGTTGGAGCTGCAGTTGTGGTTGTTGGAGCAGCAGTTGTGGTTGTTGTTGGGGCAGCTGTAGTCGTTGTTGGCGCAGCAGTTGTGGTTGTTGTTGGGGCAGCAGTTGTGGTTGTTGTTGGGGCAGCTGTACTTGTTGTTGTTGGAGCTGCAGTTGTTGTTGGCGCAGCAGTTGTGGTTGTTGTCGGTGCAGCTGTAGTAGTTGTTGTTGGGACTGCAGTTGTTGTGGTTGTTGTTGGGGCAGCTGTTGTGGTTGTTGTTGGGGCAGCTGTAGTTGTTGTTGTTGGAGCTGCAGTTGTGGTTGTTGGAGCAGCAGTTGTGGTTGTTGTTGGGGCTACAGTTGTTGTTGTTGGGGCATCTGTACTTGTTGTTGTTGGGGCGGCTGTTGTGGTTGTTGTTGGGGCAGCTGTAGTGGTTGTTGTTGGGGCAGCTGTTGTGGTTGTTGTTGGGGCTGCAGTTGTTGTTGTTGGTGGGGCAGCTGTAGTCGTTGTTGGGGCAGCTGTAGTTGTTGTTGTTGGGGCGGCTGTTGTGGTTGTTGTTGGGGTGGCTGTAGTTGTTGTTGGAGCTGCAGTTGTGGTTGTTGGAGCAGCAGTTGTGGTTGTTGTTGGGGCAGCTGTAGTCGTTGTTGGGGCAGCTGTAGTTGTTGTTGTTGGGGCGGCTGTTGTGGTTGTTGTTGGGGCAGCTGTAGTCGTTGTTGGGGCAGCTGTAGTTGTTGTTGTTGGGGTGGCTGTAGTTGTTGTTGTTGGCGCAGCAGTTGTGGTTGTTGTTGGGGCAGCAGTTGTGGTTGTTGTTGGGGCAGCTGTAGTTGTTGTTGGGGCAGCTGTAGTTGTTGTTGTTGGGGTGGCTGTAGTTGTTGTTGTTGGCGCAGCAGTTGTGGTTGTTGTTTGGGCAGCAGTTGTGGTTGTTGTTGGGGCAGGTGTAGTTGTTGTTGGGGCAGCTTTACTTGTTGTTGTTGGAGCTGCAATTGTTGTTGGAGCTGCAGTTGTGGTTGTTGGAGCAGCAGTTGTGGTTTTTGTTGGGGCGGCTGTTGTGGTTGTTGTTGTTGGGGCAGCTGTAGCAGTTGTGGTTGTTGTTGGGGCGGCTGTTGTGGTTGTTGTTGGCGCAGCAGTTGTGGTTGTTGTTGGGGCAGCTGTACTTCTTGTCGTTGGGGCAGCTGTACTTGTTGTTGTTGGGGCAGCTGTACTTGTTGTTGTTGGGGCGGCTGTTGTGGTTGTTGTTGGGGCAGCTGTACTTGTTGTTGTTGGAGCTGCAGTTGTGGTTGTTGGAGCAGCAGTTGTGGTTGTTGTTGGGGCGGCTGTTGTAGTTGTTGTTGTTGGGGCAGCTGTAGCAGTTTTGGTTGTTGTTGGGGCGGCTGTTGTGGTTGTTGTTGGCGCAGCAGTTGTGGTTGTTGTTGGGGCAGCTGTAGTAGTTGTTGTTGGGACTGCAGTTGTTGTGGTTGTTGTTGGGGCAGCTGTTGTGGTTGTTGTTGGGGCAGCTGTAGTGGTTGTTGTTGGAGCAGCAGTTGTCGTTGTTGTTGGGGCAGCTGTACTTGTTGTTGTTGGGGCGGCTGTTGTGGTTGTTGTTGGGGCGGCAGTTGTGGTTGTTGGGGCAGCTGTAGTCGTTGTTGTTGGGGCAGCAGTAGCTGTTGTTGTTGGGGCGGCTTTTGTGGTTGTTGTTGGCGCAGCAGTTGTGGTTGTTGTTGGGGCAGCTGTACTTGTTGTTGTTGGGGCAGCTGTTGTGGTTGTTGTTGGGGCATCTGTAGTTGTTGTTGTTGGAGCTGCAGTTGTGGTTGTTGGAGCAGCAGTTGTGGTTGTTGTTGGGGCAGCTGTAGTCGTTGTTGGGGCAGCTGTAGTTGTTGTTGTTGGGGCGGCTGTTGTGGTTGTTGTTGGGGCAGCTGTAGTCGTTGTTGGGGCAGCTGTAGTTGTTGTTGTTGGGGTGGCTGTAGTTGTTGTTGTTGGCGCAGCAGTTGTGGTTGTTGTCGGTCCAGCTGTAGTAGTTGTTGTTGGGGCAGCTGTAGTTGTTGTTGTTGGAGCTGCAGTTGTTGTTGTTGGCGCAGCAGTTGTGGTTGTTGTCGGTGCAGCTGTAGTTGTTGATGTTGGCGCTGCAGTTGTGGTTGTTGTTGGGGCAGCTGTACTTGTTGTTGTTGGGGCAGCTGTACTTGTTGTTGTTAGGGCAGCTGTAGTCGTTGTTGGGGCAGCTGTAGTTGTTGTTGTTGGGGTGGCTGTAGTTGTTGTTGTTGGCGCAGCAGTTGTGGTTGTTGTTGGGGCAGCAGTTGTGGTTGTTGTTGGGGCGGCTGTAGTTGTTGTTGGGGCAGCTGTAGTTGTTGTTGTTGGGGTGGCTGTAGTTGTTGTTGGAGCTGCAGTTGTGGTTGTTGGAGCAGCAGTTGTGGTTGTTGTTGGGGCGGCTGTTGTGGTTGTTGTTGTTGGGGCAGCTGTAGCAGTTGTGGTTGTTGTTGGGGCGGCTGTTGTGGTTGTTGTTGGTGCAGCAGTTGTGGTTGTTGTTGGGGCAGCTGTAGTAGTTGTTGTTGGGACTGCAGTTGTTGTGGTTGTTGTTGGCGCAGCAGTTGTGGTTGTTGTTGGGGCAGCTGTAGTGGTTGTTGTTGGGGCAGCTGTTGTGGTTGTTGTTGGGGCTGCAGTTGTTGTTGTTGGGGCAGCTGTAGTTGTTGTTGTTGGGGCAGCTGTTGTGGTTGTTGTTGGGGCTGCAGTTGTTGTTGTTGTTGGGGCAGCTGTAGTCGTTGTTGGGGCAGCTGTAGTTGTTGTTGTTGGGGCGGCTGTTGTGGTTGTTGTTGGGGCAGCTGTAGTCGTTGTTGGGGCAGCTGTAGTTGTTGTTGTTGGGGTGGCTGTATTTGTTGTTGTTGGCGCAGCAGTTGTGGTTGTTGTTGGGGCGGCAGTTGTTGTTGTTGTTGGGGCAGCTGTAGTTGTTGTTGGGGCAGCTGTAGTTGTTGTTGTTGGGGTGGCTGTAGTTGTTGTTGGAGCTGCAGTTGTGGTTGTTGGAGTAGCAGTTGTGGTTGTTGTTGGGGCGGCTGTTGTGGTTGTTGTTGTTGAGGCAGCTGTAGCAGTTGTGGTTGTTGTTGGGGCAGCTGTAGTAGTTGTTGTTGGGACTGCAGCTGTTGTGGTTGTTGTTGGGGCAGCTGTAGTGGTTGTTGTTGGGGCAGCTGTTGTGGTTGTTGTTGGGGCTGCAGTTGTTGTTGTTGTTGGGGTGGCTGTATTTGTTGTTGTTGGCGCAGCAGTTGTGGTTGTTGTTGGGGCGGCAGTTGTTGTTGTTGTTGGGGCAGCTGTAGTTGTTGTTGGGGCAGCTGTAGTTGTTGTTGTTGGGGTGGCTGTAGTTGTTGTTGGAGCTGCAGTTGTGGTTGTTGGAGTAGCAGTTGTGGTTGTTGTTGGGGCGGCTGTTGTGGTTGTTGTTGTTGAGGCAGCTGTAGCAGTTGTGGTTGTTGTTGGGGCAGCTGTAGTAGTTGTTGTTGGGACTGCAGCTGTTGTGGTTGTTGTTGGGGCAGCTGTAGTGGTTGTTGTTGGGGCAGCTGTTGTGGTTGTTGTTGGGGCAGCTGTAGTCGTTGTTGGGGCAGCTGTAGTTGTTGTTGTTGGGGTGGCTGTATTTGTTGTTGTTGGCGCAGCAGTTGTGGTTGTTGTTGGGGCAGCAGTTGTGGTTGTTGTTGGGGCAGCTGTAGTTGTTGTTGGGGCAGCTGTAGTTGTTGTTGTTGGGGTGGCTGTAGTTGTTGTTGGAGCTGCAGTTGTGGTTGTTGGAGCAGCAGTTGTGGTTGTTGTTGGGGCTACAGTTGTTGTTGTTGGGGCAGCTGTAGTTGTTGTTGTTGGGGTGGCTGTTGTGGTTGTTGTTGGGGCAGCTGTAGTTGTTGTTGTTGGGGCACCTGTTGTGGTTGTTGTTGGGGCTGCAGTTGTTGTTGTTGTTGGGGCAGCTGTAGTCGTTGTTGGGGCAGCTGTAGTTTTTGTTGTTGGGGCGGCTGTTGTGGTTGTTGTTGGGGCAGCTGTAGTCGTTGTTGGGGCAGCTGTAGTTGTTGTTGTTGGGGTGGCTGTATTTGTTGTTGTTGGCGCAGCAGTTGTGGTTGTTGTTGGGGCGGCAGTTGTTGTTGTTGTTGGGGCAGCTGTAGTTGTTGTTGGGGCAGCTGTAGTTGTTGTTGTTGGGGTGGCTGTAGTTGTTGTTGGAGCTGCAGTTGTGGTTGTTGGAGTAGCAGTTGTGGTTGTTGTTGGGGCGGCTGTTGTGGTTGTTGTTGTTGAGGCAGCTGTAGCAGTTGTGGTTGTTGTTGGGGCAGCTGTAGTAGTTGTTGTTGGGACTGCAGCTGTTGTGGTTGTTGTTGGGGCTACAGTTGTTGTTGTTGGGGCAGCTGTAGTTGTTGTTGTTGGGGTGGCTGTTGTGGTTGTTGTTGGGGCAGCTGTAGTGGTTGTTGTTGGGGCAGCTGTTGTGGTTGTTGTTGGGGCAGCTGTAGTCGTTGTTGGGGCAGCTGTAGTTGTTGTTGTTGGGGTGGCTGTATTTGTTGTTGTTGGCGCAGCAGTTGTGGTTGTTGTTGGGGCAGCAGTTGTGGTTGTTGTTGGGGCAGCTGTAGTTGTTGTTGGGGCAGCTGTAGTTGTTGTTGTTGGGGTGGCTGTAGTTGTTGTTGGAGCTGCAGTTGTGGTTGTTGGAGCAGCAGTTGTGGTTGTTGTTGGGGCGGCTGTTGTGGTTGTTGTTGTTGAGGCAGCTGTAGCAGTTGTGGTTGTTGTTGGGGCAGCTGTAGTGGTTGTTGTTGGGGCAGCTGTTGTGGTTGTTGTTGGGGCTGCAGTTGTTGTTGTTGTTGGGGCTGCAGTTGTTGTTGTTGTTGGGGCAGCTGTAGTCGCTGTTGGGGCAGCTGTACTTGTTGTTGTTGGGGCAGCTGTACTTGTTGTTGTTGGGGCAGCTGTTGTGGTTGTTGTTGGGGCAGCTGTACTTGTTGTTGTTGGAGCTGCAGTTGTGGTTGTTGGAGCAGCAGTTGTGGTTGTTGTTGGGGCAGCTGTACTTGTTGTTGGGGCTGCAGTAGTTGTTGTTGGGGCAGCTGTACTTGTTGTTGTTGGGGCGGCTGTTGTGGTTGTTGTTGGAGCTGCAGTTGTGGTTGTTGGAGCAGCAGTTGTGGTTGTTGTTGGGGCAGCTGTACTTGTTGTTGGGGCTGCAGTAGTTGTTGTTGGGGCAGCTGTACTTGTTGTTGTTGGGGCGGCTGTTGTGGTTGTTGTTGGCGCAGTAGTTGTGGTTGTTGTTGGGGCAGCTGTAGTTGTTGATGTTGGCGCTGCAGTTGTGGTTGTTGTTGGGGCAGCTGTACTTGTTGTTGTTGGGGCAGCTGTTGTGGTTGTTGTTGGGGCAGATGTACTTGTTGTTGTTGGGGCAGCAGTTGTGGTTGTTGTTGGGGCAGCTGTAGTTGTTGTTGTTGGAGCTGCAGTTGTGGTTGTTGGAGCAGCAGTTGTGGTTGTTGTTGGGGCAGCTGTAGTCGTTGTTGGGGCAGCTGTAGTTGTTGTTGTTGGGGCGGCTGTTGTGGTTGTTGTTGGGGCAGCTGTAGTCGTTGTTGGGGCAGCTGTAGTTGTTGTTGTTGGGGTGGCTGTAGTTGTTGTTGTTGGCGCAGCAGTTGTGGTTGTTGTTGGGGCAGCAGTTGTGGTTGTTGTTGGGGCAGCTGTACTTGTTGTTTTTGGAGCTGCAGTTGTTGTTGGCGCAGCAGTTGTGGTTGTTGTCGGTGCAGCTGTAGTAGTTGTTGTTGGGACTGCAGTTGTTGTGGTTGTTGTTCGGGCAGCTGTTGTGGTTGTTGTTGGGGCAGCTGTAGTTGTTGGTGTTGGAGCTGCAGTTGTGGTTGTTGGAGCAGCAGTTGTGGTTGTTGTTGGGGCAGCTGTACTTGTTGTTGGGGCTGCAGTAGTTGTTGTTGGGGCAGCTGTACTTGTTGTTGTTGGGGCGGCTGTTGTGGTTGTTGTTGGAGCAGCAGTTGTGGTTGTTGGAGCAGCAGTTGTGGTTGTTGTTGGGGCAGCTGTACTTGTTGTTGGGGCTGCAGTAGTTGTTGTTGGGGCAGCTGTACTTGTTGTTGTTGGGGCGGCTGTTGTGGTTGTTGTTGGCGCAGTAGTTGTGGTTGTTGTTGGGGCAGCTGTAGTTGTTGATGTTGGCGCTGCAGTTGTGGTTGTTGTTGGGGCAGCTGTACTTGTTGTTGTTGGGGCAGCTGTTGTGGTTGTTGTTGGGGCAGATGTACTTGTTGTTGTTGGGGCAGCAGTTGTGGTTGTTGTTGGGGCAGCTGTAGTTGTTGTTGTTGGAGCTGCAGTTGTGGTTGTTGGAGCAGCAGTTGTGGTTGTTGTTGGGGCAGCTGTAGTCGTTGTTGGGGCAGCTGTAGTTGTTGTTGTTGGGGCGGCTGTTGTGGTTGTTGTTGGGGCAGCTGTAGTCGTTGTTGGGGCAGCTGTAGTTGTTGTTGTTGGGGTGGCTGTAGTTGTTGTTGTTGGCGCAGCAGTTGTGGTTGTTGTTGGGGCAGCTGTACTTGTTGTTGTTGGAGCTGCAGTTGTTGTTGGCGCAGCAGTTGTGGTTGTTGTTGGTGCAGCTGTAGTAGTTGTTGTTGGGACTGCAGTTGTTGTGGTTGTTGTTGGGGCAGCTGTTGTGGTTGTTGTTGGGGCAGCTGTAGTTGTTGTTGTTGGAGCTGCAGTTGTGGTTGTTGGAGCAGCAGTTGTGGTTGTTGTTGGGGCTACAGTTGTTGTTGTTGGGGCATCTGTACTTGTTGTTGTTGGGGCGGCTGTTGTGGTTGTTGTTGGGGCAGCTGTAGTGGTTGTTGTTGGGGCAGCTGTTGTGGTTGTTGTTGGGGCTGCAGTTGTTGTTGTTGGTGGGGCAGCTGTAGTCGTTGTTGGGGCAGCTGTAGTTGTTGTTGTTGGGGCGGCTGTTGTGGTTGTTGTTGGGGTGGCTGTAGTTGTTGTTGGAGCTGCAGTTGTGGTTGTTGGAGCAGCAGTTGTGGTTGTTGTTGGGGCAGCTGTAGTTGTTGTTGTTGGGGCGGCTGTTGTGGTTGTTGTTGGGGCAGCTGTAGTCGTTGTTGGGGCAGCTGTAGTTGTTGTTGTTGGGGTGGCTGTAGTTGTTGTTGTTGGCGCAGCAGTTGTGGTTGTTGTTGGGGCAGCAGTTGTGGTTGTTGTTGGGGCAGCTGTAGTTGTTGTTGGGGCAGCTGTAGTTGTTGTTGTTGGGGTGGCTGTAGTTGTTGTTGTTGGCGCAGCAGTTGTGGTTGTTGTTGGGGCAGCAGTTGTGGTTGTTGTTGGGGCAGCTGTAGTTGTTGTTGGGGCAGCTGTACTTGTTGTTGTTGGAGCTGCAATTGTTGTTGGAGCTGCAGTTGTGGTTGTTGGAGCAGCAGTTGTGGTTTTTGTTGGGGCGGCTGTTGTGGTTGTTGTTGTTGGGGCAGCTGTAGCAGTTGTGGTTGTTGTTGGGGCGGCTGTTGTGGTTGTTGTTGGCGCAGCAGTTGTGGTTGTTGTTGGGGCAGCTGTACTTCTTGTCGTTGGGGCAGCTGTACTTGTTGTTGTTGGGGCAGCTGTACTTGTTGTTGGGGCGGCTGTTGTGGTTGTTGTTGGGGCAGCTGTAGTTGTTGTTGTTGGGGTGGCTGTAGTTGTTGTTGGAGCTGCAGTTGTGGTTGTTGGAGCAGCAGTTGTGGTTGTTGTTGGGGCGGCTGTTGTGGTTGTTGTTGTTGGGGCAGCTGTAGCAGTTGTGGTTGTTGTTGGGGCGGCTGTTGTGGTTGTTGTTGGCGCAGCAGTTGTGGTTGTTGTTGGGGCAGCTGTAGTAGTTGTTGTTGGGACTGCAGTTGTTGTGGTTGTTGTTGGGGCAGCTGTTGTGGTTGTTGTTGGGGCAGCTGTAGTGGTTGTTGTTGGAGCAGCAGTTGTGGTTGTTGTTGGGGCAGCTGTACTTGTTGTTGTTGGGGCGGCTGTTGTGGTTGTTGTTGGGGCGGCAGTTGTGGTTGTTGGGGCAGCTGTAGTCGTTGTTGTTGGGGCAGCAGTAGCTGTTGTTGTTGGGGCGGCTTTTGTGGTTGTTGTTGGCGCAGCAGTTGTGGTTGTTGTTGGGGCAGCTGTACTTGTTGTTGTTGGGGCAGCTGTTGTGGTTGTTGTTGGGGCATCTGTAGTTGTTGTTGTTGGAGCTGCAGTTGTGGTTGTTGGAGCAGCAGTTGTGGTTGTTGTTGGGGCAGCTGTAGTCGTTGTTGGGGCAGCTGTAGTTGTTGTTGTTGGGGTGGCTGTAGTTGTTGGCGCAGCAGTTGTGGTTGTTGTTGGGGCAGCTGTAGTTGTTGTTGTTGGGGTGGCTGTAGTTGTTGTTGGAGCTGCAGTTGTGGTTGTTGGAGCTGCAGTTGTTGTTGTTGGCGCAGCAGTTGTGGTTGTTGTCGGTGCAGCTGTAGTAGTTGTTGTTGGGACTGCAGTTGTTGTGGTTGTTGTTGGGGCAGCTGTTGTGGTTGTTGTTGGGGCAGCTGTAGTTGTTGTTGTTGGAGCTGCAGTTGTGGTTGTTGTTGGGGCAGCTGTACTTGTTGTTGTTGGGGCAGCTGTACTTGTTGTTGTTGGGGCGGCTGTTGTGGTTGTTGTTGGGGCAGCTGTAGTTGTTGTTGTTGGCGCTGCAGTTGTGGTTGTTGTTGGGGCAGCTGTACTTGTTGTTGTTGGGGCAGCTGTACTTGTTGTTGTTGGGGCGGCTGTACTTGTTGTTGTTGGAGCTGCAGTTGTTGTTGTTGGCGCAGCAGTTGTGGTTGTTGTCGGTGCAGCTGTAGTAGTTGTTGTTGGGACTGCAGTTGTTGTGGTTGTTGTTGGGGCAGCTGTTGTGGTTGTTGTTGGGACAGCTGTAGTTGTTGTTGTTGGAGCTGCAGTTGTGGTTGTTGGAGCAGCAGTTGTGGTTGTTGTTGGGGCTACAGTTGTTGTTGTTGGGGCAGCTGTTGTGGTTGTTGTTGGGGCTGCAGTTGTTGTTGTTGTTGGGGCAGCTGTAGTTGTTGTTGTTGGAGCTGCAGTTGTGGTTGTTGGAGCAGCAGTTGTGGTTGTTGTTGGGGCTACAGTTGTTGTTGTTGGGGCAGCTGTACTTGTTGTTGTTGGGGTGGCTGTTGTGGTTGTTGTTGGGGCAGCTGTAGTGGTTGTTGTTGGGGCAGCTGTTGTGGTTGTTGTTGGGGCTGCAGTTGTTATTGTTGTTGGGGCAGCTGTAGTCGTTGTTGGGGCAGCTGTAGTTGTTGTTGTTGGGGCGGCTGTTGTGGTTGTTGTTGGGGCGGCTGTTGTGGTTCTTGTTGGGGCGGCTGTTGTGGTTGTTGTTGTTGGGGCAGCTGTAGCAGTTGTGGTTGTTGTTGGGGCGGCTGTTGTGGTTGTTGTTGGCGCAGCAGTTGTGGTTGTTGTTGGGGCGGCTGTTGTGGTTGTTGTTGGCGCAGCAGTTGTGGTTGTTGTTGGGGCAGCTGTAGTAGTTGTTGTTGGGACTGCAGTTGTTGTGGTTGTTGTTGGGGCAGCTGTTGTGGTTGTTGTTGGGGCAGCTGTAGTGGTTGTTGTTGGAGCAGCAGTTGTGGTTGTTGTTGGGGCAGCTGTACTTGTTGTTGTTGGGGCGGCTGTTGTGGTTGTTGTTGGGGCGGCAGTTGTGGTTGTTGGGGCAGCTGTAGTCGTTGTTGTTGGGGCAGCAGTAGCTGTTGTTGTTGGGGCGGCTGTTGTGGTTGTTGTTGGCGCAGCAGTTGTGGTTGTTGTTGGGGCAGCTGTACTTGTTGTTGTTGGGGCAGCTGTTGTGGTTGTTGTTGGGGCATCTGTAGTTGTTGTTGTTGGAGCTGCAGTTGTGGTTGTTGGAGCAGCAGTTGTGGTTGTTGTTGGGGCAGCTGTAGTCGTTGTTGGGGCAGCTGTAGTTGTTGTTGTTGGGGCGGCTGTTGTGGTTGTTGTTGGGGCAGCTGTAGTCGTTGTTGGGGCAGCTGTAGTTGTTGTTGTTGGGGTGGCTGTAGTTGTTGTTGTTGGCGCAGCAGTTGTGGTTGTTGTTGGGGCAGCAGTAGTTGTTGTTGTTGGGGTGGCTGTAGTTGTTGTTGGAGCTGCAGTTGTGGTTGTTGGAGCTGCAGTTGTTGTTGTTGGCGCAGCAGTTGTGGTTGTTGTCGGTCCAGCTGTAGTAGTTGTTGTTGGGGCAGCTGTAGTTGTTGTTGTTGGAGCTGCAGTTGTTGTTGTTGGCGCAGCAGTTGTGGTTGTTGTCGGTGCAGCTGTAGTAGTTGTTGTTGGGACTGCAGTTGTTGTGGTTGTTGTTGGGGCAGCTGTTGTGGTTGTTGTTGGGGCAGCTGTAGTTGTTGTTGTTGGAGCTGCAGTTGTGGTTGTTTTTGGGGCAGCTGTACTTGTTGTTGTTGGGGCAGCTATACTTGTTGTTGTTGGGGCGGCTGTTGTGGTTGTTGTTGGGGCAGCTGTAGTTGTTGATGTTGGCGCTGCAGTTGTGGTTGTTGTTGGGGCAGCTGTACTTGTTGTTGTTGGGGCAGCTGTACTTGTTGTTGTTGGGGCGGCTGTACTTGTTGTTGTTGGAGCTGCAGTTGTTGTTGTTGGCGCAGCAGTTGTGGTTGTTGTCGGTGCAGCTGTAGTAGTTGTTGTTGGGACTGCAGTTGTTGTGGTTGTTGTTGGGGCAGCTGTTGTGGTTGTTGTTGGGACAGCTGTAGTTGTTGTTGTTGGAGCTGCAGTTGTGGTTGTTGGAGCAGCAGTTGTGGTTGTTGTTGGGGCTACAGTTGTTGTTGTTGGGGCAGCTGTTGTGGTTGTTGTTGGGGCTGCAGTTGTTGTTGTCCTTGGGGCAGCTGTAGTTGTTGTTGTTGGAGCTGCAGTTGTGGTTGTTGGAGCAGCAGTTGTGGTTGTTGTTGGGGCTACAGTTGTTGTTGTTGGGGCAGCTGTACTTGTTGTTGTTGGGGTGGCTGTTGTGGTTGTTGTTGGGGCAGCTGTAGTGGTTGTTGTTGGGGCAGCTGTTGTGGTTGTTGTTGGGGCTGCAGTTGTGGTTGTTGTTGGGGCTGCAGTTGTTATTGTTGTTGGGGCAGCTGTAGTCGTTGTTGGGGCAGCTGTAGTTGTTGTTGTTGGGGCGGCTGTTGTGGTTGTTGTTGGGGCGGCTGTTGTGGTTGTTGTTGGGGCGGCTGTTGTGGTTGTTGTTGTTGGGGCAGCTGTAGCAGTTGTGGTTGTTGTTGGGGCGGCTGTTGTGGTTGTTGTTGGCGCAGCAGTTGTGGTTGTTGTTGGGGCGGCTGTTGTGGTTGTTGTTGGCGCAGCAGTTGTGGTTGTTGTTGGGGCAGCTGTAGTAGTTGTTGTTGGGACTGCAGTTGTTGTGGTTGTTGTTGGGGCAGCTGTTGTGGTTGTTGTTGGGGCAGCTGTAGTGGTTGTTGTTGGAGCAGCAGTTGTGGTTGTTGTTGGGGCAGCTGTACTTGTTGTTGTTGGGGCGGCTGTTGTGGTTGTTGTTGGGGCGGCAGTTGTGGTTGTTGGGGCAGCTGTAGTCGTTGTTGTTGGGGCAGCAGTAGCTGTTGTTGTTGGGGCGGCTGTTGTGGTTGTTGTTGGCGCAGCAGTTGTGGTTGTTGTTGGGGCAGCTGTACTTGTTGTTGTTGGGGCAGCTGTTGTGGTTGTTGTTGGGGCATCTGTAGTTGTTGTTGTTGGAGCTGCAGTTGTGGTTGTTGGAGCAGCAGTTGTGGTTGTTGTTGGGGCAGCTGTAGTCGTTGTTGGGGCAGCTGTAGTTGTTGTTGTTGGGGCGGCTGTTGTGGTTGTTGTTGGGGCAGCTGTAGTCGTTGTTGGGGCAGCTGTAGTTGTTGTTGTTGGGGTGGCTGTAGTTGTTGTTGTTGGCGCAGCAGTTGTGGTTGTTGTTGGGGCAGCAGTAGTTGTTGTTGTTGGGGTGGCTGTAGTTGTTGTTGGAGCTGCAGTTGTGGTTGTTGGAGCTGCAGTTGTTGTTGTTGGCGCAGCAGTTGTGGTTGTTGTCGGTCCAGCTGTAGTAGTTGTTGTTGGGGCAGCTGTAGTTGTTGTTGTTGGAGCTGCAGTTGTTGTTGTTGGCGCAGCAGTTGTGGTTGTTGTCGGTGCAGCTGTAGTAGTTGTTGTTGGGACTGCAGTTGTTGTGGTTGTTGTTGGGGCAGCTGTTGTGGTTGTTGTTGGGGCAGCTGTAGTTGTTGTTGTTGGAGCTGCAGTTGTGGTTGTTGTTGGGGCAGCTGTACTTGTTGTTGTTGGGGCAGCTATACTTGTTGTTGTTGGGGCGGCTGTTGTGGTTGTTGTTGGGGCAGCTGTAGTTGTTGATGTTGGCGCTGCAGTTGTGGTTGTTGTTGGGGCAGCTGTACTTGTTGTTGTTGGGGCAGCTGTACTTGTTGTTGTTGGGGCGGCTGTACTTGTTGTTGTTGGAGCTGCAGTTGTTGTTGTTGGCGCAGCAGTTGTGGTTGTTGTCGGTGCAGCTGTAGTAGTTGTTGTTGGGACTGCAGTTGTTGTGGTTGTTGTTGGGGCAGCTGTTGTGGTTGTTGTTGGGACAGCTGTAGTTGTTGTTGTTGGAGCTGCAGTTGTGGTTGTTGGAGCAGCAGTTGTGGTTGTTGTTGGGGCTACAGTTGTTGTTGTTGGGGCAGCTGTTGTGGTTGTTGTTGGGGCTGCAGTTGTTGTTGTCCTTGGGGCAGCTGTAGTTGTTGTTGTTGGAGCTGCAGTTGTGGTTGTTGGAGCAGCAGTTGTGGTTGTTGTTGGGGCTACAGTTGTTGTTGTTGGGGCAGCTGTACTTGTTGTTGTTGGGGTGGCTGTTGTGGTTGTTGTTGGGGCAGCTGTAGTGGTTGTTGTTGGGGCAGCTGTTGTGGTTGTTGTTGGGGCTGCAGTTGTTATTGTTGTTGGGGCAGCTGTAGTCGTTGTTGGGGCAGCTGTAGTTGTTGTTGTTGGGGCGGCTGTTGTGGTTGTTGTTGGGGCAGCTGTAGTCGTTGTTGGGGCAGCTGTAGTTGTTGTTGTTGGGGTGGCTGTTGTGGTTGTTGTTGGGGCAGCTGTAGTTGTTGTTGTTGGAGCTGCAGTTGTTGTTGTTGGCGCAGCAGTTGTGGTTGTTGTCGGTGCAGCTGTAGTAGTTGTTGTTGGGACTGCAGTTGTTGTGGTTGTTGTTGGGGCAGCTGTTGTGGTTGTTGTTGGGGCAGCTGTAGTTGTTGTTGTTGGAGCTGCAGTTGTGGTTGTTGGAGCAGCAGTTGTGGTTGTTGTTGGGGCTACAGTTGTTGTTGTTGGGGCAGCTGTACTTGTTGTTGTTGGGTTGGCTGTTGTGGTTGTTGTTGGGGCAGCTGTAGTGGTTGTTGTTGGGGCAGCTGTTGTGGTTGTTGTTGGGGCTGCAGTTGTTGTTGTTGTTGGGGCAGCTGTAGTCGTTGTTGGGGCAGCTGTAGTTGTTGTTGTTGGGGCGGCTGTTGTGGTTGTTGTTAGGGCAGCTGTAGTCGTTGTTGGGGCAGCTGTAGTTGTTGTTGTTGGGGTGGCTGTAGTTGTTGTTGTTGGCGCAGCAGTTGTGGTTGTTGTTGGGGCAGCAGTTGTGGTTGTTGTTGGGGCAGCTGTAGTTGTTGTTGGGGCAGCTGTAGTTGTTGTTGTTGGGGTGGCTGTAGTTGTTGTTGGAGCTGCAGTTGTGGTTGTTGGAGCAGCAGTTGTGGTTGTTGTTGGGGCGGCTGTTGTGGTTGTTGTTGTTGGGGCAGCTGTAGCAGTTGTGGTTGTTGTTGGGGCGGCTGTTGTGGTTGTTGTCGGTGCAGCAGTTGTGGTTGTTGTTGGGGCAGCTGTAGTAGTTGTTGTTGGGACTGCAGTTGTTGTGGTTGTTGTTGGGGCAGCAGTTGTGGTTGTTGTTGGGGCAGCTGTAGTGGTTGTTGTTGGGGCAGCTGTTGTGGTTGTTGTTGGGGCTGCAGTTGTTGTTGTTGGGGCAGCTGTAGATGTTGTTGTTGGGGCAGCTGTAGTTGTTGTTGTTGGGGTGGCTGTTGTGGTTGTTGTTGGGGCAGCTTTAGTCGTTGTTGGGGCAGCTGTACTTGTTGTTGTTGGGGCAGCTGTACTTGTTGTTGTTGGGGCGGCTGTTGTGGTTGTTGTTGGGGCAGCTGTACTTGTTGTTGTTGGAGCTGCAGTTGTGGTTGTTGGAGCAGCAGTTGTGGTTGTTGTTGGGGCAGCTGTAGTTGTTGTTGTTGGAGCTGCAGTTGTTGTTGTTGGCGCAGCAGTTGTGGTTGTTGTCGGTGCAGCTGTAGTAGTTGTTGTTGGGACTGCAGTTGTTGTGGTTGTTGTTGGGGCAGCTGTTGTGGTTGTTGTTGGGGCAGCTGTAGTTGTTGTTGTTGGAGCTGCAGTTGTGGTTGTTGGAGCAGCAGTTGTGGTTGTTGTTGGGGCTACAGTTGTTGTTGTTTGGGCAGCTGTAGTGGTTGTTGTTGGGGCAGCTGTAGTGGTTGTTGTTGGGACTGCAGTTGTTGTGGTTGTTGTTGGGGCAGCTGTTGTGGTTGTTGTTGGGGCAGCTGTACTTGTTGTTGTTGGAGCTGCAGTTGTGGTTGTTGGAGCAGCAGTTGTGGTTGTTGTTGGGGCTACAGTTGTTGTTGTTGGGGCAGCTGTTGTGGTTGTTGTTGGGGCTGCAGTTGTTGTTGTTGTTGGGGCAGCTGTAGTTGTTGTTGTTGGAACTGCAGTTGTGGTTGTTGGAGCAGCAGTTGTGGTTGTTTTTGGGGCTACAGTGGTTGTTGTTGGGGCAGCTGTAGTTGTTGTTGTTGGGGCGGCTGTTGTGGTTGTTGTTAGGGCAGCTGTAGTCGTTGTTGGGGCAGCTGTAGTTGTTGTTGTTGGGGTGGCTGTAGTTGTTGTTGTTGGCGCAGCAGTTGTGGTTGTTGTTGGGGCAGCAGTTGTGGTTGTTGTTGGGGCAGCTGTAGTTGTTGTTGGGGCAGCTGTAGTTGTTGTTGTTGGGGCGGCTGTACTTGTTGTTGTTGGAGCTGCAGTTGTTGTTGTTGGCGCAGCAGTTGTGGTTGTTGTCGGTGCAGCTGTAGTAGTTGTTGTTGGGACTGCAGTTGTTGTGGTTGTTGTTGGGGCGGCTGTTGTGGTTGTTGTTGGGGCAGCTGTAGTTGTTGTTGTTGGAGCTGCAGTTGTGGTTGTTGGAGCAGCAGTTGTGGTTGTTGTTGGGGCTGCAGTTATTGTTGTTGTTGGGGCAGCTGTAGTTGTTGTTGTTGGAGCTGCAGTTGTGGTTGTTGGAGCAGCAGTTGTGGTTGTTTTTGGGGCTACAGTGGTTGTTGTTGGGGCAGCTGTAGTCGTTGTTGGGGCAGCTGTAGTTGTTGTTGTTGGGGCGGCTGTTGTGGTTGTTGTTGGGGCAGCTGTACTTGTTGTTGTTGGGGCAGCTGTACTTGTTGTTGTTGGGGCAGCTGTACTTGTTGTTGTTGGGGCGGCTGTACTTGTTGTTGTTGGGGCGGCTGTTGTGGTTGTTGTTGGGGCAGCTGTAGTTGTTGTTGTTGGAGCTGCAGTTGTTGTTGTTGGCGCAGCAGTTGTGGTTGTTGTCGGTGCAGCTGTAGTAGTTGTTGTTGGGACTGCAGTTGTTGTGGTTGTTGTTGGGGCAGCTGTTGTGGTTGTTGTTGGGGCAGCTGTAGTTGTTGTTGTTGGAGCTGCAGTTGTGGTTGTTGGAGCAGCAGTTGTGGTTGTTGTTGGGGCTACAGTTGTTGTTGTTGGGGCAGCTGTACTTGTTGTTGTTGGGTTGGCTGTTGTGGTTGTTGTTGGGGCAGCTGTAGTGGTTGTTGTTGGGGCAGCTGTTGTGGTTGTTGTTTGGGCTGCAGTTGTTGTTGTTGTTGGGGCAGCTGTAGTCGTTGTTGGGGCAGCTGTAGTTGTTGTTGTTGGGGCGGCTGTTGTGGTTGTTGTTAGGGCAGCTGTAGTCGTTGTTGGGGCAGCTGTAGTTGTTGTTGTTGGGGTGGCTGTAGTTGTTGTTGTTGGCGCAGCAGTTGTGGTTGTTGTTGGGGCAGCAGTTGTGGTTGTTGTTGGGGCAGCTGTAGTTGTTGTTGGGGCAGCTGTAGTTGTTGTTGTTGGGGTGGCTGTAGTTGTTGTTGGAGATGCAGTTGTGGTTGTTGGAGCAGCAGTTGTGGTTGTTGTTGGGGCGGCTGTTGTGGTTGTTGTTGTTGGGGCAGCTGTAGCAGTTGTGGTTGTTGTTGGGGCGGCTGTTGTGGTTGTTGTTGGTGCAGCAGTTGTGGTTGTTGTTGGGGCAGCTGTAGTAGTTGTTGTTGGGACTGCAGTTGTTGTGGTTGTTGTTGGGGCAGCTGTTGTGGTTGTTGTTGGGGCAGCTGTAGTGGTTGTTGTTGGGGCAGCTGTTGTGGTTGTTGTTGGGGCTGCAGTTGTTGTTGTTGTTGGGGCAGCTGTAGTTGTTGTTGTTGGGGTGGCTGTTGTGGTTGTTGTTGGGGCAGCTGTAGTCGTTGTTGGGGCAGCTGTACTTGTTGTTGTTGGGGCAGCTGTACTTGTTGTTGTTGGGGCGGCTGTTGTGGTTGTTGTTGGGGCAGCTGTACTTGTTGTTGTTGGAGCTGCAGTTGTGGTTGTTGGAGCAGCAGTTGTGGTTGTTGTTGGGGCAGCTGTACTTGTTGTTGGGGCTGCAGTAGTTGTTGTTGGGGCAGCTGTACTTGTTGTTGTTGGGGCGGCTGTTGTGGTTGTTGTTGGGGCGGCAGTTGTGGTTGTTGGGGCAGCTGTAGTCGTTGTTGTTGGGGCAGCAGTAGCTGTTGTTTTTGGGGTGGCTGTTATGGTTGTTGTTGGCGCAGCAGTTGTGGTTGTTGTTGGGGCAGCTGTACTTGTTGTTGTTGGGGCAGCTGTTGTGGTTGTTGTTGGGGCAGCTGTAGTTGTTGTTGTTGGAGCTGCAGTTGTGGTTGTTGGAGCAGCAGTTGTGGTTGTTGTTGGGGCAGCTGTAGTCGTTGTTGGGGCAGCTGTAGTTGTTGTTGTTGGGGCGGCTGTTGTGGTTGTTGTTGGGGCAGCTGTAGTCGTTGTTGGGGCAGCTGTAGTTGTTGTTGTTGGGGTGGCTGTGGTTGTTGTTGGGGCAGCAGTTGTGGTTGATGTTGGGGCAGCTATAGTTGTTGTTGGGGCAGCTGTAGTTGTTGTTGTTGGGGTGGCTGTAGTTGTTGTTGTTTGCGCAGCAGTTGTGGTTGTTGTTGGGGCAGCAGTTGTGGTTGTTGTTGGGGCAGCTGTAGTTGTTGTTGGGGCAGCTGTACTTGTTGTTGTTGGAGCTGCAGTTGTGGTTGTTGGAGCAGCAGTTGTGGTTGTTGTTGGGGCAGCTGTAGTCGTTGTTGGGGCAGCTGTAGTTGTTGTTGTTGGGGCGGCTGTTGTGGTTGTTGTTGGGGCAGCTGTAGTCGTTGTTGGGGCAGCTGTACTTGTTGTTGTTGGGGCAGCTGTACTTGTTGTTGTTGGGGCAGCTGTTGTGGTTGTTGTTGGGGCGGCTGTACTTGTTGGGGCGGCTGTTGTGGTTGTTGTTGGGGCAGCTGTACTTGTTGTTGTTGGAGCTGCAGTTGTGGTTGTGGGAGCAGCAGTTGTGGTTGTTGTTGGGGCGGCTGTTGTGGTTGTTGTTGGCGCAGCAGTTGTGGTTGTTGTTGGGGCAGCTGTAGTAGTTGTTGTTGGGACTGCAGTTGTTGTGGTTGTTGTTGGGGCAGCTGTTGTGGTTGTTGTTGGGGCAGCTGTAGTGGTTGTTGTTGGGGCAGCTGTTGTGGTTGTTGTTGGGGCTGCAGTTGTTGTTGTTGTTGGGGCAGCTGTAGTCGTTGTTGGGGCAGCTGTAGTTGTTGTTGTTGGGGCGGCTGTTGTGGTTGTTGTTGGGGCAGCTGTAGTCGTTGTTGGGGCAGCTGTAGTTGTTGTTGTTGGGGCAGCTGTAGTTGTTGTTGTTGGGGCGGCTGTTGTGGTTGTTGTTGGGGCAGCTGTACTTGTTGTTGTTGGAGCTGCAGTTGTGGTTGTTGGAGCAGCAGTTGTGGTTGTTGTTGGGGCAGCTGTACTTGTTGTTGGGGCGGCAGTTGTGGTTGTTGGGGCAGCTGTAGTCATTGTTGTTGGGGCAGCAGTAGCTGTTGTTGTTGGGGCGGCTGTTATGGTTGTTGTTGGCGCAGCAGTTGTGGTTGTTGTTGGGGCAGCTGTACTTGTTGTTGATGGGGCAGCTGTTGTGGTTGTTGTTGGGGCGGCTGTAGTTGTTGTTGTTGGAGCTGCAGTTGTGGTTGTTGGAGCAGCAGTTGTGGTTGTTGTTGGGGCAGCTGTAGTTGTTGTTGGGGCAGCTGTAGTTGTTGTTGTTGGGGTGGCTGTAGTTGTTGTTGGAGCTGCAGTTGTGGTTGTTGGAGCTGCAGTTGTTGTTGTTGGCGCAGCAGTTGTGGTTGTTGTCGGTGCAGCTGTAGTAGTTGTTGTTGGGGCAGCTGTAGTTGTTGTGGTTGGAGCTGCAGTTGTTGTTGTTGGCGCAGCAGTTGTGGTTGTTGTTGGGGCAGCTGTAGTCGTTGTTGGGGCAGCTGTAGTTGTTGTTGTTGGGGCGGCTGTTGTGGTTGTTGTTGGGGCAGCTGTAGTTGTTGTTGTTGGAGCTGCAGTTGTGGTTGTTGGAGCAGCAGTTGTGGTTGTTGTTGGTGCAGCAGTAGTTGTTGTTGTTGTTGGGGCGGTAGTTGTGGTTGTTGGGGCAGAAGTAGTTGTTGTTGTTGGGGCGGCTGTTGTGGTTGTTGTTGGGGCAGATGTAGTTGTTGGGGCAGCTGTAGTCGTTGTTGTTGGGGCGGCTGTTGTGGTTGTTGTTGGGGCAGCTGTACTTGTTGTTGTTGGGGCGGCTGTTGTGGTTGTTGTTGGGGCAGCTGTACTTGTTGTTGTTGGGGCAGCTGTACTTGTTGTTGTTGGGGCGGCTGTTGTGGTTGTTGTTGGGGCAGCTGTACTTGTTGTTGGGGCGGCTGTACTTGTTGTTGTTGGGGCGGCTGTTGTGGTTGTTGTTGGGGCAGCTGTAGTTGTTGTTGTTGGAGCTGCAGTTGTTGTTGTTGGCGCAGCAGTTGTGGTTGTGGTTGGGGCAGCTGTAGTTGTTGTTGTTGGAGCTGCAGTTGTTGTTGGCGCAGCAGTTGTGGTTGTTGTCGGTGCAGCTGTAGTAGTTGTTGTTGGGACTGCAGTTGTTGTGGTTGTTGTTGGGGCAGCTGTTGTGGTTGTTGTTGGGGCAGCTGTAGTTGTTGTTGTTGGAGCTGCAGTTGTGGTTGTTGGAGCAGCAGTTGTGGTTGTTGTTGGGGCAGCTGTAGTCGTTGTTGGGGCAGCTGTAGTTGTTGTTGGGGCGGCTGTTGTGGTTGTTGTTGGGGCTGCAGTTGTGGTTGTTGGAGCAGCAGTTGTGGTTGTTGTTGGTGCAGCAGTAGTTGTTGTTGTTGTTGGGGCAGCTGTAGCAGTTGTGGTTGTTGTTGGGGCAGCTGTAGTTGTTGTTGTTGGGGCGGTAGTTGTGGTTGTTGGGGCAGAAGTAGTTGTTGTTGTTGGGGCGGCTGTTGTGGTTGTTGTTGGGGCAGATGTAGTTGTTGTTGTTGGGGCAGCAGTTGTGGTTGTTGTTGGGGCAGCTGTAGTCGTTGTTGGGGCAGCTGTAGTTGTTGTTGTTGTTGGGGCAGTTGTAGCAGTTGTGGTTGTTGTTGGGGCAGCTGTAGTTGTTGTTGTTGGGTCAGCTGTTGTGGTTGTTGTTGGGGCGGCTGTAGTCGTTGTTGGGGCAGCTGTAGTTGTTGTTGTTGGGGCGGTTGTTGTGGTTGTTGTTGGAGCTGCAGTTGTGGTTGTTGGAGCAGCAGTTGTGGTTGTTGTTGGTGCAGCTGTAGTTGTTGTTGTTGGGGCAGCTGTAGCAGTTGTGGTCGTTGTTGGGGCAGCTGTAGTTGTTGTTGTTGGGGCGGCTGTAGTCGTTGTTGTTGGGGCGGCAGTTGTGGTTGTTGTTGGGCCTGTCGTTGTAGTTTTTGGCGCAGCAGTTGTGGTTGTGGTTGGGGCAGCTGTAGTTGTTGTTGTTGGAGCTGCAGTTGTGGTTGTTGGAGCAGCAGTTATGGTTGTTGTTGGGTCAGCTGCAGTTGTTGTTGTTGGGGCGGCTGTTGTGGTTGTTGTTGGGGCAGCTGTAGTTGTTGTTGTTGGAGCAGCTGTAGTTGTTGTTGTTGGAACTGCAGTTGTGGTTGTTGGAGCAGCAGTTGTGGTTGTTGTTGGGGCAGATGTAGTTGTTGTTGTTGGGGGAGCAGTTGTGGTTGTTGGGGCAGCTGTAGCAGTTGTTGTTGGGGCTGCAGTAGTTGTTGTTGTTGGGGCAGCAGTTGTGGTTGTTGTTGGGGCAGCTGCAGTTGTTGTTGTTGGGGCGGCTGTTGTGGTTGTTGTTGGGGCAGCTGCAGTTGTTGTTGTTGGGGCATCAGTTGTGGTTGTTGTTGGGGCAGCTGTAGTTGTTGTTGGGGCGATTGTTGTGGTTGTTGTTTGGGCAGCTGTAGCAGTTGTTGTTAGGGCAGCAGTTGTTGTTGTTGGGGCAGCTGTAATTGTTGTTGTTGGGGCAGCTGTTGTGGTTGTTGTTGGGGCAGCTGTAGTTGTTGTTGTTGGGGCGGTTGTTGTGGTTGTTGTTGGGGCTGTAGTTGTGGTTGTTGGCGCAGCAGTTGTGGTTGTTGTGGTTGTTGTTGGTGCAGCTGTGGTTGTTGTAGGAGCAGCTGTGGTTGTTGTCTGCGCGTTGCAGCAGGCTGTAAGGAATTTTTGTGTCAGTTTCATATTTTTGCCACACACAATTGTTGACAATGTCAAACTCTTTGAAATGTAAAGGTTTTACTTACCAACAAATAGAAAGAAGATTAGATACATATTTGGAATCATGGCCATTTTTCTCTTCACTGATCTCTGAAAAGTTTGTTCATCATGGTTATTATCAGCTATAGAAAAGATTAAATGCAGAATTTCTCCACGTTTGTGTTAATAAAGATTTATTAACTTACTGTTAAATTATTATGAGGTTTGAGTTTCACAATGGAAATACATCTTTTTTAAAAGTACATATATTAACAACTTTGATATTCTACTGTGGTCATTCCTGGTCCCTACTTCAATATTAATTGTATTGTAAGTTTTATTTTACTAGTTTTAATCATAAATATCTTTGGTACTACCATTTTGTTAATATGCTTCTCTTGCAGTTTTTTAGTTTACGTAATTGGTATTGCTCTGCAATCATTTCACTTTTCTCAATAAGGTGGTGGTTAAGGTTGAGTTTCAAATAAAATTTAGAAAATAAATTAACAAAAATGATCATTTTAATGTAACTGATTGTAAATAAATGTACAAGTCAAAAGTTCATTCATATGTTCTTTGACACACTTCGTCCCATATGTAATATATTCCTCTTTATAAATGAATATGATTTTCATTATTCTCAGTTGTTTATCCACTTTTTTCATAAAAAATGATTCAAGATTGTTACTAATGATTTCTAAACATTTTTCATTTTTGACAAGCAGAAATAGAACAATTAAAACATTTATATACAAATTTAAATTGCTGCCTAAATTGCTAAATTTGTTGCCAAAAGATCATATCCAGAAATACATATACCAATTCAACTTAAAAGTCACATGTAGATCTCAGATATATATTTAATATTAGGGTTACTTACATAGTATTTCTTTGCTTGTAAGTCGTCCACTGTAGTGAAAGAAAGTGATGTTCTCTGACTTCATCTCCTCTTTTTATAATCAGCCAACATGAACCTGATTACAAATATGTGCAGGTGGAGTAATGGTAGTTATCGTCATGGTTTAAGGTGTGTGCACTAACCTTTTATTTACCTGCATCTCTCTCCTATTGTCCTCCTGAAACAGTCATCACTTGAGATTTGACAGTCAATAGGCTATTATACGCATACATATTTCTGGCCTTTTTTTTCTTTCTAACTTGAGCTTCTACATTTTCTCTGTGTGACTAAGTTTATTCTTGTGCTGGATGTGATTGTATCTTCATGGCTACGTTAGGACTCTATGTGGCCCAATAAAATGACCATTTTGGGACATTAAAATCTGACAGACTAAACAAATATTCCGTGATTAGTTTTGGACTAAATAAAGCTCACAACTGGCTGATAATATTTAGACCAAGAATCAACATTTACAGGTTGGTGGTGCTTGCTGGGCAGTCAGTGTCAACATCAAAACAACAATGGTTTCTTTTTTTTTCTTTTTCTTTTTTTGTCTTTTCTTTTACACACATTCTAAATCTTACTGCTTCATTTAATGAAATTGAAGAAATTTTCACCAATTTAGGTAACTTTGAAAAGCAGCAGTTTCTGACTCTTGGCAAAGAAAAAAAGGCTGAAAACTTTTACATTTTCAGCACTTTTCTTTCATGGATTTGATTTGAATCCAGTAGAAATGGTGCAATCTACCTGCACTACAAGTCAGAGTGATACTGCACTATCAGTGTAGGAGCAGAATCTCACAATGCCAGCATTACATTCAACCCAGAGCCCAGGAGTGGTGGCTTGTTTCTTCTGCGCTCTGATGACCGAGAGAGGGAAAATGACCGTGTGAGTGAGCATGAGAGACAGGCTGGAAAACTGCTGGAAGAGGAATATGCTTACTCACTGCTTTTTAGTGTGAAACAGTGGGGTCTTTTACAAGCATACATGATGTTTTGAGAGTGAGACACCCATCTCATTATTGTCTGAACCTGGAGTGCTTACACAATGATGCCAAAGGACACCTTCTTCATAATTTAGAAACACCGGTGAATGAGTCACTTTTAAAAGTGTTCTTGAGAGTTGGGAGTTTGCTACTTATTTGATTTTATTTTCTTCTAGGTTATTGCAACACTTAATGCAGGAAGTCATTCCTCAGTTATCAGAGACAGGTGAGACCTGACTAAAATACACTTACACACTTGTGCTGTAATAAATTAAAAATATCGAGCCAGTAAAAAGTAAGTAGTAAATTTATTTATATAGCACTTTTTAGGCAAGGCAAGTTTATTTGTATAGCACAATTCAACAACAAGGTGATTCAAAGTGCTTTACAGAGACATTAGAAACAAAAACAAATAAAAAGCAGGATTTAAAATTGATTAAAACAAGCAAACAAACAAACTAATTAACAAACAAACAAAACAGTAGGGATGGGTATCGTTTAGGTTTTATCCGATACCGGTGCCAAATCGGTACTTTTGAAACGGTGCCGGTGCTTAAACGGTGCTCGAACCGGTGCTTAAAGAATGGAGAACACAAACTTTGTCCAAAAACCTCTCATGTTCAGCTGGTTTTTTTTGTAAAAAGATAACAATGTTAGCCTTTTCTGCAGCTATGGGGCATATATGGCATCACTCTTGGCTGGAAGCAGTGCTTAATCAATGGGAAAAACACAAACTTTGTCCTAAACCTCTCATGTTTAACTGTTTTCCACTTTTTCTTTGGTCATTTTAGCCTTTTTGGCCAGGGTGAAGGGAGTATCTGCCATCAAACAAGAAGACAGCCGCATGTAGCTATGATGATGTTTGCTAGTTCACCTTACATGCATTAATGTAATAACGTGGTTAGCCTACTCAACGTAAATTACACACGAACAACATTAAGCTACTCATGCAGAGAAGAACGGCTGCTGCTGCATCATCATCCTCATCATTTCTGCTACACTGGCAGGGCTAGGGGCCAGGACTCTATTCTTCGGGTTTTTGGGGGATGTTGCTCCGGGTTCGATAACTGGCAACCCACCCGACGTGCACAGTGTGAGGTCTCGCAGCAAGCTATCAAATACGGCGCATTTCTCGGCTTTAAAAAAAAAACGCTATGCGTCGCCAGCTGTTTCATCGGATTCTTGGTGTTACCTCCTTTGACAGTATCACAGTATCAGCTTAAAGCACTTGTTGCTGCTGAGTTTGCATCTTTTGCTGTGAAGTACAGCCAGACTTTTGACCGCTTCGCCTTGGGCATTTTTAATCTGTAGCTCTGCTCTAACAGAACGTACGTACCTGGCCCCGCCTACTATCCTCGGATACGTAAAATGATTGGCTAGAAGTGTATCACAGCTCAGGAAAAAAAAGCGCCGAAATAAAGCACCGAAATGTGCGCTGCTTTTCGGTCTGGTTACTACCGTTTATGTCTGAACCGGTGCCATTATGGCACCGGACACCGGTACCCATCCCTACAAAACAGTATATAAAATCAAAACAGATAAAATCATAACAATAGATCAAATCAGTAGTTAAATGTAAGTTTTGAAATTTAAGCTTAAAAGTGTGGATTTGGTGCTTTATTCAAATGCAGCTGAGAACAGGTGAGTCTTCAACCTGGATCTAAATAAACTGAGTGTTTCAGCTGATCTGAGGCTTTCTGGGAGTTTGTTCCAGATATAAGGAGCATAAAAGCTGAAACCAGAGGGGAGAAGAGACGGTGAGAAAGGGGGGAAGAAAAAAAGAACAACAAACAAAACGCCTGGGTCACCTGTGTGGAGAAAAAAAAACAGAAGAGAAAACAAACAGAAAAGAGCAACATAATAAAAAAACAGCACCATCACAATAAACTAGCTAGCAGTAGATAACAGTAGATACTAAATATTACATGTTATTGTGCAGCACACAAGATCGACAGCGCACAATTTGCTTTGAGGCAGCAGCCAAGAAAGGTGTAGTTTGCGTCGATGAACACCCGGCTCCAGAATACGAGGACCCAAGGAGGCCTCTGGGCCTGAGGGCACCCCACCCCCTGGAAGGGGCCCAGCCGGGCCACAGGTGCCAGGCCCCGCCAATCGGCCACCAGGAGTGAGTCAGTACATACTTGAGCGCCCAGCCCCAGACACCAACAACCGCCAACACACCAACGTCTGAGGGCATCGGCCACCAGCAGGGAGTGTGGTGAGGGGAGATAGGCCTCCGTACCTCGGAGAGCCTGAGATGTTCCCAGAGAGGTGGAGTCTAAGACCCAAGCTGACATATAGACACAGATGAACAGGTGCACGCGGACACAAACTTGCATTCCCACCCTCATATACACAAACAAGCTGTTTTTTAAAAGAAGTCACCGAGTCAATGGTGCGTAGCAGGGGAGGTAAACTGTTCCACAGTATTGGACCTAGGGTTTGAAAAGTGCGATCCCCCTTTGTTTTCAGACGGGTCATGGAATAGTCAGGAGACCACTATCAGTGGATCTAGGGTTGGAGAAGCTCGGTGATATAGGTCGGGGCCTCACCTTGTTAAGACATAAATGTAAAAGTGAGGACTCGAAGCCAGTGCAGGGATTTTAACATGGGAGTGAAATGAGAGAAATTTATTTGTGTGGGTAAAAAGCCTTGCTGCAGCATTTGAGGTGATTTATGGAAGCCTTAGACCAGGGGTGGGCAATCTCAGTCCACGAGGGCCGGTGTCCCTGCAGGTTTTAGATGTGTCCTCGAACCAACACAGCTGATTTAAATGGCTAAATTAGCTCCTCAACATGTCCTGAAGTTCTCCAGAGGCCTGGTAACGAACTAATCATGTGATTCAGGTGTGTTGACCCAAGGTGAGATCTAAAACCTGCAGGGACACCGGCCCTCGTGGACTGAGATTGCCCACCCCTGCCTTAGACAGACAGGAAAAGAGTGCATTACAATAGTCTAACCGGGAGGAGATGAAGGCATGGACAAGCATATCCAGTTCAGCTTTGGAGTGTCCCGATTTCCAAATATTGAGTATAAGAACAAACCAACACTGGCCCAGAAGAGTTCAGTTCAATAAAAACGATGATTTTATTGAACACACGTGTGGGGACATGTATACTGTAACACAATCAGCATAGATCCCCGCCCAAAAGCTCAATTCAAAATGGTTTTAATATGTCAGGGTTCAACCCCTTCATGCGTCAGCACAGAGTATGATATGCATCAGTTACAGTAAATGATCAACTGAAAAGCTAAAAACAGTTAAACAAGATAAGATAAGATAAAACTTTATTAATCCCTCGGGTGGGTCCTCTGGGAAATTCGGTTTCCAAAAAGCACAGCACCGACAGAAGTTACAGAGTTACAGAATATTATATATATATATACACACACACACACACACACACACATATAAATACAGAGACAAATATAAATAAAATATACAAAGGGGATAAATAGAATAAATAGGAATAAAAAAATAAAAATACAAGTGAATTGCACATTTCAAGTATTGAGTCTATTGCACTGTTGACTATTTACAAAAGTATTGCACAAAAGGTATTGCACAGTGAGGTGAAGAGGCACTACAGCTTAGTTGTTCCCCCCTCCTTTGTCCTCCTGTCTCCCCTCCCTCTCCCCTCCAGAGAGGAGTTAAACAGTCTGATGGCGTGTGGGACAAAGGAGTTTTTAAGTCTGTTAGTTCTTGTCTTGGGGAGAAGCAACCTGTCACTGAACAGACTCTTCTGGTTGTTTATGGCCGTGTGCAGAGGATGCCCAGCATTGTCCATAATGTCCATCAGTTTCTTTAATGTCCTTTTCTCTGCCACTGTCACCAGAGTGTCCAGCTTCATGCCGACCACAGAGCTAGCCTTCCTGATCAGTCTCTCCAGCCTGGATGAGTCCCTCTTTGCTGTGCTGCTCCCCCAGCACACCACAGCATAGAAAAGTACTCCAGCAACCACCGACTGGTAAAACATCCTCAGGAGCTTCCTGCAGATGTTAAAAGACCTCAGCCTCCTGAGGAAGTACAGTCGGCTTTGGGCTTTTTTATACAGGTGCTCTGTGTTGCATGACCAGTCCAGTTTATTGTCCACCCACAGCCCGAGGTACTTGTACTTGTTGACCACCTCCACCTCCTCCCCCTCTATCTGAACCGGCAGTGGACCTGCTCTAGACCTCCCGAAGTCCACAACCAGTTCCTTAGTCTTTGAGGTGTTGAGTTGCAGGTGGTTTGTGTGACTCCATGCGACAAAGTTCCTCACCAGACTTCTGTACTCCTCTTCCTGATCATCCCAGATACACCCCATGATGGCCGTGTCATCTGCAAACTTCTGAATATGGCATAATTCAGAGTTGTAGCAGAAGTCAGAGGTGTACAGGGTGAAGAGAAGAGGGGACAGCACAGTTCCCTGTGGTGCTCCTGTGCTGCTGACCACTGTGTCAGACGTGATGTCCTTCAGCCTGACGTACTGTGGTCTGTCGGTGAGGTAGTCGGAGAGCCAAGCCACCAGGCAGGGGTCCACCTCCATCCTGTTCAGTTTTTCCTGAAGCATACAGGGCCGGATGGTATTAAAGGCACTGGAAAAGTCAAGAAACAGGATCCTGACCGTGCCTTTTCCCCCATCCAGGTGTGAGTGGGCTCTGTGTAGGAGGTACAGGATGGCATCCTCCACTCCGACACCCGCCTTGTATGCAAACTGTAGTGGGTCCTGGGCATGTTGTACCTGTGGTCGGAGGAGGTTGAGGAAGAGCCGCTCTAGAGTCTTCATAAGATGTGACGTCAGTGCCACCGGTCGGAAGTCATTCAGCTCATTGGGCCGGTTCTTTTTGGGGACCGGGACGATGCAGGATGTCTTCCATAGGGCGGGCACTCTCCCCAGTCGCAGACTGAGGTTGAAGACTCGTTGTAGCGGCTCCCCAAGTTCAGCAGCACACGCCTTTAGCATCCTAGGACACACCTTGTCTGGGCCTGCTGCCTTTCTGGGGCGAAGCTTCCTCAGTTGTCTCCTGACCTGATCCACTGTGACACTGGGAGATGTTTGGGAGGAGGGGAGGGGGGTGTCTTGCTGCTGAGAGAGGGATTGGAGGAGGGGGGTGTCATGGTGTCAGGAAGGGGGGGAAGCGAGGGAGGCAGGAGAGTGGGGAGAGGACTCTGTAGTGAAGGTGAGGGTGGGGGGGTTGTGGGCTGGTCAAACCTGTTGAAGAAGTTGTTGAGTTCGTTTGCCTTCTCCACAGTCCCCCCCCACTGTGCTTTTCTTGGTGTTGTGGCCTGTGATGGTTTTCACACCATTCCAGACCTCCCTCATATTGTTCCTCTCCAACTTCTGCTCCACCTTCCTCCTGTAGGTGTCCTTTGCTTCCCTCAGGCAGCGTTTCACCTCCCGCTGTGCTGCCTTCATCTCCTCCTTCACTTTGCTCCTGAAAGCCTTCTTCTTCATGTTGAGGACAGATTTGACTTCCTGTGTTACCCACGGTTTGTTATTAGGATAACACCGTACCGTCTTAGCAGGGCGACTGTGTCCACACAAAAGTTGAGGTAGTCTGTAAGACAGTGTGTCGCCCCCTCTATGTCCTCACCATGTGGGCTCAGGAGCACATCCCAGTCTGTGGTGTCATAGCAGTCTCTCAGAGCATCCTCCTTTTCTGGGGTCCATCTCCGGATGGAGCGCGTTGTGACCGGCTGCCTTTGGACGAGGGGTGTGTATTGTGGCTGTAGGTAAACCAGGTTGTGGTCTGACTTCCCTGGTGGGGGGACGGGGGGTGGCTCTGTATGCATCTCTCACATTAGCATACAGTAGGTCAGTTGTCCTGTTGCTCCTTGTGGGACAATTCACAAACTGGTGAAAAGCAGCCAGAGTAGAGTCCAGTGTGGCATGGTTAAAGTCTCCAGATATAATAATGAAAGCCTCGGGGTTTTGTGTCTGAAGTCTTGCTGTGACTGTGTGTATTTTCTCACAGGCAGCTGTTGCGTCGGCCCTCGGAGGGATGTAAACACACACACAGATCACATGACTGAACTCCTGAGGTAGATAATATTGCTGCAAGCTAACAGCTAGCAGCTCCAGGTCCGGACGGCATACCGAAACTTTAACGGAGACGTGTCCAGGGTTACAGTATCTGTTGTTAACGTAGACAATGAGTCCCCCACCTCTGCTTTTTCCGCTGGCCTGCGTGTCCCTATCGGCTCTCACGGATGTGAAACCGCATAGGTCTACGTTAGCCTGCGGCGTTAGCTCGGTTAGCCACGTCTCCGTGAAGATAAACAAGCTGCACTCACGGTATAGTCTGTGGTTGTTCAGAGTGCACAGTTCGTCAATCTTATTCTGTAACGAGTTCACGTTGCCCATGATCACTGTCGGGATTGATGGTTTGAATCGCCTCCGGTGATCCGCTCTCCTCGCTCCAGCTTTGCAGCCTCTGTAGCTCCTCTTTAGCTCGGCCGGGATGTTGTGTCGCATGCCGGTCTGTCCCTTTGTTCTTAGTGCCAGCAGCTCCGCTCTCGAATAGATGAAGGAGCTGGTTCCAGAAGTTTTGAAAAGTGCATTATCCATCTTATATCGCTATATCTAAGAGGTATAAGTAGAGGAAGGTGAAATAAAGTTTGAAAAGCCTAGTCTAAAAAAGTTAAAGTTAAGAAAAAGGTGCGGTGTTGCAGAGCTACTTGGAAAGGCTGCCGTCACTCCAGCGCCATCTTAAGAAAGTTCCCCTTTATCGAAACATTTTACCATATATGGCAGTCTGTTTCAACCTTCTCGCCTTCCAGATGTTTCCTGTTGACTTACAATTTTCTTAACTCCTCTTCCATCACTGGTTGCTAGGCAGGCACAAATGCATAGGGCAAAACTCCATTTCTGGACTATCTTTTATAATATTTGTATTTGTAAGCGTGTATGCATTAACTTTCTATTACTCAAAGTCACTTACACCATGTATCGTCGGGACCATCACGCTAGATGAAGCTTACGACCTTAAATTGACTGAGCATCAACTCTTTTATAGGCACAAATTCCAATGTGTATATCAAATCGCTACAGCCACACTTGTAATAGAGGTTTTAATAAAATGCTCATGATGGAAGCCATGTTTAGCAATGATATATTTTCCTTTATTCCCACAGAAGACAATAGTCCTGAGTTTGGCAATATTTCTTAGATGAAAAAAGCGAAGCAGGTCACAGATTTAATGTGAGCATCAAAAGACAGAGATCTCATCTCAAGATTCTGAGCAGTGGCTTTTATCGAGGATGACAAAAGACCCAAATGTTGACTAATTTGGGGCTTGATACTCTCTGGAGCAAGAATTAAGCACTCAGTCTTGTCTGGGTTCAGCTGCAGAAAATTATTTGTCATCCCTTAAAACAGTCCATTAGAGTGGATAATTTGTCTAATTCCCAAGATTTAAAAGAGATGCATAGTCCATCAATTGATCTGATAAATACATACTATACAATCAGACTTGCAGTCAGAAGCCGCCCTCTGCTGGCCATGAGTAAAATTGCACATTTTATGCATTTCAGCATTGGCTCCACTTTTACATGGAAAGTACATGCTACAAAAATTACAGGGTAAGTCCCCTGTACTGGTTGTTGTTGGGGCAGGATGGGCTCAGAGTTGAGCTGCTGCTCCACATCGAAAGGAGCCAATTGAGGTGGTTCAGGCATCTGACAAGGATGCCTCCTGGGCGCCTCCTGAGTGAGGTGTTCTGGGCATGTCACAGCCCCGGGGCAGATCAAGGACACCCTGAAGAGATTATATCTCTCAGCTGGCCTGGGAACATCTTGGTGTTTGCTTTGACAAGCTGGAGGAGGTGGCTGAGGAGAGGGAGGTCTGGGATTCTCTGCTTGGGCTACTTCCCCCACAACCTGGCCCCAGATAAAAAAATGGATGGATGGATGGATGGATGGTGTGATGTAGACTGTTGTTAAGAGTTATTAGAGGTCTATTCACTCATCGTGGATATGCTAGTTAGCATGATAATTAGTTCCACTGCTAAGCAGACTTTGCCATTTCGGTTGGTGTGTTGCTGTTTTAATATGATTAGCACTTTAGTGTTTAATGTAGAATAAGCTGTGATTCATCTTATGTATGACGATATGACCAAAAATATTTATCAGGATATACATTTGAAAATTTGAAACAATGATATAATTGACACTAGACAAAATACTTTACAACTCCACAATTTTATTAGTGCAAAAAAAAAAACCCCCATCAATGGGGAAAAAAAACATCAATGTATTTTCACTTAAACAAGCAGCTGTTTTTATCTGCATTAAAGTTATATAAACATGTAACAGTGCAAATGCAAACTCCTCGCTGACAGTTTAACCAAAAGGCATTTCCAGTAGAAACTGGCCGACACATCCTCAGCATAACCATGTATAACATCCACAAAACTTAAAAAGAGGTTATACACACACAGTACAGTAATATTATGTTGAATTTTACATTCAGTATTTCAGATTTTTTGCAGACAAGCTAAAGAAGAGCTAACCAGATGTTTCTGTTAATCCTCAACTCACCGTTTCTGTCATGGTTTGCGGGGCAAGCTGTGTGTAAATTATTAAAGGACCCTTTATGCAGGCAGCTCAGATGCATCTGAGTTTATTCATCAGATGATGTGTTTACACTCACTCTTTCAAATAGATGCAAGTAAAACACAGCAGAAAATAAATAAAATCAAAGACTCAGCGGTCCTGTTGCTCTTGCCCTGGTGCAGGTGTGTCGCAGCGGTCAGTGGAAGAATCAGAGAGTTTCTCGGTGAATTTCACATTCCCGTGGCAGCGCACTCAGTCCTAGTAATTAGTAATTAGTTACTTAGTTATGTAGTTAGTTTTTAAAACTATGATTTACAACCTGAACAGGTGATAAAGCGATAGATCTTTCAGCCCAATTCTACGTTTTCTACGTAATCCATCATATAAAATGTAATCAAATGAAAAAGTCTCTTTTTAAAAATTATTTTATTAGTTTTAATCTTTTAATTTTATGCATCAAGACATTCTCTGACTGGAAGAAATATGTTTAACATTTAAACCTATTTTCTGCACATTCCAGCACATAAAATAAAAAGGGTTTTGTGTTTACACTCAGTCTTTCAAATAGATGCAAGTAAAACACAGCAGAAAATAAATAAAGTCAAAGACTCAGCGGTCCTGTTGCTCTATTTTCACCTGTAAAGCAGGAGTGGGGTAGGCGGAGGTTTACCCTGGTGCAGGTGTGCCGCGGTCAGTGGAAGAATCCGCGAGTTTCTCTGTGAATGTCACATTCCCGTGGCAGCGCACTTGGTGCTTGCGCGGAGGTTTAGGGTTTTTTTCGCTGTAAAAAGAAGTTTTCTTCCCACGCAGTGAACAGCGGACGCTAATTTTTTTGTCACTTTTTACAAAATGAAACTCAAAGTAAGGTCAGTACTCAAGGCCGTTTCAGTACTATAACAGGGTTTGTAAGCAGACTGAAATTTATCATAAATGGCATTCGCATCCAAATACGGCGGGAGTTGTGAAAGAACAATCCTCTCCAGTATTTTGGACAGGAATGGAAGCTTAGAGATCGGCCTGTAGTTCCCAAGATTGTTATGAAGGTCAAGGTGCCTTTTTTAAGAACGGGCTGGACAACAAGCGTGTTTGAAGGCTAAAGGAACAGAGCCTGCAAGTAGGGATATATTCATTAGAGATAGGATGCTGGGTCCAGTTACACTGAAACAATCCTTGACTATATGAGATGGAAGGATATCATAAGCAGGAGAGGTGGTCTTTGATTGGTCAATAAGTCGCTTGAGAGTATGGAGTGACACCGGTATGAATAGATATGAATGTTAAAATCACCAACAATAAGCACAAAGTCATATTTAAAAATAACTGAACCAAGAAGGTCAGCAAATTCGTGAATAAAAGTCTTTAGGGTTAGGGTTTTTATATAGGGGGTTAACCTAACCCTAACCCCTTTTATATTTAGGTGGCCGGTAAACCACAACAAACAGAGACGTTCACGAGGCGGTCATCTCCAGAAGTTGAGCCTCGTAGCTGAGGTAGGAAGGAGAGGGTAGCTGTTGGACTTGGTATTTACATTTAGAGACCGAGGCTAAGCCACCGCCTCTACCTGTAAGCCTTGGAGAGCTAAAAAAAGACACAGTCCGGGGGGAGAAGCTCAGAAAAAGGAAGCGACTCACCAGGGCGAATCCAGGTCTCTGTCAAAAAGAGAGCATCAAGGCTCATGGCGGAGAAAAAGTCGTTTAACACAAAGGTCTTATTTACCAGCGACCTGACGTTGAAGAGCCATCCGTGTCCAGGGCGCAGCATCCGCATGAGTAGCATGTCGCAGGGCACTGAGGTTGCTGTGGTTGACACTACGTCTGTACGAGGCGATCCAGGTCGGAGCAGGGAGGCATGCCGCTGGAAGGGCTGAGTAAGCTTACTGTGAGACGGAGCAAATCCACTGGTGGCCAAGCAGTTTAGTGACGGGGCGATCACTGGAGACTGGATGGAAAGAGCGTAGCAAGTCCCCATAGGCATATGCATAAACCGTAGCCCATGCTTCAAGGTAAGCTTTCATACGCACACGGAAGCCACTCCTTTTATCGCGTCTCCTGTATCGTTTCTGAAAGGGGGTAAGGCAGGGAAAGCTAGTGGGGGAGTCTGGTCGTAATGGGGCGGCATCTCCCAAAGTCCAGTGTCGATCGAAGCGTTGTTAATAGGAGAAACGGAGGTCTAGGAGTGTTTGCCGGTCATATGTTAACAATGCACAGCCATCTGATGAGCATAATATGAAGAAAATAAAGAGTACTATGCCAAAATCCAGAAGCCGGGGTAGAGAGGGTAACGAGCAAAGGGGCAGATGCAGGCGAGAGTAAAGACGGCCAGCCATAGACACCGGCGCCATCTTGGGTTGAAATTGTTTGGCTGCAGCTCTCATTACTGACTCTGGTACCTGAAGTCTCCTGATCTCTGAGAGCCACAAAATACAATTTGATGAGTTACATTAAGTCAAATGTTGGCCAGCTGTAGCTTGATGTAATACAGCAGATGGCAGCATTACACAGAAAGTTGAATATTTTAGAATGTGTGGGGACTTATTGTTGGTAGCAGCCACCAGTTTTCACTTGTCGAACTACAGTGTAATTGTACTGACCCCAGTAGATGCTACTTGCTTGTACAATATTTTAAGAGAGAGAGAAAAAAAGTGTGTGTGTGTGCGTGTTTTTGTGTATACTATCATGGTGAGGCAAAGTAAAAGAAAACGTGTTTCTACAATCCAAAGTAACAGGACTGTTCCTGTGATCAACATTAAAACCTTTACTGGACCTGATCAACAAACTCCCACGTTAAAACATGGTGATGATGGTGACTTGTCCAATTGCCTTGAAGTTGGCCTCTAATGTTGTTCGCCCCTCATTCTTCTTTGTCCTTTTCAAAGGCTCTACGTGTCCTGTTATGGTAAATAGGCTTTTCTGCTCTTTCTGAGCACTCAAAGCACTTTACACAACTCGTAGCCACTATGATGCTTGACAGGAGCTTCGATGTTATCAGCTAGTAGTTGGATGACACTGGTCCCTTCTGTGGATCCTTGGGGATCTGGACTGTCTGGCCTTCAGCATCTCCGTTGCTTTCCACTGGCGTGTTTCTTTTGAAACTTGACAGTGGGGCGTTCCACCCAGAAACACTAGGCTGGGCGTCTTGTCGGAGGACCTTCACTCCAAAAGGAATATGTGGCGTTTGTTTGTACCATATGCATGAAGAGCAATCAGGCATCAGTCAGTAATCAGGCGTCACACAAGAGCAGGTGGGAAAAGGACTTTCCATGGCTGATTTACTATGCTAAGGCACTTTTATTTTTTCATTACTGCTCAGAAACAGCAACAAAAAAGTATATAAGACAATCCTAGATATTTAAAAGAGATAATGTTAGATAATGTGAAAAAATATCACAATTCATGCTTGTGCTACTACTTTTTGGTCTGCGCTACAAAACGAGTAACCTTTGTAGCACCGGAGCTATAAACCAACAAAGTTAGGGTACAGCCCTGCATATTTTGTTCAGTGTGCTTGTAACAGGGTCTAGGGGTTTGAACACTTTTTTTTTAACATGAGCAGGAGTGCACACTTACACAGCCAATTCCAGTTTCCAACAATGGCGGCAGCTACTTAGTTTTAATATCACTCTTATTTCTCTTTCTGGGTCGCAAAAAAACCTTTAACATATCTTCAGGTGAGAATGTAGCTGTGTAAACTTCAAATATCTGAGCTAACACATTGTCTTCAAACCCCCGCGGTCTTTCGCTACTTGGGTTAAACATGATATATAAGTCACTTTGATAATTAAAAATGTTATTGTTTGGCTTTTTCGGTGTTTTATTTGTTCGTGAGTAAATCGGTTTGGCTGAGATTCAAATTAAAAATTTAATCTGTATTGATCCCTCGGGTGGGTTCCTGCGGGGTTTTCACACAGCTGAATAAACGTCAAACAGAAAACTAAACAGAAGTGTGAGACGGTCGAGAGTTTATGCCAGCGCCCGGTTATATTTTAGACAGCAAGGAGCAGATGGCCGAGTTTCACTCCACCGAGGGAGCTCGTGACATACTACCCGGCTTTCTTTAGACCGCGAAGGCAGGTCCTCAGGTGGAAGCAGCCTCTGAATTTGGACACCCCCGCTGTTTCCAGGCCGGCCAATAATAACGATGACATTTAACGTATTTTGTCCGATAAATAAAGCCTGTAAAATGTATTTAACCCCCCAACAGCCCTTTTGAATGTCTCCCTAGTATGGCCTCCCACCTCACTCTTGGAGCACTTTTTTGCCACATGTATCGCAAACCATGTCTCAGCTGTTTGTGGAGGTAAAATACATCCGCACAATTACGCTCAGCCATTGTTGTGAGTGCGCACGCCAGGGGCTGCGAGACATTTATACAGCCGTATTTCGCCCATGACTATGAAAGGCGGAAGAGGAAGTAGTTCCTTTGAATGTAGACAATCCGAATGTTATAGTTTCTTTCCACTGTGTTCCTGTTAATGATAAGCTACAAATTTACTCTAAATTACTAAAATATCGATATTTAATGTGAGAATCGATTCTAGAACATAAATGATTGGTATCGGAGGAATCGATATTTCAGGATCGATCCACACATCACTAATTTTCAGTTGCTGATGATAAAGGATTCAGAAAGTTTATTCATGCAGGTCCATATGACAGAGAATATGCGTCTTCTTTTTGTTTTCATATTTTAATTTATATGGTAAATGGTAAATGGCCTGTATTTATATAGCGCTTTACTAGTCCCTAAGGACCCCAAAGCGCTTTACATATCCAGTCATCCACCCATTCACACAGATGTTACGTTTCGGTGTGTCAGTGTTTTGTTTTTGCATGATTTATGTGTTTCCTGTTTTACTTTGAAAGTCTGTGTTATCTTAGTGTTTTCAGTTTACGTTTCCCTGTCTCGTCAGGTCTAATTTGCCCCAGCTGTGTTTCCCTCCTGTTGTCCATTCCCTGATTGCCCTTCTATGTATTTAAGCCTTGTGTTTCAGTGTGTCATGGTCGCGATCTTCCCCCCCGTTGTAAATAGTTTGACGTCTGGTGTTTGGTGATGTAAATAAATGTGGTATTTTGCTCTAAATCTCGTTTTGGGATTATTTTTATTTTCCTTATTTTTATTTTCCTGCGTTGCACCCCGGTTGCCTAGGCCGGGGTGTAACATATGGGGGCTCGTCCGGGATCGCTGAGGGGTCCGAGGACCGCTTCAGCCGTCTGTCTTCGCTGGAGGGTCCGGGATCGCTGGAGGGTCCGAAGGAGGGACAGCTTCGGCCTTCTGTCTTCGCTGGAGGGTCCGAGGACCGCTTCAGCCTCCGTCTGTCTTCGCTGGAGGGCCCGGGGACCGCTCCAGCCTTCATCCGCCTTCGCTGGAGGATCCGAGGGACCGCTCCAGCCTTCTGCAGCTGGTGGGCTGCGTGTCCGTGTGTGCAGCTGGTGGGCTGCGTGTCTATGTGTGCAGCTAGTGAGCTGCTCGTCTGTCTTCGCTGGAGGATCCGAGGGACCGCTCCAGCCTTCATCCGCCTTCGCTGGAGGATCCGAGGGACCGCTCCAGCCTTCTGCAGCTGGTGGGCTGCGTGTCCGTGTGTGCAGCTGGTGGGCTGCGTGTCCGTGTGTGCAGCTGGTGGGCTGCGTGTCCGTGTGTGCAGCTGGTGGGCTGCTCATCCGCCGTCGCTGGAGCGTCCGAGGGACCGCTCCAGCCTTCATCCGCCTCTGCTGGAGGGTCCGGGGGACCGCACCAGCCTCCATCAGCTTCGTCTGCCTTCATCCGCCTTCGCTGGGGGGAGGGTCCGTGGGACCGCCCCAGCCTTTGTCGTCGCTGGAGGGTCCGTGGGACCGCTCCAGCCTTCATCCGCCTTCGCTGGAGGGTCCGAGGGACCGCTCCAGCCTTCGTCGTCTGCTGGAGGGTCAGTGGGACCGCTCCAGCCTCCATCAGCTTCGTCTGCCTTCGTTTCAGCCTTCGTTTGTCTGAATCAAACTTTTCACTTGGGGTTACATGTTTGATTTTTGGGTAGGGGGAAATGTTACGTTTCGGTGTGTCAGTGTTTTGTTTTTGCATGATTTATGTGTTTCCTGTTTTACTTTGAAAGTCTGTGTTATCTTAGTGTTTTCAGTTTACGTTTCCCTGTCTCGTCAGGTCTAATTTGCCCCAGCTGTGTTTCCCTCCTGTTGTCCATTCCCTGATTGCCCTTCTATGTATTTAAGCCTTGTGTTTCAGTGTGTCATGGTCGCGATCTTCCCCCCCGTTGTAAATAGTTTGACGTCTGGTGTTTGGTGATGTAAATAAATGTGGTATTTTGCTTTAAATCTCGTTTTGGGATTATTTTTATTTTCCTTATTTTTATTTTCCTGCGTTGCACCCCGGTTGCCTAGGCCGGGGTGTAACACAGACATTCACACACTGGTGATGGCAGCTACATTGTAGCCACAGCCACTCTGGGGCGCACTGACTGATTTATATTTAATTGTGTTGTGTTTGCAGTGTTTTGTGTTGTTTCACTTTAAATTTGTTTAAAAGGAAAAAGCTGCAAATTTAAATAGTTAAAAGCTGAAATGTGAATAGTTGGTTTTTGTATTATATGATTTATTTATTACATTTTATGTGGCGTAAATAAATAAAAGTATATTTACGGTGGCCCCTACAGACAAAACACATACAAACTTCAAAACACGTACAAAACACAACAGAAGCGCTCCAGGATGCTAGGGGGCAGCGTTGAGCCAGGAAGTACCAACGACTGGATTTGGTGTGTGGTAGTAACAGGTAAATGAACATTTTTTTTTTAATTATTTGAATATATATGAGTGCCTGTGTATAAATACACAAACAATACACACATGCTTTCAATTGTGTAATTTAAGTGATCTAGTAGCTCTGCTTTGGAAGTTCAGTTAACGCTAGAAATGTGTTTTTTGAGTGTTTTGTCTCTAGGGGCCACCGTATATATTTATATATAAACATATATAAATAAATCCACTTTTTTTTTTTACATTAGTAATTCCTTTTGTGCATAATTTTATATTATTGTTAATAATAAATTAATTAAAGCAACAAAACAACCTAAAGAGCCGGTTCAGCCACCCAGTGGAAACCCAAACAAAACACACATTCAGAGGCTCTAATGTCTGTGTCTCAATTTCGCGGCCCATGTCACCTCTACTGGTGGCCCGCATAATGACATGAAGAAATATTTTTAAAAATTATTCACTAAAAATGATTTAATATGAAGGCAACAGGCAGAGTGTTACAGGCATCGCCCTAAAGCCTGATGGGCAGTGTAGTCCGAGCTGCAGGGAGGATGGACCCGTGATGTGTCTGTGAGTGAGGGAGAAAAAGGAAAAGTAGGAGCTGTCACTGAGCAGAAACGGGAGCTGGAAGCATGTAAATATAATAATAACCACTGCAGCCAAGAAGAGAGCCTGACGAGCCCAGCTGTGAGTAAGCTGTTAAGACTCAACTGTACGCTGAGTTCATGTTTTCCTCTGAAACAATAAGTCCCGTTGCAGCAGCCTTTCAACGCCTCTCTCTGTCTCTGCTAGCAAAGTGACCCAGACAACAAAGTAAAGCTAGTTTTCAGCTACGAGCCGACACGAACCCGACGTATTAGCCAGAGGTCCCTTTACTACGCTTCGGAGCCGCGGACCTGTGTTATATACGCGCTGAAAAGTTTTCTATACGAGATCGCTGCAAAAAGTGCAGCCTTACCTAATGTCCACCTACTGTTACTCATTTATATTATGATTTGAATCTAGCTGGTGTTGGTGTGGAGAGTAGCCTTCAGTAATAGTAATAAATCACATTCATGTAGCTGTAAAAAGCATGATCATATATTAAGTAATCCAAAGTAATCAGGATACGTTACAAAATACATTTTGGGACATGTAATCTGTAGTGGAATACATTTTAAAAGTAACCTTCCATACACTGTCTCTGTGACTGTTGTCTTGAAATAGCCCGCGCGCTAGCCCCAGACATGACGTCACATTTTTGAACTCTATTGAAAAACTGCAGGAGTTCTTAATTTTAGCCCAAGGTGTTTCACATTCATGTGTAATTTCTTGCTATCGTTACAAAGGAGAGGAGGAGTGCGCAGTTAACACACAGCAGATACATTACCTGGAAACAGTGCAGTAAATAATAATAATAATAATACATTTTATTTAAATAGCGCCTTTCAAAGCACCCAAGGACACTGTACAACAGATAAAAACTGGAAATATACACAATGATAAAAATAGAAGATAAAAGTTAAAACATACAGAAATTTAAGAATAGGCAATTTTAAACAGATGAGTTTTGAGGGTGGACTTAAAAAGAGAGAATGAACTAATATTTCTGAGGTCCGGGGGTAGGGAATTCCAAAGTCGAGGGGCAGAGCAACTAAAGGCCCTCCCTCCCATTGTGATCAGACGAGCAGAGGGAACAGAGAGAGAAAGAGAAGATGAAGATCTGAGGCAGCGGGATGGGAGCTTCATCTGTAATAAGTCAGAGAGGTACGGTGGAGAGAGAGAATGAATAGCCTTGAATGTATACAGAATTATTTTAAAATGGATGCGAAATTTGACCGGGAGCCAGTGAAGTTGCTTCAGGATTGGGGAGATGTGGTGGGTAGAAGAAGTCCTAGTAATAATACGGGCAGCAGAGTTCTGGACACGTTGGAGCTTGTTGATAGATTTTTGTGTGAGGCCAAATAATAATGAGTTGCAGTAGTCAATTCTAGAGATAACAAGATTATGGATGAGAATGGCAGTGGCGTGAGGTGTGAGGAAGGGGCGGAGGCGATTAATGTTACGGAGTTGGAAATATGCTGCACGTGTAATATTATTGATATGTGAGTTAAAGGATAATGTGCTATCGAGAATGACACCCAAGCTTTTCACAGAGGGAGAGATAGGGACCAGCGAGTTATTGATGGTGAGAGAGAAATTGTTAATTCTGGATAGCAGTCGTTTAGTGCCAACCAGAAGAAGTTCCGATTTATTGCTGTTGAGTTTAAGAAAGTTGGAGGAGAACCAAGAATTAAGTTGAGCTAGACAGAGGATGAGGGAGGGTGGAGGAAGAGTAGAGTCAGGTTTGGTAGAGAGATAGAGCTGGGTGTCATCGGCGTAGCAGTGGAACTGAATATTATAATTACGAAAAATATGTCAGAGTGGAAGAAGGTAGATGATGAAAAGAAGGGGCCCGAGGACAGATCCCTGGGGCACCCCAGTGGATAAAGGAGAAAGCTGAGAAGTGAAGGATTTTAATTGAATGAACTGAGTGCGGTCAGATAGGTATGATTTAAACCAGGCTAGTGGAGTGTGAGAGAGACCAATAGAAGCTAATCTGCTAAGGAGAATGGGATGAGAGATGGTGTCAAAAGCTGCACTCAGATCAAGAAGGATAAGGATGGAGAGGAGACCAGAATCAGCTGCTATAAGAAGGTCGTTTGTTATTTTTATAAGAGCAGTTTCAGTGCTATGTAGAGGACGAAAGCCAGACTGGAACTGTTCGTAAAGGTTATTATCAGTTAGGTGAAGATGGACTTGTGAAGCAACTATTTTTTCAAGGATTTTTGAGAGAAATGGTAGATTGGAGATAGGACGAAAATTATTAAAGTTGTTGGGATCTAGACCAGTTTTTTTCAGAATTGGGGTAATAGCAGCAACTTTGAAGGAAGCAGGAACAGTTCCAGTGGTGAGTGAAGAGTGAATAATAGCAGATATGAGGGGAAGGAGAGGGAGTAAGCAGGCTTTGACGAGGACAGTGGGGATAGGATTGAGCTGGCAGGTAGAAGGCTTTGATTTATGGATGAGATCAGCAATATCAGCTAAGGATGGAAGTTGAAAAACAGAGAGGAAGTGAGAAGGGGGAGAAGTTAGGACAGAGAAGCTACATTGAGCATTAGGGTCCAGGTCTAAGTGTATTTTATGAATTTTATCAATAAAGAATAGCATTAGAGCATCACAGAAGTTAGATGAATAGAGATGAGCAGGGAGAGAATCAGGTGGCCTGTTAAAAGAGTTGAATAGTGAGAAAAGGGTCTTGGTAGAGTTCTCACTTGAGCAGACAATAGCAGAGTAATAAGCAGATTTGGTTTGACTAATACATTCCTGGTAAAACAGAACGTGGTTATTAAACATATCCTTATGAATAGTAAGGCCAGTTTTCTTATAGAGACGTTCAAGCTGTCGGCCTTTAGCTTTCAGTAGCCGGAGTTCAGGGGTGTACCAGGGTGCAGAGCGAGAAAAAAGTACAGTTCTGGTTTTTTGTGGAGCCAGGGAATTTAAAATACTACTAAGGCTATGATTATAAAAAAGTACCAGGTCCTCTTGAATAGCTAAGTTGTTAGAAGACAAGCAGCTAGAAAAAGCAGAGGAAAGGATATCAAGATTTATATTCTTGATATTCCGGAAAGAGATAATACGGGGATTGTTAATTACAGAGAGGGTCATGTGAACATTAAAGGAGAGAAGTAGATGGTCCGAAATTAGCAGTTCGTCAGCTGTACAGATGGAGGGGGTAAGTCCAGAACAGCAGACTAGGTCCAAAGTGTGGCCCTTAATGTGGGTAGGGAAGTTTATGTATTGTTTAAGGCTGAAGCTATCAAGGCAGGATAGAAGGTCCTTGGTAAGAGGATGGTCGCAGTTATCCACGTGACAAAGACACGAGACAAAGCTACAGGAAGTGATCAACATCAGCCATCACTGGCCATCACTGACCTGCTGAGAGGCTGTTTAGTGTCAGACTGCAGGGCTGCACCGCCTCCTCTGTCAGCTGTTGCTTCATTCATTCACACAAACTGACCTCCTTATTTACCCTACAAGCTTTGAAAGCTGCCGCTTGTTTCCACCTAGAAAAGCAGAAAAGGTCGTTCCTGCTTCCCACTCAGTCAACTTTTTTTTACCATCTTTTATGTTCTTTGATAAACCTGTCTCTATCCTCCGCAGCACAGCCATTTTTCCTTATCCTTCTTTCTCCTTCCCTTTGTTAGGAAAAAAGGAGCTAGCCCTGCAGCTTTTAAAAGATGTTTCTCACACGGTCTTTCCTGCCGCCTCCTCCATTTGCTCTGCCCATCGGTGGCCATGCCAACAGCTTCAGGCCTGTTTTCTTTTCTTCAGCTTGTGCTTCTGTCGACTTAAAAGGAAGGCTGAAAATCATCAAACTGGCTGCTTTTAATGTTTGCTGTCACCAGCAGGAGCAGAGGTTTGGCTTTAAGGACGGATGGAGGAGAGGTGGCAAGCACCAAAGAGCAAAGATGTGAGTGTCTGTCAAGGTTTTTTATAATGAGTTACAGCGGGGCCACACCGGGAGTGACACAGACCGACACGCAAGAAACAAACACCGCCGTGAAGCGTTCAAAGACGCTGTGAAGCAGACGAGACTGTTATCTCCTCAGAGGGTTGCTCGCTCTCACCCGCTGCTGGCTGAACAGGAAATTACACCGTGAGGTCACAGCAGGCTGGAAGCTCCCATGGGTCAGAAAACAGGGAAGGTGAGACGAGGAGACAATTATCATTGGTGAAACAGAAAATCTTTGGAGCCTTGAGATGTTCAGAGAAATCACTTCTCTGTGTGACAGAAATATGTTTTTCCTTTAGTTATAGGACGTAGTTCACAGCTGCTGTTGGACTTGATGGACTCTGGTATTGTGGCGCTCAGAGCTCTCAGGGCTGATCTCCTGTCGGGGATTATACTCATCAGTTTGACCTTGTTGTCATTTTATTCCTTTTTTATTTACTGGTGGATTTAAGTATGGAGTAGCAGTATTTGCAGAAGTAAATAGGCTCAAGTACTCAAACACACCGCCGTTTGAGTACTTGAATGGGAGAGAGACAGACACTGTCCAGTTCTGTGAGAGTGTAGCGTTTTGGGAGTGCTGATGTAAAATTACTGTGGTTACAGCGTCACATGTCCTCGTATCTGCTCTAATCTTTAGTCTCTCGTCCAGTGTTTCCCCTGTCTGTTTATTCGTAGCTGATATCCACTAATATATGGTAAATACTGGATTCTATACAAGAGTTTCACCAAATTTGGAGCGGAGACTTCTTGGATAGTCTGTTTGCAGACGGCTTTACGGCTCCAACAGCACACACAATTAGCTAAGGTGAAGCCTAGCAGGCAGCTAGCAGCTACCGCTGTCTGTGTCACCATCCACCTGTCGGTCAAAGAGGTCATGACCCTAACAGCACCCCTACAGACCAAAACAGTGTTTAGTAGCAGGCCGTTAATGTCTGCTGTGATGCTGGAGACTTTAACATGGGGACAGACTCATTGGTAGAGACAGCTACATGTGGCCACTGAAGGAACTGCAGTTTTTGGCAATTAGATGCCAATTGAATGTCTTCGTCTCCTATTTTTACTCAATCTTTTAACTTCACTCTATGCATCAGCTTGTAGTTTATACAGCCTGGTAATGAGACAAGCATTCAAGATAAACACACTCACATCATGAGCATCGTTATTTGGGGCTCCTTGACAGTCGAGACTGGACCTGGAATGCTAAAAGCTGAAGCTGAACACACCACTCAGTCTGTCAGGTGAGGCGATTCTTTCAGTGGCTGATGTAGCTGCAAGGTAAATGTGAGCACATCAAGGTGACTGAAAGTGGCTGGAGGACATCCACAGATAGAGGTGGCAGACTGACACATGGCAAGAACACAGACACACACAGGAACATGTTGTGGGGCATAAACCAGAATACAGACTCACACATGGTGGGGTTTGTTATTTTAGAATAAAGGCTTTGATTCCATAGCCTTCTGCTTCATCGATGGGAACCTCACAGTTGGAGAAACAGAGAGGAGAAAGAATGGGATGGAAGGCAGTTAAAAGGATCATTCAGTGGATAAAAAAGGATGGATGAATAGGAAAGCTCAACTCCACTGATGAAACGATGATCACCGAGATGGACGAACTTACAGTTTCATGCTTGGGGTGAAGCAGTTAAACTGTTTGGAGGATCACTGAGAAGACTCGGCAGTTCATCCAGGCTGCAAATGGACTGTGTGTGTGTCTGTGTGTGTCTGTGTGCGTTGGCGTAGTACTCCTCTAACAGTATTTTCACTACTTTTCTGTAATTTTTCCTCATGTTTATGCTAAATACCTAAAAATGAAGGTGACAATCAAGTTGTCAAAGCTGAAAATATCTGTAGGTACTGAAGCATTTCTTTTAATCTACCGCCGTCACTGCTGTTAGAGAGTTCTCCCACAGGCTTCTCTGTTAAAATATTTTAGGCTTTTGTGTTTGATATCAGCTCTAGTTTAAATACAATGCCCATTTCTGCTGCCTGTCTTGGTTTGGGACTCAGGGGCATCGGTTTAGCCCAGATCTCCTGCTCCGAAGCCCCCTCCTCCAGCTCCTCTGAGGGGATACCGAGGTGTTCCAAAACAGTCAGTCAGATGACTGAACCGCTGGTTAGGAGCCAAACCAGGTGCAATTAAAAAGACTTCTGTGAAAAAAAAGTCAACCTCGTCCAAAGCTCCGGGGCCCCACACTGAACCAGACCTGAATGAGCCTCGTTCTCCGTCGTCCTCTGGAGTTCCCATCAAGCCTTAGCTGTCTGATCCTCAGCTCGTCAAACTGGCGAAATACAGTACAACTGGTTTCCCCAGTAAACACGCCGCCTGTTAAATGTTCAGAACAAAGTCTGTGTGTATGTTGACTCGCAGAGCAGAGCATTGTGCATCTCCTGTGAGGTGTGTGTGTGTGTGTGTGTGTGTGTGTGTGTGTGTGTGTGTGTGTGTGTGTGTGTGTGTGTGTGTGTGTGTGTAGGCCAAAGAGCTTTCACGGAGCTGCAGCTAATAAAGGTTAAATGAAAAGATTAGAACAGGCTGAGAAGCTGAAACAAGGCGACCGGGGGAGGTCGGTGGCAGCGACGAAGAAGGCACGCTCCTCCTCCTCCTCCTGTCCACTGTGATGATGTTATTTTTTTAAAGCAGTGAAAGCTCATTATTGACGCAATATCAACTCCATTATAGATTTAAGAAATCCTTCTGCTTAACCGGGCCATCAATCATGCTCAACAGTGAAACATTCTTTACAGCAGCTGCACTCAGAGCCTCAGGCACAGGTTTTAAAAGGCTGATTGGATTTTATTTATTGGCACCACCATGGAGCTTTTCAGCCATGTGGGCGAGCCTAACAGGCTTGCAGGTTTGTTTGGTAATTAGCAGACTTTTTTTTAAAACTGGCAGTTTGACTTTAATTCTCATTTTGCATATTGAGTAAAAAAAGATCAACCGTGAGAGCAGAAGAAGAAGAAATCAGCATCAGGTCTATATTCCTTCCAGTTGTTATATCAGTACTAAAACAAGAGCCTTTATCAGTTTAGGTTATAAGTTTCTTGCTTTGATAAAAAGATTTGAAGTCAAATCATCAAAATGTTTCCCTAATCAGACTCTTCTTCAGCTGTTCTTGTCCAAACAGAGCAGAACTGAGTCATGTTCCTGTAAATCTCACTCTGCTCGTTACATAAAGGCGCATTAAAGGGAACAAAAGAGCAATTTTCACCCTCGATCTCTGCCAAATGACATGAAAGATAAACTCTGTCCTCCTCTGAACCGTCAGCTCTCTGCTCCAAAAGGTAATGAACCAATTAGGTAGGAGGCTGACCTGGGACGACTGCTCCCGCATCAGCTCTAATTCAGTCGGTTGTGGCTCCGAAGCTTCCAGTTAGTTTCACTTCTTTGATGTTTGAAACAGGAAAAGAAAAAGAAAAAAAAAAAAAAAATATATATATATATATATATATATATATATATATATATATATATATATATATATATCGGACATTTTCTTTTTTCAGCTGCACGAGGATGAGGTGGTGACTCCTGTTAGCCACCAGCAGATTTCCGGTGACCTGCACAGCCGTGACAATTTTCCCTTTGAAGATCATTTTTCCATTAGAACGAGGAGGTGCAGAGGTGACAGTCATTACACAATGCTGATGAAAGTTGTGCGAGGCGTTTAATCATGCTGCATTGGTTCCACATGAAGATACAGCAGGCAGACTTATGCACAGAACTAATGTTTTTATGATAACAAAGGGAGAACAAACCTCTTCAGATAAGAAGCTGAAGGCAAAATTACTCCCGAGTTGCTTCTTGGAAACTCAGAGGAGTGAGTCACACCTGCAGACATTCAGCTGGCCCAACCATCAACTAGTAGGCTTGGCAAACCCCCAAAATTTACCCCCCAGCAAGACTGTCCTATGTCGGTAATAATTATTAACTTCTTCTTTATTGGATTTTAAAATCTTATTTGGTTTTCATGTGTACCCATTTTCAATAAAATCAACTTCAATAGCAGGAAATAACTAGGCATAGATTCTTTTCTCTCTCTCCTTTTTGCCACATTTACAAGTAACCTATATTTGACAGCCCATATGGCCACCCCTATGGAAACATTCTGGAAGCACCCCTGGCCACAGCGCATCTTTGGCCAGTCCCCCCCCCACCTCCAGTCGGTCTCTCTGGTGGCTGCTCCTGCCTAAGCCTTGCTCTGCTGGAGGTTTCTTCCTGTTAATAGCTACAAGTATTTAAATAACACATTTTTCCTCCCCACTTTCACCAAGCATCTGCTCACAGGGGGTCGTCTGATTGGTGGGGTTTTCTCTGTAGAACTGTTGTCTTTACCTTACATTATCAAGCCCATGGGGTGACTCTCGTTATGACTTGGTGCTGTATGAAACGAAAGTGAAAGGCCATAGATTTATTCAATGCATTTACAGAGACTTGTACCCGACCAGAAGTCAAAGGGAGTTTTCCCCTGCTAGCTCTCTTTTTTTTTTGTCTGTCCCATTTGGATCTTTAGCCGTCAGAATTGTTGTCTGAAGGCAGAAAGATGCCAAACAGATTTACTTCACCAAGTGGATCATCATGGCCTTGCCATATTGGTCCATTTGATTGACCTTTATTATTATTATGTATTTATTTTATTTTCGTTTTTTAAAGACGGGACAGACATGACTGGGGGATAGGACAGGGAGAAAGAATGAAAGAAAGAGAGGGAGAGAAAGAAAAAGAGAGGAGGGGAGAAGAGACGGTGAGAAAGGGGGAAGAAAGAAAGAAAAACAAACACCTGGATCACCTGTGTGGAGAAAAAAAACCAGAAGAGAAAACAAACAACAAAGAGCAACATAATAAAAACAACACCATCACAATAAACTAGCTAACAGTAGATAACAGTAGATAACAGTAGATAACAGTAGATACTTTTTTAATTTCACCTGTTGAGAATGAAAAAAGAAAACAAGCCGAAGAAAACAAGAGCAACATAACCAACAACATCACAATGATATATGGGAATATGACAGTAAATACTAAATGTTAAACATTATTGTGCAGCACATAAGATCAACAGAACACAGTGTGCTTTGAGGTAGGAGCCAAAAAGGGTGTAGTTTGTGGGTGTGATCACCCGTGTGTACACCTGTGAGCATGGACGCGCTTGTTTTTAAAAGGTTCCTTCATGTAATGATCTGCTAGAGGGTGTGGGGGGGCCACAGCCCCGTCCTCCAGGGCATGAAGCAGGTATGGAGGATTCCTCATCCACAACTAAACAAACACGTCAAAAACAAAGACCGTGTCTTCAACTCTCTGAGGAAGGTCCCTGAAGGTGACCTGATGATCAGGGATGAAATAGAGGGTGTATTTAACCACCAAGGCGCTGTCCTTCCCCCCACGCAAACCCGCCTCTGGCAGGGGGTTATAGTTGGCGTATTCTTCTGGAGTGTCAAAGAGCATCTTTATGATTGATGGGGTCTAGAGCCACCTTCCACCACCTGGTTGATTTGGGAAAACATCCTCCAGGAAGAAGTACACATGACCAACAGCAATACCTAAAAGATCCACGATGATAGAGCCCAGCAGAAGTGAGAATCCCGTTAACACCCAGGGCAGGAAGGGTGCCTGAACGTTGAGCAGGCCAAAGAAGTTGATGCGAACATTCGGGTTCCGTCGACTCCACACGTACACCAGCATGATGGTGGAGGCCTGGCCCAGGAACACCAGACTCACAAAAGTGCCAAATATAGTCATCAGAAGTCCACCAAAGAGAAACATGAAGACCCCTCCTGCAATCTGAACAATTGATGAAGGAGATTGCTTAGTTGGAGATTGGTTAGGTCATAACTCTGCCGGTCTGAAAACTCACTGTTATACACTCAGACCAGCTGGATACAGTGGGTGGTGAGAGGGAGGTCTGAACCTGATCACCTGGTTCGTTTGGTTCATTGACTTCATTAAAATGTGATTCAGTATTTGGACTTTGTGACTTGTGGCCTCTGTTTAGGACCTCTGCTCATGATACCACTGTGAGGTGGAAGAGTTCACTGTGAAGACAAACATATAAAACTGACAGACTGAAAGAAGACAAAGATTGTGTTTTCATGAGAAGAGAAATATGAATACTTTTATACTCGAGGGAAAGATCCCACAGTGCTGCGTGGTCAAGATTTTATTTTCTGAACAAGGTCAGGTTGTTCTTTCCTGCCGCGCTGGATGTGTGTTTGTGTTTGTTGTGGCGCTCTCGTGTACTTTGTGTATCTGGTCTTTGTTGCTCGTGCATTAATGTGATGGGTTCACTCCCAGCTGGTCCATTAGCACGGCAGCGATGAGGCTCTCTTTAAAACTCTGATAACACACAGCTGTCCATCAAAGTGCCCGAGCACAATTAACAGCTGCGTGCACATTAACGAGCTGATGCATTCACAGGGTAATACAATCAGAGATCCCTCCGTGAAAGGTAATGAGTCGAATCAGTGTTATTAGTCCCTTTGTCCCAGTCAGGAACACATTAGCACAGCCACGAACACTAACCTGCAAAATGAGGAAACACGTGTGCACACAGAAAGAAAAAAACTGCAGGTAATAAAAAGGACTTTAAAATTATTTTGTTTTAGGAGCTGAAACTTTCACATGACTTTACATTACACTGAAAGATATATAAGGTAAAATGTTTAACACTACAATGCAAAAAAAGTGCATTATTGAAAGCATGGCCATAGCTGCTGTCTGTCTGCTAGGCTTCACCTCAGCTAATCTGAATCACTGAGTCGGACCTCTGGACCACGTGTGTGCTTTTTGGACCTTTTTAAAGAATGTTAATAATGCCCAATAATGACTCATGTGCGTCTAATTGTACTAACAGACAATCCAAGAAGTCTTGGGTTTAGTTTGGGTGAAATTCTAGGATTTTGTTTAGATGTTACTGAACACACATGTATGTGTCTGTGCGAGGAACCAGGACTCAAGAGGCAAGACAAGAACTCAAAAACTGCTTTATTGCAGGTGATGTTCCAAAATCACAAAAATATAAAAAAACGGAAAGCTGGAGCTAGGAATGCAAAAGATTTGAAAACCAGGGAGGACGTGACTCCAGAAAACACAGCACAAAGAACACCTAGCAGTGACAGGAGACAGCGGGAGACAGCGACAGTGAATACAAGGCAGGTGATGAAGGAGGGATAACGAGCCACAGGAAGACAAACCTGACATAGACGGAAGGTTAACAAACATGGAGACGTGACTATCAACAGTGGTGGGGAGTAACGGTATACATGTACCGCCATTACGTATTTAAAATAAAAAATGTGAGTAACTGTATCCGTTACAGTTACAGTTTAAAAAGGTGGTATTCAGAAAACAGTTACTTTGTGTTGTTACTACCCCCACAGCAACAGAGAGGCTCGGCGGAGCGATAAAAGACTGAACTGTGTCACTATTATTGTTGAATAGATTTTTTGTACCTTACTATACTATATATATATAGTATATATTAGGGGTGCAACGATACACAAAATTCACGGTTCGGTTCGATACTTTGGTGTCACGGTTCGATATTTTTTCGATACAAAAAAATGTTTATGCCTTTTTAATTTGTCATTTATTAAAATTATAAATATATATTTTAACTCAAAAGTACAGTTTTTAAATTTAACCCTAACCCTTGTGCGTGTTTTTTATTTTGACAGCGAATGCGCACCTGCGGACCACTTATGTGCAGCCCTGGTTATTTAGCTCGTCACATTGCAGCCACAGAAATTCTTTTGTCCATGAAACCATAAAGCTGCACTTTCTTTTTGCCTTATAGTCTGATTTGTCATAACTTCTCCGTTTTGTGGTAAGCTTTTCTTTGGCTGTCACTTCTTCACCCTGACCTGTCTTATTTGGCTCAGCAGAACTGAAATATATATCCTGCTGCTTTTACACACGTACTCACATAAGCTCAGCGATTCTCTGCGCGATCAACCTCTCACATGTTTAAGCTGCGGGAGATTTCACTTGTCATGTTTGCATAGTAAGCTAACGATTAATAAGACGATGTCAGAGGAATTGGTGCACAAATTATCATCACTCACAGATCAGTGCTGTCGCTCTCTATACACAGTTCGCACGATTGCAAAGTGAAAGCAAAAAAACAAGCGCAAATTCAAACGCGATTTCAATATGTCACATATTGACAGTGGCTCACCGATGCCAATGACATAATTACCCAGCTACATTTCCGAAAGAATGCAAAAGCATTGACATATATTTTTCCTTCCTACAATAGCCCGACGGGCAGGGCAGAGATAGATTTTGGTAGCCCCACTGAAAAAATCGCTAGCCCCGGGACGTCGGGCTAGCGATTTTGCGAGCCCTGTATCTGATGGAGGAATCACTCATCTTTGGAAAAGAGAGTTTATTACAGAGAAATGTCTCTTTCCAAAATAAAAGCTATACTATCCGCTTCTTCTGGGCTATATTCTCAGCAGCATAAGGAGAATCATCTGCTAACAGCTGTCTAAATGACTCGGCTAAAGTTAGTAGCATGCTTGTTGTTTTTGTCTTTGCACTAGGATGATGTCGGCGTAAATGTGCAGTCATATTCGTTGTGTTCCCACTAGTGCTTTCAGGTTAATCTCGTTGAAATGACCTTAACGCCACAACACGGCAAATCTCCGTTAACGAGCTACCGCCGATCGCCCCGTGCATGGGGCTAGACGGCCAACACGTTAACGAGCTAACTGCGCTAACACACTAGTTCCCACCCATGTAATTGAGCATTGCATGGCACATCCAACATACTGTTTTACTTTAGTCCATGACTCGCTTACCTTCAGGGTCATACGTCACATGAAAACCAAAATAATTCCAAACGCCAGATCTGAATGAGGGTGGGGGAGGTCCATGTTGCAAGGAGAGCTTAACTTCTGTCTCGCTAGCTTGCCCTGCGCTCTTCCTCCTGACTATGCTGTCTGTGTTGAGCGCTCAGTGGATCTGCGCTCGACAGTGCAGCCTAGGCGGAGTAGTCGAACGCAGATTCACTGAGCGCTCAACACAGACAGCATCGTCAGAAGGAAAGTTGATAAAATAAATAACAAATGTTGTATTGTTCGATACATATGCGTACCGAACCGAAAGCACTGTATCGAACGGTTCGATATCGATACGAATATCGTTGCACCCCTAGTATATATACTATACTATAACTTTAGCGAGGATCAGGAGATGAATCATTTACGCTGCATTACGCATGTCGTCTGCAGTCGAGTCTCTCATGTTCGCTCTGTTTACGTAGCTCTGGTAGCTCGGTAATTTTGGACAACAGGCTGTTGACAGAGTTACGTTAAAGTTTGAAAGGTTAAAACAATGCTTCTGTAGTTGTGTCGAACTGTATGCACTTGTGGGAGTTACATGGTACATAGAAGTTACTCTGTCTTTTACAGACAGCAAGATGCAGACTATAGACTAATTAACTTCAGCATAGCTTCCCGTCACTCATTAACTTAGCTGAAACTCCCCACATGGATTTGGTCAACCAAACAGAAAACAGTGTTGCTGCTGCTGAGCCATCTCTTGGTCCTGTGTGGAAGCATTTTACAGTCAGTGCTGCAGATGAAACCAAACTGATATGTAATGTGTGCAAAAGTCAGATCAGCCGAGGCAGAGATAACATCTGTCAACATCTGTTATGCATAATCACATGCACTTAAAGCATCTGTCTGCCAACCCCCTGCCATAAGCACAGATCCCCCCCACCAGCACCACTACTAAAGAATACTTACACTATAATGTTAATTAGAAGTGTAACGCAAAAAAAAAAAAGGATTTTTACGCCTGTTTTGAATTTTACTCGAATACAAATACAAATACTTTCCCCCCTGTGTGTCCTGTGTCCTGTGTGCAGTGTTTCTTCCCCTTTTCTTGTTAGCTCTGATTTCTCCCAGCTGAGTTTCTCTCCCATTCCCCGATGGCTCCAGTGTGTGCCCTGTGTTTTGCTCGCTCTTTGTCGTGTTGTACGTGTTCATGCTGTGCGTTTGTCTTGTTTGGCTGTTAGTTTCCTCGTGTTTAGTTTCCAGTTTCCGTGTTTCGCAGATCTTTGCAGCAAACCTTGTGTTTCTGTGTTGTTTTCTGTGAGGTTGTGTTGTAAAGCACAGTAGTCAGCCTGAATAGTGACTTTCAGCTTCTGACAAACCTGATTTACTGCTGTGTTTAAATGTGTGTGTTGTATGTCTTACTTTACATCTGCAGGTCAGTTCCTGTTATACAGCAGATCCTGACCTTAACGCTGCAAACATCTGTCAACATGCTTTTCACTGCCCTAAAGTCTTACTTTGCAGGCCAGAGGTCAGGGTCTACTATAACTTTATTCTGAGCGCCTCATCTATGAGTGCACGTCTGAGAAATCAGTTTCCTGTCCGGCTACAGCTAACCAACTTAGAATTCCATTTTTATCCTGTGAACAATATTTCTGTCATGTACATGTTTAGTTAGTTTTTAGGAAAATAAAGATGTAATCAAAAGTCTATTTAGTGTTTTTTGTGAGCGTGCAGCTCTTCACTTCCCTGCAGCTGTCTTCTTATTGCACCTTCCTGTTTCCTTGCATGTGCGTCCAAATGGCCTTCCACTATTGACCATATGTTCCTGCACAGTCTGCGTCCGGTCTGCCCTCTGTAATGCTTCTGCACACGGCCAGCTACTGAGTTATTCTGGCATAATTGTGTTAATAAGGTATTCAGTTTGCACTCCTCTACATGCCTCGTTAGCAGACATGCAGCTGGAGCATCAGATAGGACGTGGACAAGATAGAGTGGAGGTCTAGTTTTATCTCATGTCAACAGCACCATCAGCTGCTGAAGTGTTTTTTTTATCTGAATTGGGATCAATTAAAGACCTGATACTCAGAGATTCTTCAGTTTCTGTGTAGAGGCATTCTCAGGCTGTCAAGAGACTTACGGTTGCAGGTTCAATTAATGTTGCTCTGGAGATTCATTGGATATCAAGTGCTTTCAATACACTGCACGCGTAATTACATCATGATCACAGAAACAAGGCGGTCACACTTTTTCTCCTCTCCTCCTCACCCTTATCTTCCCTGCTTAGCCTCTTGTGTCCTTGTCTAGTCTGGTGTGCATTACTTTCCCTGGAACACTCTCTCACAGTCGTTCTCTAAAACCTAAAGAAAATTATGGATTTGATCAACTGGTCTCTGAATGCTATTGACACCCTTTTCTCAACGAGAAGTCTGGGCTCGGGAGAGCCTGAGTGCCCTGGAGGGACTTTCCCTGCCGGATACACGATGGACGGGTGGCAGACATGGAGGATCGTGTGCCTGGCGGGACTGTCGACCGAGGACGCTGAAGATATCTACCTATTCGGAACCATGATAACAGGGTTCTGGCTGATCGGAGCTGGCTTGGCCCTGGCTTATCGGAGAATTAAGAAAGCGGAACCGGCATGAGTATAGGTCTCTTTTTTTCCTCTTGTACTTTCCCATTGTAGTGTATATTTCAGTGTTTTTTCTGTAACGCTACCGATCTCCGACCTGTATCCCCATGTGATGTCTGTGTTGTGTGTGTAAGGTCGGGGGGTCCCATTTCACAGCAGGACAACCTGCACGTGGCGAATAAAGCCTTGATTGATTGACATTAAAAATCTGAAGGTTTTATTTTGTGTGAGGCACTGCTGTCCACTGGGAGCACTGTGAATTTGGCCACAGCCTTACCTTTATAGCAAATGCTTTTATTTTGTAGTTCCTGTTACACTGGGCCAATGGTGTAAAGATCTCAGAACACCTGTTCAACCAGTAATATTAACTTTGATCTGGCGACAGGCTGCACTTACCACGTCTGCTTTATTGCGCTGTGGGCAGATACACATCTTTCAGAAGCATTCATCTCCCACCTTATTTGCAACAGTCTTGCATTTAACTGTTTTTTATGTTCTTTATAGATTTGTATCAACATTTCAGCATCTAATAATGTCTCTCACTGGAGTAGACCACACTCATAGGGATCATTTTGTGCAGAAGAAGAGTCGCGTGATATATGAGACATCCATGTATTAAAAAGCAGAGCGCCATAACCGAGATATCTGCCATCTCGTTAGAGTCAGTTTCCCCCTAAAAGCTTAAACCTAGAGGATGTGCATTGAGGTGATTGTTGTTGTAATTTGGCTCTATATTAATAAAACTTAATTGAAGTGAATGTTAAGAAGCCACATTTTTCAGCTTCCTCATTATCATGTGAGAGCAGCAAAACAGTAGTCATGTAGTCATTACTGATGATGTAATGACAAAGTAAAAATAACTTGCTGTTTTAACCTTTATACACTGCTCATATTTTATGTCTTCAACGTAAGGTTTGTATGTATTCAAGTGTATCCACCAAATGCTGACCCACAGTTCAAAATTTTATTTCATATTTGTGACTGGAGGATTATTTCTTTGCTGTAGCAATTCTTCCAGGCAATGAATCTTACACAGTTGAAAAGCTGGGTCACCTCCCCTTGAATGGTGCCACATTTGTAAGGAAAATGCTTTTGTAGGTTGAGCAGCACAGTGGGTTGTGAAAAATTTGCCAAATCTTGTCTGCCAGTGTCAAACAGCTTATTTTGCTACTTAGTCTTGTTTGGGGCTCCTGGTACCCCTGATTGAAACAATCGGGGACTCTGGGTATTTGTACTTGCAGATACAAAGCACAAGTACCAAGAGACAGCCAAACATCTAATATACTCTGATTTGTGTAGTAATTATCTGGCCTTAGAGACAATTCAGAGTGCTTTTAACTACACTTTCACAGCACTTTATTCCATTCACTGCTGCTTTACTGTTACACCAGAGGTTTCTTGTGATTAATTTAAAATAACCAATGACTATCTGCAGGAAACTGGGCAAATCTGGTGGGAACATAGGCAGTTAGTAACAATGTTAATGTTTCCCTCAAACACTATCCCATAAAGATTCACACAGGAATAATGGACCACACAGACTTGGATCTAAAATTCACCTGAACAGATATGAGTCACATCTGACCTGGTATAGAATCAATGTACAAAAATATAACATTTAAAACTAGTTTTACATTTTGTGTATTTTGGGTCACGTCAGGAAAAGTGATCAAATTTCAGGCTAAAAGACTGAAATTTGGTGTATTTTTACTCCCAGCAAATGTCAACATTTACCCAGTATGTAGTACCAGTATGCAAGGTTTAATTAAGGGAATCTCATTGTCATGTCACTTGTATGGCAATGTAAGGACACATGAGCAAAGTTTCATGAAACACAAGCATATGAGATACGATGCAAAATACATGGGACACAATGCACACGTCTGGGGTTCTAATCTGAATGCAGGGAAATTAGAATCAGGAAGCACATGAAAAACTACGAACAGAGAGGCAGAAATTATACACAGCCGCAGACGCCGAGGATGAATCATGTTTCATGTGAACTGTTTCCAGGTCTGCTTGGAGTCCAGCCGAAGCATTTATACTCAGTGGAGCCTTGTAGTGGAGGGCTTTATGGACAAGTTGATGTAGGAGATCAACTTGACTTCTCAGGCTAACCTGCTTTGTCCTCCACATCTCATCCTTTCACACCATTTGACTGTAGCAGTTCTTTCAGGAGACTTAATACTATATTATTATTGCAGATACTGTTCCATCATGTTATTCTTAAACAGCGGGGCATTTCCTTTGTATTTTCTGGTGTCCTTATTTTGACTCCACCTTGCATTGTGCCATTTAGCTGAAGGTTCATTTCTAAAATTGAATTCATAGTTCAGCTCAACATTGAAGCGACTAATCTCTGGTTGAAATCAGGCCTAAAATGCATTAGAGTAAATGTTACCCCTGAGCCAAGAGCCCAGCTCTTCTAAAGTTTGAATAAGTTGAATGTTTAATGAAACCATCTGTGAACCTGTCCCTGAGGGAGGATCATTCACTGTCAATAGGAGCTACTTTTTCAACTCTCTCTCAGCCCGTTGTGTAAAAAACGATCCTATAGCCATCAGTTGAATGGGGGCAGACTGTGATGCAAATGGAAGCCAAACAGCCTTCTCTGCCCGGGCACCAGCCCAAAAATCCCGAGGTTCTATCTCTGATGTGATAAGAGACACTGTAGCACTTTGCACAGACCATTAGCTGTGGATTGATGAGAGCACCCAACTTCCAGTGATTTGCTCACCGCTGGCCGAGGACCAGTAACGAGGGCCCGTTCAGGCTCTTGTTGTTAGCAGAAGCAGCAGAGAGCATCCCTTGGTTCTCTCACAGCCCATCTCCTTTTCAGCTGCCCGTTACTTTCTTACCTTCAAATCAGTGTAACCATGAACACACAGACTTCAGTTACTAATGAAAGTGCTGTTGCTATAGAGTCTAAAATGAACTGCTTGAGTCAAACCTTCAGCATCTGTATCATTGAAAAGGAAAGCAAGAAAGAGAGGAAACCAGACATATATCTACGTGAAGAACAGAGTGTGTTGAGTGCATAACTCATACTTATGGTGTTGAAATGTATTTTTACCTTTAAGGCCGTACCTCATAATTACATCACACATTAATTTGATCCCTTTGCACACAGTTGTGTACTGGAGAGTAGTTCATCATGTAGTCTGTTACCCTGATACTAACAGGTGTTACGACTGTTGTCGCAATTATAATATGTAAATTTGAGTGTGCAGGTGCTCCTCCATGATTGTCAAAGGAGCTTGCAAAGAAAAGCGTCTGGACTTCTTTAAGTTGCTTGAAGACGTTTCACCTCTCATCCGAGAAGCTTCTTCAGTTCTAAGGTCAAATGGTGGAGAGTCCCAGATATAAACCTAGTGGGAGTTTCCCCCCACAGAGGGACAAAAGGACCCCCTGATGATCCTCTAATCGCCTGAGCCAAGGTGTGAAACTGGGTGTGGGTCCCAATCAGCCAGAGTTTCGGGTGTGTTCATTGTGAAACCTGGCCCCACCTTATCATGCGAATTCCTGAGGTCAGATGGCCCAGGATGTGAGTGGGCGTTAAGGCGTCTGGGAAGGGATCTCAAAACTGGATTATAGATGGCAGAGAGTTGGTGTCGTAAACCCCGCCTCTGTTCAAAGATGGTCGCTCACAGTGGACATAGATGGCTTCTTTCACTCCTCTTTCAAACCATCTGTCCTCTCCGTCCAAAATGTGAACATTGGCATCCTCGAAAGAGTGACCTTTGACCTTAAGATGCAGATGGACTGCTGAGTCTTGTCCTGTGGAGGTGGCTCTTCTGTGTTGTGCCATGCGCTTGTGAAGTGGCTGTTTGGTCTCTCCAATGTAGAGGTCTGGGCATTCCTCGCTGCACTGTACAGCATACACCACATTGTTAAGTTTGTGTTTTGGCGTTTTGTCTTTCGGGTGAACCAGTTTCTGTCTGAGCGTGTTGCTGGGTCTGAAATACACCAGGGCCCTATTTCAGGAAGCCGGTTTAGAAAACTCAGAGTGAAAAACGATACTCAGGGTTGAGTAACCCCGAACTGTCCAACTCGGAATATTCGGTTTCAGAAAGGCTGATAACAATTAGTTCAGTCAACGCGGAGTTGCTTTAACCCCAAGTTAAGCGCGCGCACGAGGACACATAAAGCCCTGATTAGTGGAGCACAGATTAAGCGAGTCACCATGGAGACGGAGGGAAAGAAGGCGCGGTCAATGTATTTTACAGCGCTTGAGGCCGAAATTCTGATGGCAGCATATGCCGATAACATGCAAATTTTGCGGAAAAAAAGTAACACAGCCTCAGCTGCAAAAGAAAGGGAGCATGCATGGCAAAACAAAGCCGACAGAGTCAATGCGTGAGTGTTAATTTAAACATTGATCGAGGGATTTCCACCCATTTAACACGTTATTTTATGATATTTCATTTTATTTTTTATTTTATACATTTTATTTTGTGACATGATGTGAGCGCAGGTGCAACCCAACAGGCCCCAAACGTTCCTGGAAGCAAGTAAAAATGAAATATAAAAATATAGTCCAAACAGGTAAGGTGTAATTGTATTATGAGCCATAGTGCTTGGTCTGTTTGTCCGATGTAAATCAATTGCAGTTAGAGGCTACATTAATTTCCCCTCTGTAAGCACTTATTGAAACTATCTGAGCACATTACAAGTACATATTTGCTTACTCTGTATGCTCAAATGTGACCCGTTATAGCCAACAGAAAAAAAGCGGAGGCCCGAAAAACAGGTGATGGTCCTCCACCACCACCACTCACAGAGCCTGGCCACTTGGCTTCCACATTTGTGATAATGTTGGCAGCATCACATATGATCTTCACAGTGCAGAGAACACAAATTAGCATCCATTACTATAATGAAATAATTTGTTAGTTTGAAATGCTACAGGGAACTATGTACCTGCACATTAATGCTGTGGAAAGACTTCCTGTTCACATAGTCTCCTTCATTTACTGAAGGAGCAATGATTGGAATGTGAGTGCCATCTATACAGCCAATCACGCCTGGGAACCGTGAGAATAAATGTAAAATTTAAGTAGTAGTATCACCACATCATGAATTAAGTTCTGTTCATCCTGATACCTGCAATTTTGTGGCATCCCTCTTTGATAAATCTTGTGGGTCTATGACCGGGGAACACCACAAACGAGTACAGGAGACGTTTCAGTGCAACTGCCCGACAGACGGTAGCCTTGGAAACGTGCTCAGCGTCACCAATATTATACAGAAAGCTCCCGTTTGCAAAAAACCGAAGTGCAATACAAATAATATGTACAGAACTGAGAGCATGTCCGCGATGTGTCACATGAGCAATATTAGGCCTGAGGATGTTATTCAAATAAATTATAGATTGTGCTGAAAAACGGTAACGTTCACACAGGAAATCATCAGGAAATGATAAAATGTCCAAACGCGCTCTAATCACTCTCTCCCGGCGGAGAGCTCTGCGGAGAATTTGGGCTTCAACATCTACTGGCTCTTCAAGGAAGTGGCACGCCATGTCTGACACTTCCTACAGTCAGGTTTCCGACAAAGAGGCGGAGACAGTCAGGGTTAGTTGTAGTAAACCTGCTAGGGGGCAGGTTAGCTTCACGGAGTGTGTCGTCATAGTAACTCACTCGGAATTAATCTAAACTCGCTTTGTGAAACCGAAAACCCAGAGTTTTCGTTAACTCAGCGTATACTTACTCAGAGTTTGCACTAAACCGGCTTCCTGAAACAGGGCCCTGGATGTCGTGCTTGGAGAAAACTCTCCTGAGTTTCTCTGATACACCGGCTACATAGGGGATGACAATGTTGTTGCGTCTGTCCTTCTTATCCTCCCTCGCTGGTGTCTGGTCTTCTTTTCTGTGCCTCTTTGCTGACTTTATGAACGCCCATTTAGGATAGCCGCAGGTTTTGAGTGCTTCCTTTACATGTGTGTGTTCCTTCTTTTTCCTTCAGGCTTAGAGGGAACATGTTCTGCCCGGTGGTGTAGGGTCCTAATTACTCCAAGTTTGTGTTCCAGAGGGTGATGGGAGTCAAAGAGGAGGTACTGGTCCGTGTGTGTGGGCTTCCGGTAAACGTCAATGTTGAGGTTGCCGTTCTCTTCAATGTGCACGGCGCAGTCCAGGAAAGGCAAACAGTTATCCTTTGTGTCTTCCCTGGTGAACTTGATGTTTTTATCCACAGCGTTAATGTGCGCAGTGAAGGATTCCACTTCTTGTGTCTTGATTTTGACCCAGGTGTCGTCCACATATCTGTACCAGTGGCTGGGTACTCTTCCTTTGAAAGAGCCAAGAGCCTTCCTTTCCACTTCCTCCATGTAAAGGTTGGCTACAATACACCATGATTGGTGCATCCAGGATGGACGGATCGTACCGATTGGCTAATGACCGGGAGGCAGCGTATATGAAGACACCGCCAGGAACTGCAGGTCATTCATCCTCGGCCCAACCCAGCCGGCAGACCGTGTGTTCACTGTTTCACTATGTTGGTTTAATGTAGGAGCATGTAGGGGTGGACTTTTTGTTTGATTAGTTTTCTCCTGCTTTTGTCGTTTACTTTAGTTCTTATGACTAGGTAAGCTATTTACTCTTGAATAGGCTCCCTTTTGTTTGTTGTTTTGGCCTTTGGTTCACCCCAAAGTTATAATTCGCTCCCTTGCTTTGTTTTTTGTTGCTACTACTGCACATTCACCCAATGTATATACTACATATATATATATAATGTTCTTCCTCTACACCCCCCCCCCCCAATTTTTTTGCACATGTCGAGGAGCGTTTCAGGCTACATTTCACTGTGTGTTATACTTGTACAACTATGCATGTGACAAATAAAGAACCTCGAACTTGAACTTGAACTTTTAAATTCACTCATTGTAAATAAATTACTGTCACAAAGTATTAATTGTGTGAGTGCTGCTTGGGGTTGGACGGGGATGAATCACCCTTCATGTTGTGGTCTGGCCGCGCCTAGACGGGCCATAGCACAGGCATAAACAGGGAGAGGTCCCTTGGTGGGGGCACTGGAGATGGCATGAGAAGGCCTAACCGGAGGACAAGAGGTGGTTGCCATGGTTATGTGAGAAGCGATATCTCCTTATAGGGAGATTTCCAAAAAGTGCAGGAGATGGAATGTGAGGCGGACATGGCATCTAAAGGCTTTCCTCCAACCATTTCGACCAATCATGTTAACATGCTGTTTTTAATACATGCAATAAAAGTGTTTACTGCCTGAGTGCAGCAGCTTTTGTCTCTGAGCCAGAGAGGCGGAGGGCCACGGTGTCGTTTAGTTTGAAATTCTGATAATAAACTGTAAAAACTTATAATTTGAGCATGTTTGTCTTCATGAAATACAAAACAAAACTCAAAGCTAAGGCTTCTAGGAAGGCCACTGTTCAGCACTCAACCATCACATACTCATGACTAAATCTGACTATCAAAGATAAAAACAAAACAGGAAGTGTGGCCTTGTCTCTTACAGATCTTCTTCCCCGTTAAGCATCATTCATTCATGCCAGTAGTTCCCTGTAAAACATCAGGCTGGCAGCGGCAGAACTGATGAAAGGAGTCTGATACTGAGTTGATGATTCAGTTGTCAGCTGCTTTTAGTGAAACTGTCTTAGTGATGTTAAGTCATGGATAAAAACTTTTTTAATTTTAACAATCGTAAAACAGAAGCGATTTTATTTGGCCCAACTCGATTTTCTGACCCTCCAGATGTTGATTTTGCTGTTTTGACCCCTCATTTAAAGAGTTCGATCACAAATCTTGGAGTAAAGATCAATTCTGCACTTACCTTTGATGACCATGTGAATGGGTTGGTAAAATCAGCATCCTACCACCTCAGACGTCTATCGAAGGTCAAGCCCTTTCTCTCCAAACATAACTTAGAAACTGTAATTCATGCTTTTATTACATCACGCTTGGATGACTGTAATTCCATTTTAAGGGTAGGGCAGAGAACCCTGTCACGCTTACAATTAGTGCAAAATGCTGCGGCTCGATTTTTAGCTGGTAGAAGGAAATTCGACCTCATCACTCCGGCTTTGGCCTCTCTGCATTGGCTTCCAATCGAATTTAGGATCTGTTTTAAACTTCTTTTATTGGTTTTCAAATCTTTAAATGGCTTGGCACCGGTTTATTTGTCCGATTTGTTGAAGCCTTATGTTCCCACTCGTTCCCTCTGGTCAGCTGAGCAACTGCTGCTTTCAGTCCCCAATTCACAGCTGAAACTCAGAGCAGACCGGGCGTTCTCTGCTGTGGCCCCGTTGCTGTGGAAAAATCTTCCTCTTCATATTAGACAGGCATCATCAGTGCCGGTTTTTCCAGGTTAAAAACCTATTTTTATTCTCTGGCTTTTAACTCTGTGGGTGACTGACATTTTTATTAAATTTATTAATTTTATTGTTTTGTTCAGTTCTTATGTTGTTATAATTTATAGTTGTATCGTTCAGCACTTTGGTCTACCAGGTGTGTTTTTAAAGTGCTAAATAAAAAAAACAATGATAATGATAATGATGATTAACAAATCAAAAAATCTCAGTTGAAAAAAAGCTGTGTAAAATGTTTCCAGTGGATAGTGTCCTTGTTGCTAGAACACCTGAGCAGCACTTGGTAGGCTGGACTGTGCCATTTAGAAGCCTCACCCTTCTGGCCTACGTAGACCGCGAAGGCCGGGTCCTTCAACGCATGTGAGCGCTGAATTGGGGCACGCCATGGCGTAGGTCCCTATACAACAGGTGTCGCCACTTAGACAATACCTCTGCATCAGCACTGATGTAAAAGGAGAAGATCATTAAAAGGCCGTAAAACCAGCATGATCGTAACCACAACAACAGTACACAAGGTTAAAAACATTCAAGGGGTGCAGACCTGCAGAAATGGAGGCAACAGTGGACGTGGCCTCCGTTTGACGTCTGCCAGGCACTGGACGGTGGGTGTAACAGCACCGTAATACTGTTTATGACAAGAAGCATCACAGCTGGCTGTTAATGAGCCAATTAGCATGCAGAGTGTGCTCACGCTGACCTCAGTCCAGCAATGAAAGCGCCAATGTGAACCTCTCTATGAGACGCTGAAGAGAAAGAAAATTTCATCAGTTTCCTAAAGAAGAGGCCACAGCAGGACGCACAATGGGAAGAAGTTGATCCACCAAAGGCAGCGTGATGCTCTGCTGGAAAGCCGTGGGTCGTGGCCGTCATGATGTTATTTGGATGGATAATCAGAATCAGAAGACTTTATTTATCCCCAAGAGGCAATTAACAAATAACAGAGCAGCATAACGTTGAAAATAACCATACTGGTGAACTCTTTTAGCGCTCTGTCACAACAACCATTATTCAGGGAGGGTTTGGAGAACATGAGGGTGAGTGCTGACCACCTCAGCGCTTCTGTGATCTGTCTTGATAATAAAAGGCCAACATTGCCATTTCTGCCAACGCCACTCGGTACTTCTGCTGACATCACAGGAAATCCATCCCCAGGCCCGACTCATTATGTAGATCTTCAACTGCCGTAACAGGGGTTAGTTTCACCCAACCGATCAGGTGTTGCTGCGACAGTGATCTCCATCGGATTCAAAGGTCCTTAAGTATAGTTAAAAGCATGATTTTTTTGTGATTGGGTGAATGACACGCTCCTGCTGAGTAGAAAGGTGCCATAAAAGTACCGTTACATGAAGTCTCGTTGTGTACACTGATGCTCCCGCTCTGCTCACCTTACTTCACAGCGTTGAACAGCTGGTGGATGTTCGCAACACGCCTGCACGTTATTCGCATGAATGTACGTAGCAGACAAATTTCAACACTGCTGTTTGGAACTGTGACGACAGTGTCTGCAAATCACTCGAGTATTAGTGGCATTTAAATAATGACACTGACATTTAGCTGTGTGTTTATGTGTACTGCTCTCTGCCAGTGTGCTAGATGCTTCATCTCTGTGAAATCTATTTTTTAATGTTGGGTGAAAAACTGAAATCATTGCTGAAGCTGAAGCAAACTGTAGCAAGTTTGGTTGGAAAATGAGAAGCTCATGTGTCAGCAGCCATCACACCTGCATCCACAGAGCACGGCTGGACTTGCAGAAAGAGCCGGAGCTAGCTCGCCTCTTGTAATGAGTGTCAGGACACAGTCGGAGCTGTTCATGCCGTGTCTTTGTATCCTAGACAGCTACACGTGTCCCTCTTTCTGCTTTTTAATAGAGCGAGCCTGAGCGTTCTGCTATTTGCTTAAGCCCTGCTGAGAGGAGCTGTGGCCACGTAACCACAGTAACGATTACATACGTCTCTCAGCAACAACCGACCGCATCATAAACGATGTCATCGGCCTCGCTGGCCCTGCCTTCATCATCTGTGACACATGCTCGCTGCTCTGTCACCATCAGAATAACTAACATGTCCGTTTTGGGGACTAGTATTTAGTTATTATTGTAACTATGGTCCTTTTTGCTGTGACTGAGGAGGAAAAATGACAAACATAGCCCGGCTCTCTGCTCTGTCAGCGGCACATTGGTGGAACGCAGCCAGTCCAGAGACTCTAAACGCAGCCTTAGCTTCCAGGTCTGCAGCATGAAGCCAGTGGCAGCCATGTTTAAACCTTCTTTCTCATCTCCAACACCGGAGGACTCCTATTAGTTCAGCTCAAGTTCTACTTTAGTTTCTTGACAACAAGACAAGATGCTCATTTTGTAAAATATGGTCCAGCAAGCGTTCTTCGGTTTCTGCAAGTCCCCGTGATGTGTGCTTTTTAAGACTGCAACAGTGAAAATGCTCCAAGGTTCCCAGCAGAGAGTCAAACCCTGTGGTTAAAATGTTAATGCAGAAGTGCCAAAAGCTGCAGTTCCTCCAATGTCCACTGGAGGCTGTTTTCAGTCAGTCACGGCTCTGTATAACCAAATACCACTTGAATATCTTCTGTGTCCAAATGAGGAAAAAACCCTGCAAACATTTTCCAGGAGAACGCCAACAGTCTGGTTCACATGAAATCCAAGTGTATTAATAATGAGCTGTGATTCTGCTTGTAATGCAGCCGATGCTGGAAACAGGCAGGAAGTGAAAGCTGTTCTGAATGTCAACACACACACAGTGCTCGTGTGTTTGTGGTGGAAGATTTTGAGCAGCACGCCACCTGGTCAAGCGCCGCTTGGCCGTCGTCCTCTCAACAGTTTGTTGTTTGCCACCCTGTTGGAGATTTAGGACAAGACTGTGGCTATTTGGTGCTACTCCAGGCCAGCTGGTGCACGGGTTCAAGCTGTTAATGGCAAATTATCATCCCATTAATCTCAGCGAGTGCTGGGCCTTTGTCAACAGTCTGCACTGTAAAAAAAAGAGAGATCCTCCATTCCACAGTGCATCATCACTCCTGAGGGCAGCCGCCGCCAGGCAGAGACGACGGCGAACTGGAGGCAAGAGCTAACGCTGCTGCTTCCTGTGTGTCCATTGATATCGCCTCACTTTATATTGTAAGGTAAAGGTCCCGCAGTAATACAAAGAAAACAGCTAGAGGGCTTCATTTTCCATTAAAACGAACATCTGTTAGTTTCACTGTATGATCACATCTACCAAAATCCTACAGACCTTTGAACCAATGTGTTCTTCCTGTTGGTGACACAGGACTTCTGCTCTGATTAGTTGAATGTCTGAGCTGCAGAAGTTTTTTTTCCCCCAAAAACAGTTTTTGGAGATAATATAAGGTCCAAGCTGCAGCAGCCTATTCAAAGGTTACATCTAAATTTATGGCTCACATTTTAAATTGAACATCGAGACAAATTCAAATTGGAATGTGGTTTTATCCTCATCTGAAATAGTTTGTGATTTATTTGGGTTTCTATTAAGTATTTTAGTAATTAATAATTCAGATTTAATGGATTTCCTCGCTTGTGTTTCTTACCGTTTACCTTTCCCCGTGTCTTCTGTCCTTTTGTTGACCTGGGTATTATCACTTCCTGCTTCTACCTGCGTCTTCGTCCTTCTCAGCCCGAGTGTCTGTTTACATGCACGTTCCCTGACTTTGATGATTCTGGGATTAGAGACGCCTGCGGCTCCAACACCAGTGAAACTATAACCAATCTGCATGTTAGCATCCACAGGCGTCAGAGCGCGAGCGTGACTCTGAACAGCTGTGTTAACATTAGCAGATGTTTCAGGCTCTGTGCTGTTGCCACGGTTTCACATCGCCTCCTCATCTTTTCTTTATTTGGTTGCCAAGTTCTCTCGTCTTTGCTGTCCAATGTAGCAGGGACGTGAGGCGAGTAGAGGACCGTGTCTGTGTATAAATCTGTTTTTGAATCACGTCGTGTTTGAAGAACTACTCGTAACTTTTACCTTTGAGGCAAATTACCAAGTTTCAGAAACGGTCTGAATTAATATGATCAAGAACAGGTAAAAATAAGTAACATTTATACACTTCACAGATGTTTTTACAGACTTTGTTTAAGAGTTTAAAAAAAGGCTGAATTAACATGTTAAATGCAAAACTGCATAAAAAGCTTGCAGTCAGTAAAACTACCAGAAGCATAGTTTGTGTATGTCTTGATGCTCAATCATCCAGGTAAGCAAATCTCCAAAGGTTGATTCTGTTCATCTGGACGCAGCGTTTTGTGGGAGAAACGCTTCGCCATCATCAGGTGACGTCTTCAGTCTCAGCTGACTGCAGGTTTCAATCTTATAAACACTACATTTGCACAGTGACTGAAACCAACCCACTGAGGAACAATGGGCTGGGAGGTCAGTTCCTTCATCTTAATTATGCAAATTCTCATGACCATCTTGAGCGCGGAGTCAAGGAGGCCATTTACGTGAAAAGGGAAAGACCATCTCTGAATGGAGGTGTCACGGTCTGGCTGGCAGACCGCGGGGATGTGGGGAAAGGAGGACCCAAAACGCAGACTCTGCGATGCAAACAGTGCTCTTTATTTACAGTGAAAAGGCTGTAAATACAATAACTCCCCGTTGCTCCCTCGAACCCCGTGTGCGTGCTTCCCTCCGATATCTGTGCTCGTGCTCCCCGCTGTTGTGTTTCCGCACCCCCGTGCGTGCTGCCTCTCCGGACCACTCCTCCTCCTGTAGGAAAACCAGAGACGCAGCCGTCAACACTAACCCTCGGCGGGCATATACGAACAACACAGACATATGCTGACACACTAACTTGGTACGATAACTCAATGATCCCGCGTCGGTGGGAGTTCCAAGACTCTCCTAAGTAGCTCCCCCGACGAGCCCTGATCAGCGGCAGGTGTGTGGCTTCGGGTGTGGCCAGTCCCTCCGCAGGGCCACACCCCTCAGGCCTGCAGGTGGCCGAGCTCCATCCTCCAGGCACACCCGCAGACATACACACCCATACCTCGCCTAAACATATGAGTGGGACACAGACTAACACAGCACAGAGAAACACACATATGTACACGCACAGAGAAGGGGAAACGACACCAAAAATACATAATAATAATAATACACAGGTCCATGACTGCCCAGGGATCCTGGGTCGCCCAGTCCCAGGACCCTGACAGGAGGAGTGGCCTAAGGGTACATCTGTCACCATCTTACAATGCTGTGATTGCAGCCATTCCCCAACTCTCTGTGAATGGGACTCATGGACATTGATCAGTGGGCTTTGATCAGTGGTTGTTGATCAATGGTCATGAGAATTTGCATAATTAGGATTAAGGAACTGACCTCCCAGCCCATTGTTCCTCAGTGGGCTGGTTTCAGTCATTGTGCAAATGTCCTGTCTATAAGATTGAAACCTGCAGTCAGCTGAGACTGAAGACGTCACCTGATGATGGCGAAACATTTCTCCCACAAAACGCTGCGTCCAGATGAACAGAAGCAACTTTTGGAGACATAGTTTGTGTAATTCTACATAGGTTTGTTTGTTAAGGGATGCTGTGTAACTCTCGGATTTTTCACCACAAATGTCAGGCAGAATAAGCGTGTGTGTAACTGGGCCGGTTCCAGACAGGCATATATGAGGGGGCACGTGGTGGCAACGGAGGTGGCAAAGGGGTGGGGGTTGGGTGGAGTGCTCTGGATAACAGTCTTTGTCATGTAATTGGACTGTACTTGTTCAGGCCTCTACCCTAAAAGGGCCTGACCAACTTGGGTGTCCCACCTGAAGGCTAAGCTTCTGCTGGTCTAGCTTTTAGCGTCACTGAGGCACACAACCCCCCTGACCATGTTAAGGTGGCAATCCCTCAGGGGGAAACAGATAAGCAAAAAACCAAAACAACAAAAAATAAAATAAAATATTTCTCATTAGATTCCAACAAGTGAAAACATTTACCTTAATTGGATGGTCTATATCAAATATATTCAAGCCCAGCAATAACACTTCTCACTACTGCCAATATTAACAAAACTAAAAAAAAGTAGGCCAACTTAGAAAGAAAAAGACAATTCACTTTTCAGTTTTATTTGTCATATGCAAGTTAGCACAGGGTCAACATTGCAATGAAATGTGTTTGACGAGCAGCAGTCACTCAGCAGCATGATACAGTAGGAGAAAATATAATAAAATAAAACAAAATAATAAAGAAAATAGAAAAATAGTAAGGAGCAAAATATTAGAGAGACGTGGTAAAAGAGAAAAGATGACTAAATATATTTGTATTGTTATAGTTCAAAATATTGGGGATGGAGACAAGAGAAAAAACCACAATAACAACACTGGTCCGGCCGGGTCAAGTCAAACGATGATTTTAATGATCACACGCGTGGGAGATGGACACTGTATGCAGACAGCCTCAGATCTCCAAATGGTGGAGCATTGATCAAACTCTTATAGCCTCTGGTTCTCCCACCTTATCATAAAAGCCTAAACATTCACATGCTTTCTCTCACACGGCGCCTAAGCTACGACCTTGGCTCCCTGTTTATCTGCTCCTGCTGAGATGGGGCAGAAAACTCCAGCATGCTATGTTCTCTTCTAATCAGACAAATAAGGCGATGACTCTCTGCAAACAGTATTTCTTATAACATCATAAAACAATATCATTCATCCACAATAAATCAGCAGTCTAATGTAATGCAAATCAGTTTAACAAATGCAATAGTTATCAGCTTCTTCTAATTCAGGAGAATAATGCAAACTAAGACTACATAATAATTCACAATCTTTAGTTAGGGGTATAACATGGCATAAAATAATATTATAATCTAACAGTATCTATAAATATAAATATATGTACACTAGTGATTAAATAAGAAAAACTTGAAAAGAAATATGGCGGGAGGGCAGATGCGACATTGCACAGGAATGAGCAGCAGGAAATTACAGTAATGCACTTTTAAATATAAATATCAATAACAATAAAGTGAAGGGACCAGTCCAGATTAAACAATTCACCAGGTCCTGAAAAATAAAACTGAAAAATAGAAACACAGAATAAAATAAAATATCTATCAGATCTTCACAGCCAACAACATAAAATCTATCTTAATTAAATTTGCAAAATAAAGTAAGAATAATTTGAGACGTTCATTTCATGAACACTCAAATTAACAGAGTCACATTAAACGCACCTCATTGCTGCAGCTGCACTTCACCTCAGAGGTAGGTTAATAAATTGGATTTAACTGAACCACAGTACTTTCACACGTGTTCTTTATATACTCGAGTCTAGCTTAAAGGCGGTGGCAAGATGCGTCAAACGCGCAGTGCACCAACTTTACGCACAACGGTCCGTGCGGAGCGCTCCACCAGGTTTTAAAACAAAGTCCTGCAATTAAAAAGACATTTAAAAAAAAAGTTTCTAACAAATACAAAATGAAAACAATAAAATACTTCACTGTCAGTTACAGTCGCTATGATTTTGATGATATTTGCTGCATCATTTTTCTGCCCTGTGTAAAACTTACATTTTCTGAATGTTGGGAAAATCTTTAAAGACTATTCTTATTTCATTGTGGGGTTTTTTGGACACATTTTTGTAGCTCGCTTGCTTCAGGAGGTCAGAGTTTAGATGTGTGATGTCATCAGTAAGCGCAGAAAAAGAAAACAGTGTCTGAGACGTGAGAGCAACGTTTTGCTGATGATACGCTGCTGCCTGTAAACTCCAAACCTGAACTGAGGAGAATAAAGTTGCCAAAAGGAGAATGGAGTCATGTCTCTCTGAGGGTGCAACACCTGCCTACTGACAAACCTGACACCGGGTCACTTGCGTGCTAACAGTGATGCAATGTTTAGCCAGCAGTTTCCTGGCCACTACTTCAGGTGGCTTCTTGTTGCTGGACCGATGTACAGGCTGGCATTTCCCTGGACCCGGCTCTTGAGCCGTTCCTGGACTCCTCTAACACTGATGTGTGTTTACCTGAGCAGTGTGTTTAGTTCTGTGTGGAGCGTGTTGGAGTACGAGAGCGGAGCAAGAGTGCGAGAGTGAGTGGAAGAGCCCGTTTTCCTCCCTTCCTTGGATCCTTGGAGCCCCGATCATTCCTCACTCTTTGTACTTGGTTCACTCGGTGTTTGTTTCCGTCTGCGCTCGAGTCCATTCAGTCAGCCCTGACAGTCACAGGTTTTACAGATGCTTTTCTAATAAAGTTATGTAATACAAATATATGAATATTTTAATATTACATTTATTTTCTGGTAATACAAAAAGAAAGAAACTGAGAGACGCTGTGAATTCTGGGATAATTACAGCGGAGTGTGTTGAGTTTATGACATTTACAGTGTGAACCAGGTGAAGATAAACTGACCTTACAGGACAAACCCGTCTAAACGCTGGATAATAATGGACGTGGCAGCGTTCTGTAAGTACCAGCCAGCTGTTCAATTATTCAATCAACACCCTCATGATGCTGAGGAGAGGGGGCTTAAGGGTTTTTAGTAAGTTAGCTGCGTACAATAATGAAGGTTCAGCACACACATAGGCTTGCTTTTGATTAGCTAAGACCTCCTGGCATTGGGGGGTATTTTCACTGATTGATTTTGGTGTTTAACTCCATAGAGGTCTTTTCAAAATAAAGGAAAGGATGAACATTTGAGAACACTTCCAGGCCGGTGGTCAGTTTTTCCCTGATAACAAAATCTCTGAGAGCGGGAAGGAAGAAAAACATTGTTTACTCCCATTTTATAGTTGTTGCCGTGCAGTTTATAGTTAAATTTATGAAAAATGCAAACAATGTGACAGCAATAAAATCACATTTTTTGCATTAACTTGGACTTTTTATTGTCATTGTGCAGTTTCTTGCACAGCAAAATTGGGTAGCTGAACCACAAAGGTGCTAAAGTAAGAAGAAGAGAAACCAATATGCAACGAAGGCGGAAAATAAAGAAATAATTAAATAAATAGAATAAAATTAAAAACAGTGTATATGTATACATATGTGAGTGGAACTATATACATGGTGTATGTGTAGGAAACATTGAAACAGACTGGGACCAAAAATATTGCACAGAACATGGAAAGACTGAGAACAAGGTGATTCCCAAAGAGATGTGAGCAGGAAACCTGGTGCAGCTCTGCCCCCTAAACATGCAGAAAGAGAACCACAGCTGAACTGATGCATCAGTGTGAGCCTCCCCCATATCCGATCTGACTTACTAAATGTATTATAAATGAGGTCTCAGTTGTAAGTTTTTAATTTTACATTACATGCTCCCTTTGGTCCCAGCTGCTCTAATAAATGAAGCCATCGAGGGTAAACACAAATATTAAGAGCTGAGCGAGGTGAGGGACGGGCAGGGTCGCTCTCTTTCACCGCTGAATCATCTCGGAGAGGGGATTGAAACGACTGAATGGCCTAAATTGAAATAGCTGCGGTTCAGCTCAGAGGAGAAAAATGGAGCTTGAAGGACTATTATGTGATGGGATGACACAGCCGTAAAGATTCATCCAATTTTATGGCCACATACAGTCGAGACATTAACTCCATCGCCCCATCCATCCGGCACACGGCCAAGTGCGCTTGTGTGCTTCGTATGAGACTCGATCTGCTTATGTAAGTTTATTTATCTGTGCATCTAAATAAGTCTCAATTAAACCAGCCATTGTATCGTCCAATCGAAAGCTGCGTTTTACCATCTGAACCTTTACTCTGGTCTTTATTCACCTGTGTGTGAGAATGTTCTGCAGCGCTCTTTATGATGTGACACATTTCAGAGAAAGCTTAATATATACTGGACGCAGCTTTGACAGGAAAAGCAGTTGTAGCTGAAACAGGAAATGACATCAAAATCCTTTTGAACCAACGTCGCCCCCTGCTGGCCATTAGGACTTCAGCGCTGGCTCCACTTCGTACACCTGGAGGCAATGATCATGTTTAATCACATCTTCACATCATAATCAAGTCGTGTTGAGTATAACCATCATAATCAACACGACCGACAGAAAGTCAGGCGCAGGTTAAAGTCCAAAAGAGGGTTTTTATTTAACCCCAAAACAAAGTGGTTGAATTATACAGTAAAATCTCAATCTTGGGTCCATAATAGAGTCTCAGAACTCTACTCCATACACTGAAAAAAATATGTTGTTGGATTTACTTAATTCAATGGTGGACATTTGTTGCACACAGATGTTTTGCTTTGGCAGCAACTTAAACAATTGAGTTAAATTAACACAATTTATTCATGTTCAATAAACCTGTGCAATTTGTGTTGATAAAATGTGACTTAAACATGTTTTGATGAAGTAATTTGAGCTCTTGGAATATTTTAATCCTTCACAATTTTTTCACTTTATCCCAACACCATTCAATAACTTTTACCCAATACTACTTGGTCACTTAAATGCTACATGTTATCTTCAAATTACATTTTGCTATTATATTCTAGTATCAAATACACAATTTTCAAATGGAGGCCTTATAACAGATTGTATTGTTCTCTTCCAAGATGGTTGCTGGCATCCACCAGTAACCTTTAAAAACAAAATGTCTAATTTCACTGCATTGACAGTAGGTAAAGAATTAAACTGACATTACTCCTCCACTGAATCTATATAAATCAACAGTTAAATAATGTCAGTTCTTCCGTGTTCTCTGGAATCAATCACAGTAAAGAAATTAGACTCTTTCTTTTGAAAAATGTTACAGGACAATACAAAACATTCTATTTAAGGCCTCTGACGTCAAGATTCAGTTAAACAACAATTATAACTAAACAATTTGAGGTAATGTTAGTTTCCATTAACATTAAATTAGGTTACTGAATTGGCAAACACCTTCCTATTAACATTACCCATTTTACCCCAATAACTAAAGAAATTAGCACTTGCAGGTCAAAACCTTTATTCAAGAGACGCAAAAATAACATTGATACAGTGACTGTCAAAAATTACAGCACTGATCATACTGTGACATCTTGGTTCAAAACAGCACACTTAGAAATATTCAACGTTCTTTACTTCAACTGAATGAAATTGAAAATACCATTTCACACGACCCATATGGGATATTTAGACTGCATAACTGTTCACGCTACATCTCTTCACTAGTAAAAGAAAGAAAAAATACAAAGAGAAATTGAAAAATGCTGCCAAACAGACAAACAGAGAACTTGTACAGAGCAAAAGGAAAAACAAACAAGAACAAAAAACGGCTTGTCCTCATGGCAGTTGCAGAGTATATAAAAATGAACCCTGCGATCCGTTCCTGGAATTGAGCTTCAAAAATGCAGCAGAACAAGTGTGAGATTTAAATGTCCTCTCACCTAGAGCTGGTCACCTCACATGCATAACAGTGAGCTTCGTTGCAGGAGCAGTTTTGTCTTAGTTGTGAGCTTTTCTTGAGAGCTGAGTTGCATCCAACTCCATTACCACCCTTTGAATCACCTCAAAAGTGTAGCAGAGTTGTGATGGGTAACTCATATTGAAGGAATAAAAAAGGTCCAAACAGCATGGCTACTGCAAAGGTCACGTTATCCAGATCTTGAAGAACTACTATACCCTCGATGATGATGCCAACATCAGAAAAGTCATTGCCTGGCGCATCCTCTAGAGACAGATGTTCATTGTGGTTTTCTCAATCTGTGCAGTGGCCTCAGTCAAGTCCTGGTTAAACACAAAACACTGCTTTAAGATTCCTTTTTAAACTCATCTCTTTTGAATCTACCAGTTCTAATGTTAGAGTAATTTAAACCAATCAAAGCAACATAGTAAATAACTATAGCCAAAGAGTGGCCTGCCATGCTGCCATTCATGGTCTAACAGAGTTTCTAAGAGAGAGTGAAAAACATAATAATTTCAAATGCTTTACATTAGTTTTTGTTAGAAAGACACCAGCCCATCAGAAATCCAGGTTATGTCACTCAGAAGATGTTAGAATTTAGACTTTCAGCCCCACAATTTGGTTAGCTGTTGGTCTTTTTTTTTTTCTTCAAACAAAAGCTAATGTAAATATTGGTGGGATTTTCCTTTGTTCACTAGAATGACAAATTTAAAGTTTTTTCACACTGATGTGACCCCTAATACAGGGGTGGGGCCTCAAGGGGGGGCGGCCGAGTTCACTACCAGGCCTCATGTGAACTTCAAATTATTAAAGAGGACTACTGGTCCTAACCAGTCCAATGAGGATCAAGTGGATAACTAAATGCATTTTTAAATGTTGCAAAGCCACAATCTACTCATAAAACACTCACCATGAACTCCTGCACCAAGATGTTGCAATTGTCTTTCACACAGATGCGGAGCACTTTGATGAGACTCCCTTTGAGCATTAATGTCATCCTAAAGTATTATAACAAAGAAAACAGAGATTTGTGAACTTTTCAGTAGCACAGAAGAAAATGATCCCAGACAAAAACTCTTGACTTTTTAAACCAGTCAACATGCAACACCAGCATCTACAAAGCAATATCAAAAATTCCTGTTTGACATCAACTTTATGGATATATAGTTTCCAGAACATATATTTTTAAAAAAAGATAATTTTTTCTCAGTGGGCCAGTAAATGCATGACAAAAAAGAATGGCATCCTTTCAGTGGAATCAGTACTCACAGGTAATAGTTGACTGTTTCAATGGATGTAGCATAAAAATCTTTTACTGACCTAATGCAATACATATACACTTTGTAGTTAAAGAATTTTAAAGTTCTTACTGTCATTATGGCAGCTACATCCTTTAGCTTTGTGCACTGTTCCCCCGATCACTTTGCAAACACTTTCAGCAGACTGTCAGAGAGAAACTCAGCTCCGTCAGAAACCTTGACTGTAAAGGCATGGTTGGGATGCACTGGAATGCTGCATTTTATCTGAAATAACATTTTGAAATTTTGAAATAACAGCAGGCACTGTGCTTGGTTAATCAGTAATGTTTTGTTGAATAAAAACTGTGTTTCCAGATGTTATGGGATTAAAAAAATCCAAAGATGTTTGTTTCTGATTTGCAACCCAAGAACCCACAAGTTACAACCTCATTTTAGTTCAAGTGTGCATTAATGTGAGTCCAGTAATCACCTTTCTGACAATACATACAGGTATAAGTTAAACCTATGGCAGATTTTGGATTTCTCAGTTGTTTTAATAGGGTGGTCTATTTGTGTATGCATGCACCTAATAATTATACAAAACCTATTATAATTAAGTTACAGAAACCTTAAGCGAAAATAGAATATACTTTCTTACCATAACACCTTGAACCCACAATCCATCAGCTGACTCCTGGTGAAATGCAGAATAGATGTGGTCTCTCAATGTGCAGCAAAAAAAACAAAAAGAAAAGGACAGCAGGTGAGGGCAGGAGGGGTAGGGATGTAAGCTAGCATAATGCCGCTAATGATATTAGCTAAAGCTGTTCAATGTCCAAAATCTCACTAACACCACGGTGCAGTAAATACACAATGCAACTGAAGAGTCAGTTGGCAAATCTATTCACACAGAAAACCAAATTATGTTATGAGTGCCTCGTAATTAGGTTTAATGTGATATTACGGCTCTTGTGCCAAAGACAAATTCAAATGAAAAAGCGCCAATTCTTTGACAACAGATAAAACAGCAAATAAGCTAACGGCTCTTTTTTAGCATGTTACATGGCGACACTCTAGACGTTTAACTACATTTGGCTGAAATATGGTAAATATTAATTCAAAAAATCAAGACATACCAAAAACGTAGAGTTGGCTGCTCGACTTGACTGAGATGGATGCCTTTTTTGAACCACGATCCAAAGCCCGCGAGATGAAATCACGCGTGGTTTCACGAGATTTAACGTTGCTATCTTATTGACTTACTTCACCTGAACATGATATGAACAATTTAATACACCCTTTCTGCATATCATGTAGTTTTTACACTATATAGTTACATTTATCTTTAAAACATGAGGTAATTGTGTTAAATACATGCAAGATGCTTACATAAATCCAAGAGATGGCCAGTCCCTTTTTTTCAGTGTAGCTGACAACAACCAACCCTACTACCTCAAACTGACCTCGCTAAACGAGACAAAGGGAGACTTGAACAGTGGCTGATCAGCTCACAAAAACAGGTTTCTGTGTGTTCTACCCATTTTACTAACGGAAACTAACGCGCCAATGGCCCAGAGCCATGACATCACCCTACCTGCAGGTCTCCACATAGGCTTGCTCCGCCCCTTCTCCACTTTTTAGCTCATCAGCCATGGGACTGCAGCTGCCACTGAAGTCATACAGTGTAAACTGAATGTGCACTTATTTTAGAGCCCAGTGTTATGTGATCGTATAAGTAAAGTTCTTTATAAGTTAAGAAAGAAAAATATACGTGTAGCGTTGTGTGTAAGCCTCTAACACTCATGTGTGGTCGATCTTGTGTGGCTGTCACTGCAGCCATCACAGCGACTATGGTGGAATAACCAACTTCTTTATGACATCAGCTCAGCTCAGCCATGTCTGAGCTGTCGGGGCCTTTGGAGCGTCTCTAATACAGTCTGACAAACATGGCTGTGCAGTTAGTTTGTTCAGGTAAGTGAAATCCTGCCTTCATCCCTCAGAAGCAGAGATGCTCAGTGTCAGGAGATGTTCCTGCTTGAAATGAGCAGGGTGTCCTTTAACATCTGGAACAGCTGCCGTCTTTTTAAAAATACGAACTAAAAACACTTCCAGGAGTCAGGCTGTAATCCAGCTCTGCTTGCTCCAACAATTCCCCGCTTTTATCGGCACCTCACAGGATCATTTTGATGTAATCTGTCCCTAAATCCGAGTCCACGGTGATCCCACTGCTTTCCCCCACAGTCACAGCTACAGCGTGGGAGAAGATGAAGCTGCACACGGGAAGTAGAAGACTCGGCTGCAGTGTAGAGGTTGGTAAAGAATTCAGTCCAAAATCTGAATAACCCCATGGTGAAAACCAACGCACCTGCACCGTGCAGCACTGAACTTGTTGCATTTGTAACTGGGCCACATGCTGAACCATAAAAACCACCATAGCAGCCGTGTGAGTCACAGTTTTACCTCCTCCTGCTCTCGTTGTGTGTGATTTCTCCAGCTGTGTCTCATTCGCTCGTTATCCCTCTGTGTATTTAAGCCTTTTGTCCTGTTACTGACTCGTCTGCTTGTCATCCACTGCTAACCTTACATGTCTCAGATATTCATGTAAGCTTAAACTGCACGAACATGAAACGTGAAGCAGCAGTCATCAGGCGAGCCAGCACCGACTCTGATTTTGGTCCAAGCTTCTGTTGGGTTTGTAATAAAACATCATCCAAACTGTTGACTCAATGTCTTCTTTAATAGATGTGCACATTACGTTTTTACAGCAGCAGACATCCTGCCAAGTATCATGCCAGACAGCCGTCATAAAACACTTGACGTGACTTCAGGTTCCTCCTCTGCTAATATCCCAGCAGTGCTGTGCAGCCATAAAGGCCATTAAAGGCAAATCTACCTGATTACTGTTGATTTTTGACGACTTGTTACTTCTTTCCCAGCTAATCAGTGCAAAGTGCAGTGGGATGGGTCGGTGTGTGGGTGTGTCACAGTCCTGCGCCGCTCTGCTGTTTTGGGTTTTTAGTCGAGAGATGAAGGTCGGAGTGCCGGGTTCCCGCTGAGCTCATCCTCAGCCAGGATTTAAGCACCTCTCATCCAGATTGTTTGCTGTTGTTGTAGTAGTAGTCTTCACAGGATAAGAATTACAAAGTGCTTTACAACAATACAATAAAGAGCCCCTTCATGAGTTCCAGTGTAACCTCTGTGTTTGTCTGTTCCCAGTTAGACTCCTCCTGCGCTTGTCCCCACCGAGCTGTCCTCCCTCTGTGCATCAAATCACCATCCTGCTCACCCTCCTGAGACTCAGAGTGACTCCAGTGAATCCTCCTCCGATTACCCAGGTAGGCAATCATCATACTGCACACCGGGACCTTAATGTGGACGTCCCAAAAGTTAGGGTTGCGTCTTGATGAACTGAATCCTTACCTGGATGAATATAATAGAAATGCCCTCACTGGATAAATGATCCAGCAGCAAAGTGACAAAGGCAGATGGAGCACACACACAGGAAACAAGAGACTGTAGCAAATTCCACATAAGAAAGGCTGTTCAGTTATTACAAATAACATGCTCGGTTTCACAGAAATGTGCAGCTGAGTGGGATCATTTGTTATAAAGATGCTTAAAGACAATAACAGACTATTTTACAGAAAACTGTTCAAATACCAGCAGATGTAAACGAGATGTTATGTTTGTTGGGAGCAATGATCGAGCGCGTACGAAGATTAACTCGCCCCTCTCTCAGTGACACTGGTCCCTGTAAACTCAACTGTCCAATCCTATTGGCCGACACCTCCGTCCTGCTTGTTCTTGTTAATAAACAGTCAAACAGATGACGGCGCTCACTGCAGGGCCTCGATTGGAGCCATTTGGCACATGGTAGTGTGTAAACTGTAAAACAAAAAATAAATAATTAGCAGAAAAAAATAGAAACCCTTTACTGTCAGTGTACATGTACAATGAAACTGGGGGTGCTCCACACCTACAGTGTTAAAAACAAATAGTAGACACAGAAATAAACAACAGAATACAAAAGAAGAAAGAAGTTCCTTGGTGCCTGGAAGTTTAAAGAGCCTAAGGTGTGAGGACAGTCTGTGTGGGAGTGTCCTGAGTGACGAGGGTCACTCAGACCACGGCTCAGATTGGTGAGGTGGGTGGGCAGGGGTGGGGTGTGGAGTGGAGGGGTAGTGTTTGTTAACAGTCTTCCGCCATGTCCACAGTGAGACGGCGTTTTCGGTCAAGGAAAACGCAGCGTTTTCAAAACGCAGCGTTTTGAAAACGCTCTCCAAAGGGGATCCGATGTCAGACTTTAGTCATGTGACCAACTAAACTGAGACAGTGGAGGGCATTACACAGAGTTTTGTTTGAGAGCCGTATTACAGATTAATATCAGTCGTGTACATGCTCCAGAGAGCTTTTCTTCAAATTCTTTCATTCTCACTCGCTTTTGCAACTTTTAAAAACTCGGTGCTTTTCCTCGACACAGCTGTTCAGAAACAACTGGAAACGGCAGAGTGGACGCAGAGCGTTTCTGGAAAACGCCATTTTCAAATTTATCCGGGTTAGTGTAGACGTAGCCTGAACGGCCCCAGAGGAAGAAGCTGTTAGTGAGTCTGGAGGTTTGGGACCTGATCGACCTGAGGCACCGACAACAGGGCAGCAGGTCAAACTGGTGGGCGGAGTCACCTGTGGTGAGCCTTGTTTACGGTAAATGGACTGCTTCTTATAAAGTGCTTTACACAACTTGCCTCGCTCACTCATCCACACAAGCACTTTTTCTTTCTAACTTTCACACACATTCACACACCACGTTAGTGCGAAGAACAACACGGGGTCAGCGTCTTCCCGACCGGAGCAGACGGCGATCAAACCACCAACGTTCCGGTTAGTAGAGCCTGACCTACAGCCTCATAAACCGTGTCACCAGCACTATGTAGCTAATATCAAGCTAACTGTTGCTCAGACATCGCACATGTTCCACGTGTTGAGGTCTGATGTGTGGTGGAAGCACAACCAGTTTGCAGATGTGCACAAAGGTTTTTGCTGCGAGAAGCTGTAAACGGCATCGTGGTTAATCTGAGGAATGAATTTACTACAAACAAAATGGAGCGTACAGACTGATGTGCACAGAGCTGCATGAGGAGCAACAAACAGACACTGATGATCGGAGCGACGGCTTTAAAAGAGTGTGGACAGGAAATGTGACCGAGCTGTATGCAGGTATGAAAGCAGCTGTAAGTGTGAGTGCAGGGAGACGCCGTACACTCAGTGACAGCAGGTATTTCCTGCCATGTTTGTGCATAAATACAGCTCGTGTCTAACGAAAGCCTAAAGTCACTAATAATTAGCAGTACACGGCTCATGTTTGTGCTTTCCACTCTCCGGATCGGATTAGCTGCTGTCTGCAAGCAACAATGAGTAAGTGGACCTCTGCACAGGCAGGTGGAGAAGGTGGAGCTCACGAGTGGCAGATCCTGTTTACAGAAGCCACGTGAGGCGCAGCTAATCAGAGGAGAGCGTGATTGCAGGCAGGCGCTAAAACGGCTTAAACACACAAAGAGCCGAGGCGCTGCTTAAAGGATCGGTTAGGTAAATAATGACTGTGGAGCTGCGTGTCGGCCCGACTCGTCCTACTGTACGTGTCAGTAACAGAGCTCTGCTATTGGATTGCATTAGATTGCACCAGCAGACGCCATTCATCCCTCTGAGTGTCACTGCCAGCATGTGCAGCTAAAAGCATCTTTTATCAAGTTTGTGTACGTGCCTGCAGAAATGACAGCTTCTGTTCTAAAAGCCATCATTTGACCCAGTAGTGTCAATGCAAAGTATTGATTAGAGTGGGAAAACGAACTGATGGAAATGTGTTTCAGAGGTACTCGGGTCGTGTTCGGATCAATGCGGGCGACTGATGCAAACAAACAGAAATGTGGGGAAATCGAATGGCGAGAAAGACTTTATTCACGCTTTAGCACAAACTCTCTGCTGTGATCGATGAACACAGAGCTCCAATGTAAACATAAAAATAATAATGCATTGCATTTATATAGCGCTTTTCAAGGCCCTCAAAGCGCTTTACAGTTCCACTATTCATTCACTCTCGCATTCACACACTGGTGGAGGCAGCTACAGTTGTAGCCACAGCTGCCCTGGGGCAGACTGACAGAAGCCAGGCTGCCATATCTCGCCATCGGCCCCTCTGGTCATGGCAAAATGTGCCAAATAACACGCGAACAGCAGGCCGCCTCCAGCTTTAAAACACTGGTGATGTCACTGTGGTCTTCATCCCCCAGCTGGTCTCTGCTGCAGGGCTCTTCCTGTTTAAAGGGAGCTTTTCCTTCCCGTTCTTGCTCGTTGTCTTTACCCGACAATTTCACTAGCTGGGACCACATCCTTGGTAACGATGAGGAAGTGTGAAATGGTGCTGCGCTTTGGGGAAGGCCTCGAAGGGGACTGGCGACGGCTCTTGGGCCGGGCAGATCCCCATGTACGAGAAATGAATGAAGGAAAGGAAGAGAGGAGAAGAGGAGGAGAGAGGGGAAATGGGGGGGGGGGGGGGGGGCATGAACATGAGAACAGCAGGTATTGGAGGAGGGGGGTTTTTATAGCCTGAGGCCAAAGGGGCGTGAAGGAGGAGAGGTCCCGCTCCTGAAATTCAGATGATATCTCCACATAAAGCAGATGTTTTTGGTTTGTCACTAAATAATTATTTTATTCCCTTTAATAACTGATATACTTGGTAAAAAGCTCAGTGCAGTTCTTTCTATTTATCCATACAGTGAATAAAAGGCTCACTGTGTCAGCATCTGAACTACAGGGGGATTCAAACCAGAGCTCAGCGAGGGTCATCATTAATCGTCTGTTGTTACCATGACTGCAGGGTTTCTTTAAGGCTGCAGACCGTCTCACAGATGCAATCAGAGCTAATCAGTAAGAGTGACACCTATGATTACTGAAGTCAGTTTGTGTTGTGTGTGTGGGCTAATTGAAGTGGATTTCATTAAAGTCAAATTAACCTTTGTGTAATTTAGTGGAAGCCCAGGAAGCCTGCTGAGGGTCCCCAGATGCCCCTGAACCTGCAGCAGGAAGTGCTGACCCAATCAGCTCGCTAGGTGATGAATCACTGCATTAATCAAAGAGCGAATGAGTCAACAGGCGGTCAGCAAACCGGCATCTCAGCCAGCAGTGACCCATTGTTTGATTTCATGTTACATAAAGTAGCCTTTGATATAAGTCGGGCTGCACGCTCGCCGCACAACACAGCTTCCTCCTAACCGTATTTTGTCTCAGAGGGAACGCCGGCGCTGACAAAAGCAACAGTGATGATGTGGGCGTTGTGTCAGTGATTCCTGTGACAGCCAAGACAAAGAGGAAGACGATGCATATTAATTGATGGTCACATCCTGCGAGGACCTGAGGCTGAGAGGAAGTGATATATGGGGGTCCGACTCCTGTCGGGTCCACACGAGCCGCGGACGCTGCAGCAACCCGGCAGTGTGCAGTGCTGCCTTTAAGTGGATGCTAGAGGCTGATCGGCACACCTGCAGACTCACCGTTTGATATCATGTTCAACAACGACAAAAAATTACATTTATTACAACATGCATTAAATAATCACAAACAATTAAAATGCAAAATCAGTCATCGCAAGATTTCCAGCGCTGCCTCTGGAATCAGCATCACGGTGGGAACACGTCACAGTGACAGCTTCCACAGACGTTCAGTTCAGACTCGACGCTCATCTTCACTGGTTTTATTCTGTACTCGACTAGACTGGCTTTACATGAGTCGTAGTTCACAATGTTCCCTATTGTATGATGAACCTTCAGTCATCTCTCTTCTGATTGGTTGCCCCTCACAAACAGTTCCTTGTAGCTTTGGTTATATGAACGCACACCTGGACTTTCCCCCTAAGCAACAAACGTCATCATCATTGAACAGATGATCCAACCAGACCCTTGATGCACATTCGAGGAGTCGACCGCCGCGAGCTGAGGGGAACGCCGCTGATGTTTACTGTATTCGCTCACAGAGCTGTGACGCTCCGCCCGCACATTTAAACATGATCAGGGAGCTAAACATGGAGCCACATGTTCCATCTTCCACATGCCAAAATACAAACAAAGGCTGAAACAGGAAGTTCCGGTTCAGAGGAAGGTCGCGCGCTGGACGGATCAATCGGTGGCCGCGTTACAGGACGCACTCGATGACGCAGACTGGGGCATGTTCAGAAACAGCTCCGACGATGATGTCAACGTGTTTACGGAAGCGGTTGTGGGATTCATCGGGAAACTAGCGGATGATACCGTGGAGACAAAGACTATCACAACGTTTCCCAACCAGAAGCCGTGGGTGGATAAAACCATCCGCGACGCTCTGAGATCCCGCACCGCTGCCTACAACACGGGACTCATGACGGGGGACATGGACCCGTACAAAGCCGCGTCATATAACGTGCGGAGGGCGGTGAAAGAGGCGAAGCAGCGCTACGGGAGGAAACTAGAGTCACAACTCCAACAGAGTGACTCTAGGAGCCTGTGGCGGGGACTAAGGACAATAATGGACTATAAAGCACCAACAACCGGTATGACGAACGCGGCCGTGACTCTGGCAGACGAGCTGAACACTTTCTATGCTCGCTTCGAGGCTGCAGCTATGGACTCCAACGATGCTAGTGCTAGCGGTGCTAACGGCTGCAGACAGGAAGATACTGCCAGCACCGGAAACGTGCTCGTCATCTCCGAGCATGAAGTAAGGAGAGCCTTCAAAAGAGTGAACACCAGGAAAGCAGCAGGACCAGACGGCATCCCAGGTCGTATCCTAAGAGACTGCGCATACCAGCTAGCTCCTGTGTTCACTGAGATATTCAACATCTCTTTATCTCAGTCGGTGATCCCCACATGCTTCAAAGAGTCCATCATTGTTCCTGTCCCGAAGAAACCCCACCCTGCTTCTCTCAATGACTATCGCCCTGTAGCCCTCACCTCAGTAGTGATGAAGTGCTTTGAACGCCTGGTCAGAGACTTCATCATTTCTTCACTACCAGACACACTGGACCCACTACAGTTCGCTTACCGTCCAAATCGTTCCACAGACGATGCCATCTCTCATCTCCTCCACACATCACTCACTCACTTGGACACTAGAAGGGGGAATTATGTTAAAATGCTCTTCATAGACTACAGCTCTGCATTTAACACCATAATTCCCTCCACACTCACCACCAAGCTGGAGCATCTGGGACTCAGCTCATCTATGTGTCAGTGGATCTCCAGTGGAGAGAGTGGACAGCTTCAAATACCTCGGAGTTCACATCACGCAGGACCTGTCATGGTCCTGTCACATCAACACCGTGGTGAAAAAGGCCCGTCAGCGTCTCTACCACCTCAGACGCTTGAGAGACTTCCAACTGCCCTCCAAGGTGCTCAGGAACTTTTACTCGTGCACCATAGAGAGCATCCTGGCGGGAAACATCTTAACCTGGTTCGGGAACAGCACCATGCAGGACAGACGAGCTCTACAGAGGGTTGTGCGGTCAGCTGAGCGCACCATCCGCTCCGAGCTCCCTGACCTGCACTCAATCTACAGCAGGCGGTGCTGGACCAAGGCCAGGAAGATGGTGAAGGACCTCAGCCATCCCAACAACAGACTGTTCTCTCTGCTGAGGTCAGGAAAGCGATTCCGCTCCCTGAAGACCAACACAGAGAGACTGAGGAGGAGCTTCTTCCCGCAGGCGATACGGTCTCTCAATCACACCACCACACAGTACTGACCCACACATATGGTTCTTACACACACACTGGACTTTCTGGACTTTGGTTTTGCACAACACTGGTCACTATATTCTTCATTTCCGGTTAATACTTGTACAGCTGCTGTTATTGTGTATATATTTATTTATATTTCTTTATACATTCTTATATAGTTCTATATTGTGTATTTTGTTGTACAGTTATTTTATTTTCAACTTTAATTTATATATTTTATCTTATTCTTCCCAGTTAAATTTACCCTTCATTCTAATTTGTGTTGTACAGTTATTTCATTTTTAACCTTAATTTATATTTTATTCCTTCCTAGTTAAATTTACCCTTTTTAATTTTTCATATTTATTTCCTATCTTATTCATAGCCTTTTCCTTTTTTGTTTTCTTTAGGTCACGAGCAGTTGTCCAAGCATTTCACTGCATATCGTACTGTGTATGACTGTGTACGTGACAAATAAAATTTGAATTTGAATTTGAATTTGAAACGAGGTGCATCTGGTGAAGTGAGTGTGCTGAAAGGTGAGCCGTTACAACAGAATGATAAATAAATATAAAAGCAGTAGTTAAAGCTCCAGCAGCACCTCAGGTATACAGAACAACTTTAACCCACGAGGCCTTCACCGTGCTCGTTCTAAAAACATCCGTGATTAAGCGTTAGGCTGCACATATGCTGGGATTGAAGCTGCTGCAATAGGAGCATGTGATGGCCACCTGCTGCTTATTACATTGCTTATAACAAGTTTTAAGACACCGAGAAAGCAAGCTACCATCGTTTCATTACAGTCTATGATCACTGTCTCACCACTCGGTCCTTTATTACTGTGAAAACTCCAGGAATCTCCCAGTGGGGCGTCTGTCTCTTCTAATGCCTCTGATGATGAGTAAGTCTGGACAGCCAATGAGGCGCTTCACTCGCCAGATCGTTCAAAGTGTCGTTAGCCGAGTGTGTGAGGCCGATGACATCAGAAACACCATAGGCAGAGTGTTTGCTAATGCGCACAGCAGGAGTGTAACATTACCACTGAATACAGTTGAGTCTGGTTTTCCAGCCTCTGCCTGCTTTCTGCTGCTCTCTGCATCTGTTTAGCTATTCTTTTGATAAGCAGTGGTGTCAACTCAGCAAAAGATTAAGGACTGCTTTTCCTCTTTAGCCATCTTCACATCGCGTCATGCTACAGTAATGATCATTTTGCCCCCTGTAAACAGTTCACACGTCAACATCCAGGCTGCAATTACAACTATGAAACTCCACTGGGGGCCTCCAAACACAAGTACATATCGACTCACGCCAGCCAAAGTCCATTAAAGCCAATTAAATGCTGAACTCGAACAGTTATCGCTGTACGGACCGAGCAGCGCCTCGTGCAGTAAAACAGCAGCACTCTGCCAAGTTACATCGTTGTGTTCAGTTTTCTGCTTTACTGAATGAAGGCCAGCAGGAGGAGGTGACGCACACACAGCAGCCACAGCAGCCAGAGGTCAAAGTTCAGCCGACACGGTGGATGGGATGAAGTGCACGTTAACCCCGTGGAACTCAACAACACCTGGAAATAGCATCACAGATTATTATCATTTATTTGTTTTTGCTAAGGGAAAAAATATTTTTAAAGTTGTCTATTTGACGCCTGGTGTGAAGTTGCAGCCGGGCTGAACCCAGCGCGATGATCTTCGTGTGGCCTCCTGCTGTGTGAGGGTGAAGCCAGCGAGTGGTACAGGAAGCTGGGATCCATCTACAGTCACAGATGCTCTCTTTGCCTCTCACCCACATGCTAACAGCAGCTCGTCAGAAACAAAGCAAACACAAAACGAAGCTTCATGCTTTTTGTTTTCTGTTCGGTTTTGACCCCCTGAAGGAAATTCTGTAAAAAAACTGCACATTAACCGAACGCACTCTGCTCCTAAAGCCAAAGGTTGAGTCTGTTCATCTGGACGTTCTCAGTGGGAAACGTTTCGTCATCATCAGGTGACGTCTTCAGTCTCAGCTGACTGCAGGTTTCTAACCTTACAAACAGGACATTTGCACAATAACAGCCCACTGAGGGAACAATGGGCTGTGAGGTCAGTTTATGGTTGTCATGACCACTGATCAACAACCATTGACCAATAACCATGAGTCACAGAGAGTTGGGGAATGGCTGCAATCACAGCATGTAAGATGGTGACAGATGTGCCCTTAGGCCCCTCCTCCATTCAGAGATGGTCTTTCCCTTTTCACGTAAATGGCCACACAGTGACACGGTTGCTGTCGTCATGCCGTACGTGAGAGGGCCTCTCTGGGCCTCTTGGGACATTCTGCTGTAAAAGAAGAGCTGCATTGTTTGAAGCTTCATCCGTGTCCCGTCAGGCAGCGTGACCCCTGACCCTTCCATCACACAATTAACACAGGATGTGTTGGAGGGCTGAGCATCGTCTTGTTCTTCGTCCCGTTTCCATCCCGGCCTCGCTCAGTGAAGGAGTGGCCCGCTCCCTCCTCCTGGTGCTAAGCGCTGCCAAATGACCTGCATTAATGATGCTGCACTCTTTTAGCTCCTATCACATTGAATTTTGCAGGTGAAATGTAATCGTTCTTTTGTGACATTACATTTGCATCACGCCGCCGCTGTTTAACTGATGCTGTTATGAAGGGCTCCTCTACAATCCGGGACACTATAACAACGTGTGATTTATGTTTACAAGGGCAGAATAAAACAGGGGGACATATTGAAGCCATATTTCATGCTTTTTCCTGGCTTTTAAAGCCAAGAGCGGCTGTATTTCAGCACGCCGCTGACAGCAGGCGGAGACGGGAGGGAAATACTCGAGTTTAAGATTTATATAATTAACACTCTTCATTCTTCGTGGACACAAGAACAGATTTTAGCCTGTGATCGTGTAACTTGGATGATTGTTGAGCATGGAGCCTCCTGCACTTCCTCCCCTGCCACAGGGCGGTTTGTAGGCCTCCGTGTGCCTCCTAAATTGGGCTGGGATTATTTATCTGTTTATCTGTGTCCGTCGGCCGCCTCTCAGATGTGCCGTGTGCAGCCACGCGCATCACACAAAACAAACCTTCAAGCTCAATTAAACATAACGAGGCTTTTCTGTCCACTGGCGGCTCAATGAAACGGTGGATATCACAAAGGCTCCCCGTTCTGCTCGTTGTACACGAGGAAACGAGCGACTGATGCTCAGTTCCTACTTTAAGGAAACTTTACTGTTGTTCCACACGGAGAACACAGATGGAGAACTGACTTGGGTTTATCCCACAGACCTTCCTGTATGTCGGTTTTTCGTGTGGCTCATTTTCAACGTGTTCTTGGATTAAGGCCGAGATCTACTGCTTTCACTCAGGCCAACAGACGTAGAGGATGTGAGGGCCGCTTTCCCTCTGTTAACAGGTGTGTTTGGTGGGTGTCTGCGGTCTAGCAGAAGTTTATCTGATACTGCTGCTTGTCTGATTTCCATAATGGTCATGTGAGGCTGTGTGGGAGGCAGGATGAAGCTGGACCCAAATGTAGGGCTCGAACGAGAGGGGTAACTGAGACAGGCAGCTTTTACTTCCTGTGGAAAACTTTAGGTTATGCTGTGAACATAACCTAAGCTGAAACCTAAGAACCTGGAAGAAAACGATAAACAGAGAAACTAGAAAGAGGAAACTAAGAAGCCTGGGGAACCCAAGGACCACCGACGTGACACACGACAATGTGGGAAGACGGACAACGGACAGATGAAAACACGGGGCTTAAATAAGGGGAAAATAACCCGAATGAGGTGATTTTGTCAGGATTATCTGTGCCCGTCGTGTGAAACTTTATTTGGGGAAACACGATGACGACCTCCCTTAATAGCGATGTCTGTAGCTTCTCCGTAGATCCGCGTTTGTTTCCTGATGGAGCCAGTGGAGCAAACTCTGCTGCCTTTTCCCTGTGACATCGTTCCACAGGGTGACTGTAGCTCAGGAGGTAGAGCTGGTCACCTGCTGATGAGAAGGTTGGTGGTTCGATCCCTGGCTCCTCCAGTCTGTATGCCGAGTATCCTTGGGCAAGATACTAACCCCAAGTTGCTCTCCGATGCATCCATCAGAGTGTGAATGTTGTTAGAAAGCACTAAGGACAAAGTACTTGATGAATGTGGCATGTTGTATACAACGCTTTTCTACTCAGAGTCAGTGACGCAGCAACAACGATCCACAGTTTCATTACTGTATGCTAATTGTTTACGTCAGACTCCTGCGCTGCCACTTCCTCCTGCTGGTGCTCGTGGTCGGCGACACACTATGACTCTGACATGCAACGTTCCCTCTAATGTTTCATGTGTGTGAGCGAACACACAAACTCCCTGAGCGTCCCTTGGACCACTGTGAGCAACAGCAGACGTGTGCACTGTGGTCACGCCAGCATCTAATCCATCCAAGTTACATGTTTATTAAAGTAATCAAATTACAGCATTTATGTTAGACGACTTTTAATTACCTGCTTTAGCCCACTTACAATGAAAATTTAAACCAAAATCTTGTTCATGACCTGCAGCATGTTAACACTATTGGAAGTAAAAATAACTTCAACTCCAATTTTGAAAACACAACTTTCTTTTTTTTTTAAATAAAGCTCTGACTGTATTCTGAGTCTGTGGTCTGGGAGAGAGTCTGTAACTCTGTCTGCAAATACAGCATATAATGACCAATGCTGGGCAATTAATTATATAGTTACTTCTTCATAAAAGTAACTGAGTTATGCAAACAACAAAGTTTTTTGCAGCTGTTTATCTAAAAATGCAGCCGTTGATTAGCTGCGTATATACGAATGTGAATCGCATCATCGGCTGGACTGTGGGATAAGGCGGCATCGTTCTGATCCCATACGGGAGCAGCAAGTCACTGACTCACACAGCAGAACAGAATTGTTCAAGTTTTAATGTTAATTTCAGTTCAGGTTAGATTTTTTTTGTGCGCAGAGACCTGCCACGCGCAGCTTAGAGGGAACATTGGTCACATGTGATTATTGCTGCCTGATGGGCATCTGACACACATGTGCGAATGCCTGTGTGTGTTCGGTCTGTGAGCTGCAGTTCAGTTAAAGCACCTGTTAATGAATTTTTCACTGTCGGTTTCCTGGAAACTTCTTTCAGCTCTGATACATACAATGTGCATGACATACGTAGGCAATAATTTTATGTCTTATAAACTGATGAATACGTGAAACTTCAAATAGAAATAGAGCAGGAAAAGCTTTGTTCAACAGAAAATGTAAATATGTGAAATTGAGATTTTTGTTTCTTGGTAACCGTTTAGCATCTTACATCTAACAGATGATGTGTGAGAAGCCACTCCCACAGATGATGTCACAATCAGCTGACTGCACAGCAGTAACACCTGTTGGCTTTGGGCTCCACCCACCCACCACCTGTCAGTGAAACTTTACCATACCTAAATCCACAGGGGTGAAAGCCTGAGGAGGGCATATTAGCTAAAACCTCTTTGTACCAAGCTGCACTTTAGCAGCACGTCAGCACAGGGGACTGTGCAGACTGACTCACTGCTGGCGCCTCTGCTGGCTGTTAGAGGAACTGCAGTTTATGGCATGCGCTTATTTTTGAGCTGTTGAGTGTGTCGTTTCAACATGATCTGAGAAAAGGTTTAAAGATACAACAACAGCATGACTGCCATCATTGTTTCTGTCTGATAACGTCTGCGTTATTTGTCCATATGTGCGTTCTGTGTCTGTAGTGGGATGCAGTGCAGTCCCTGGCCTTTGACTTATCGCTGCAGGAAACCTCCATTAACACAGACTCTGTTCACTGTGACATGTCAGAAGTGTGAAAGAGGCCAATTATTCCTTACGTAAGACAAAAAAATTTCCAGTCATTGCTCAAGGTATGTTAAACAGCAGGTAACCATGGCGAAAACACTGATACCTGAGGCTTTGTTAGCAGGTAATAACTGCTGAAACAAGGGCGGGAGATGGTTTTATTGCTCTCAGTGTGAGAGTGCTTCTCAGTGCCCACCTCCGTGGTTACGGCGCGATGATGTCACCACCCGTGTGTGTGCGTGTTTTTTTGCTTGCTTGTTTTTTTTAATTTGAGCTTTTCCCCCCTTTTTAAAAATAGCGCATGTTTAAAACAATTGTTTTCATTCTACATGATTCACATGTGGCCCGTAGATCAGATCTGTCTGATACACCTCTGGCCTCAAACGTCTGCATCCTGATTGGTCCAAACATTTAACGTGTGTAATTATATCAGCTGATTCTGTTTAAAGGGAGTTCTTCCTCCCCACGGTCGCCACATGCTGCTCATAGGCGGTCGTCTACTGTAAGGCTCCCATTACACCTGCTGCACACACGTCCACGTGTTCACGCTCGCTGTCACAGCACAAATACAAATATGTGTCACCGCCGAGTCGATGCGGGTACAGGAGGAGGAGTCAAACTATCGCATCATCTCCTTCCGTGTGACCTGTGACTCTCTGAGCGGTAAAAAGCGCCACCTTCGTGCTCGCCTGTCTCCAACACAGCAGAGGCGGTCGGGAGATGCACGCCCCGCAGAAACGGCAGCTCGCCGATGTGACGTCAGCGTTGTTTTTGCCATGCTGTCATGTGACTGTTGCTGTATTTTACAGACAGTGTTGGTTTCCTACAGAGTTCAGCAAGTTCCAAGTTGAAGGACGTCGGCTGTTTTTATCAGCCGCCATCGCCGCTGCTTGGCGTGTCAGTTCACCTGCTTCCTCTGCATTCAGGTGTCACATGGTGCTTCTATAACCAGCCGCACCTCCACACGCGTAGGTGTCAGCCGCACGTTTCTATTCTGGGATGGAAACAAAGAGGAAGAGTTGATCCCGCTCAGCTGGCCTGCTGCTGCGTGTTTACTGTATGAATGAATGTGCGCTCCCATGAATCTTCGTCATCTTGTTTCCATCTTTCCTCTCCTTCACCCTCTCCGCCATTATTCACCTTGTTGCTTCGTTCCTCTTCATTCGCCTCGCTTCCTCATCTTTCATTTAATCTCTGCCTGGCTCGCCCTTCTTTTCCCTCCACATTGCTCATTCACTCTGTGCTCTCTTCTGCCCTTTCCTCTCTATAATTCACCTTGTTGCTTCTCTCTCTCTCTCCTCTGTCACTCCCCTGCTCGCTCGCTCATTGATAGTGGAGGCGATGTGACCGGCATGCCGAGCGGCTCATCGTTATTCTGCCGGCGAGCTGCAGGAGTCAGGGTGGAGCGTCGGTTTACCGCCATCTCTCTCTCTCTCTGTGAACGCCAGGATCGTGTGGCGAGAGGACGACAGCGATGATGAGGATGATGAAAGCATCAGAGCAGACCGCCGCTGAGACCCTCAGAGACGGTGCAGCGCCAGAGTCTGTGAATGGGAAACGAGTGCGTCTGCACGCAGCTCTGGGACCTGAATTAGATCGATCCACGTCCAGCTTCCTTTCTTTAACTGTCTTTACGGGACTTTCGAACATGTAAATAAATCTTTTTACTGTTGTCAAGCTTCTGTTTGCCCCGCTTGTTAATCGATCAGCTCATTAAACTGACTTGCTGTGTGTGTTCTCTCGTGTTGGACCGGGTCTCCTGGTCAGCTCTTTGCATCACCTTCGAGCTGAGCCTTGCACCTTTGTTACGTTCGCTCTCGCACATGTGTGACGCACTTTGCTGTATGAACAGTTTAGGGGCTGCCACGGTGCATTTCTGGCCATCTGTCTCTCTCCATGGGTTTACGCTTGGCCTGTGATGATGAGGAACAGTCACATTTCACCAACTGCATATTTCCGATCGAGTGAAACCGAGCCTCCGAGTTCTTTGACATTTCGATCAAAGCGCAAACTTTAACAGGTAAATTGTTCCGTCACTTAGACGCTAAGATGACAACAAAGCGTGTTTTTAACCTCCCAAACTGATCAGCAGTCAGAGATGGCGTGTCTCTGTGACCGAAGACGCTCAGAGGACATTTGTTCCCACGTGGCGTTAACGGTGGCTTGGTGGGACGGAAGCAAGAGGAAGCAAACAAAGTCATAGATCTGCCTGAACGGCCGGCGCGGGCAGAAAGATGGAGGATTTAATTCAAGCAGTTTGTACCTTGGACTAAAGTTCAAGGTCTTTTCCACAACGCTTACTTTTCCTTCATGTAGACGTACAAACCTGCAAGAAGACTTCTTGCCATCCCGAGGTTTTCCTGTTTGTGTGCTCTGGGAGTGAAATCAGTTTGTTACTGTGATGGGAGACACCCGACGCCTGGACAGCATCCGCCTGTTTACAGCTGAAACGCTGTGACCAGCTCCTCCATCTCTCCGACTTCACCAGTCCAAACACTTGGAACATCAGCTGCTGTTTGAAAGTGATGGAGAGGCGTCCGAGCAGCTTTCACTTTGAGCTGAACAGTCCAGTTTCTGAGCTCAGAGTCAGTGAATGTGTGAAAATGGGGGCGGGGCACTGTCAGCAGAGGATTGGGGAGACCTCACCCTATCATGTGACCTGCTGAGATCACCTGACGCAACATGTGATTGGATGTTAATGCACCTGGGAAGGATCTCAAACCTGAACCCATTGTGCCTCAAGACTGTGGAAATCATTTCTCATTTTCTGAAGGTTCTGCACAAAATTTAAACAATTAGAGTGAATTCAAATTCAAGAATTCAAGTCAGCAGGACTGATACAGATGCTAATGAGCATGCTCCATGGACTCATAGGACGCCATGGAAGCAAGCAGGTGACCACCTAACGCAGCCGTGTTAAAGCACGTTAAAAATCAAAAGCTACTGAAAGAAGCTCAATGCTTTCACAGTTGTTTAAGCATGAAAATGCAGAGCTGACACTTGGCTGGGCTTCTGTCAGCTCATACTGATCTGTAGTTTGGTCTTAGAGAGACGTTGGGAAAGTCTGAGCCGTAGAATAAATAGATCCTGGTTTTCTGTGTAATCAGAGGCGATCTGTCCTGCACCGCCCGGCCTCTTCGTCCCCCTCGTCACGCCTCATCATGCTCTCCACCTGACTGCCACTGATGCCATTTTAAAACAGCTCTACTCAATTTGTTCCCATTCATTTGCTGCTCATGGTTCCTTTTTCCTGAACCTGTGTGCCAGCTCCCATCACATTCACCCCCTTGCGTCTCCTGCTCTGCTCCTCGCCACCAGTTTTTGCAGTTTACACTAATTATGAGAGAAATCAGCATGAAGAACAACTGAGATACAGACGTGTAAGGACAGAAGAAACTATGAGTGCACTTAAGAACGATCTATTAAATCAGGACTGGCACAATGTGTACAAAGAAGCTGATATTGATATTGCATATGGCATATTTTTAAGAATGTTCATGGAGTTGTACGATAAAAACTGTCCAACAATAAAATACAACAGAAAGCACAAATATTCAGACGGAGCATGGATCACTGAGGGTTTACAAAACGCATGTAAAAAGAAAAATACACTCTGTTCCTGAACAAAAGATGCTGAAAATAAATACAGAAAATACAAAAATAAGTTGACCAATATTATACGTGTATGTAGAAAGGAGCATTATAGTAAAACATTGATCAACAATGAACATAATATGAAGGGAATATGGGATGTTTTAAATAGTATCATTAAAAATAATGATTATCATTATTTTGTAAATATTGGACCAAATCTGGCAGAACAAAGTCCTGAGTCACTGCCATCAGTGGACTGTAGAGAAAACCTGATTGATAGGAACTCAATGTTCCTCACAGCAGCGGAGGAAAAAGAAATAATTGACACTGTACACATGTGTAAATATACAACATTTACCGATTGTAATGATATTGACATGAAAATCGTCAAGAAGGTCATTGAAGGAATTGTAGGACCTCTAACATATATTTGCAACTTATCATTTCAGACGGGACAAGTGCCAAACAACATGAAAATAGCTAAAGTTGTGCCGCTGTATAAAACCGGGGATAGACGCCACTTCACAAATTACAGGCCTGTTTCTTTACTACCACAATTCATTCATTTGTCCATCTGAATGAAAATAAAGTATACTCGCCTGGAGACTGAGAAAACGCTGACGTCTGCAGGAGTCTGTGTAGAGACGACCTCAGTCATTCCTGTGGGCGGTGCCAGCTGACAGATGCAATAACACGCTGGGACGTTCTCCCTCAGGGTCCTGGCTCCCGTCTAGGTTTCTCCATGGCTTTGTCCGTTCTGATCGTTTCATCTCCCTGCAGGAATTTGCTGATATTTACGAGCCCTTACATTGATGCTGAACAGGCCAATCACAGGAGCTGCAGGCGGCGCTGATGTTTCAAAGGCAAGATGTAGCTACAGCGTTCCCGCCAAGGCACAAATCCTCGACAACACACCAATCATCATGACGCCTTCATGTGGGCGTTTCCCCAGTAGCCATTGCAGCTTTTGTCTCATTGGCTCAGGATGTGTCAGTCACACGTTGTAAGCCAATGAGCTTACCCCCTTCTTTCTGGCTCTAATAAGCAGCGTGGTTTACTACAGGTGGACCCACACGCTCATCAGCAACAAGCTCACAGATAGGGGGCGCCACAGACTTCTCCTGCAAGCAGAGGAACAACTGTGCTGACATCACACACAGCTTTAAACACAGCTGCATCTATCTCTGACCTGTGACCTCTGGAGCTTTTTCAAATTATTCTGTACTTAACAGCAACTTCAACTAAATTCTGTCACAGATCCGAATTTTGGTGACAGAGTAACAGGCATCGATGAAAACAGAATTTATGACATTTAACGGAGTTAGAAGTTAGCAGGGAGTTAGCTCGCTAGCTTCTATCTAAATACAATATAGCATGTCCTGACTGCGGGGTTTTGGAAACAAATTCAAACGTACAGCTCTGCTATCACTTCCAACATAAATGAAGACAGAAAACTAAACAGCAGTGACGTTTGTAGGGTTACTGAAGTTGGGCTAGCTGGTATATAATGATGCTAGCGACACAGCTATGTTAGCATAATATAAACAAGCTAACTTTTTTTCCACTGGATAAAAGTTAACGTGAGTGTTCTCGGTGGTCAGGAACAAATGTAATCGCATGGCAGGATGCTGTAAAAGGACCAAACTTCAGCCAGGAGAACAACTGAGATAATCCATCCACAATACGAGGTTAGTCATTCATATACTGCTGCATGGGCTGGGCTGTAGTTACATCCTAAGGTTTTAAAAACTGAGCTTAAATAAATGATTAGCGGTAATAAAAGCCGAGGGAGGTCAACAGCGATCACTGACTGTTTTAGGAGCTTTTTGAGATCAAATAGAAGAAAATACAAAACATTAAACATGTTAACAACACAAAAGCCATATTAAACGCAGACTACTTTAGACCCGGAAGTAGGATTTGTCGCGTCATCACTTAACGACCGGATATAGAGCAAAACCAGGAGAAGTGGAATTATGATAAATGTCAATCTAAGCATGTAAACGTGTGTTTTGTTCAGACGGGCCCACCTGCTAAGGAGGAGATGGGGTGCATGCAGGTACGTGCATACAAACATACGTATGTGCACGATGTGATGTGGAAACTGAGAGCACAGCTGGATTTGTAGTTCTTTTCCTTATGCCCAGCATTAGCCGGCCTCTGAGTAACTGTGAGCTCTGCTCTCACCAAATCACATTTTTCTGCCTCCAGGCATAAAATGCAGCTTCAAGAAAATACGATTTTTGTCCTCAGAAACAGAAGAAATGAGTTAAGATGGAGATTTTATGCAGTGACTCATAGCAGCACACACACACACAGCTAGTCCCCGCTGAGGGATCTCGCCCTGAGGCTCTTCCACTGTCAGTCCTGGACTGTTTACCTTCGAAGCTGTAGACTTTGTTTCATTGGCCGTATGTGGGTGTGTGTTTGTGTGAGCGCAGCAGAGTGTGTAACTGTACGCTTTGGCTCATTTGGGAATGCAACAGACAGATTTTCTCGGAGCTTTGTGCAGCACATCAGGTGATCTGTTTCTGTGCAGCATTTTCATGTGGCAGAGACGGTCTCTCAGTTTCGTCCAGTGCGGGTTCACCTGGGGGAGCAAATACAGTTAGGCCAAACCATTAAGCAGAGGTGTGGACTCGAGTCACATGACTTGGACTCGAGTCAGACTCGAGTCATTAATTTTATGACTTTAGACTTGACTTGAAAAAATGTTCTAAGACTTGTGACTTGACTTGGACTTTTACACCAATGACTTGGGACTTGAATTGGACTTGAACCGGTTTACTTGAAAAGACTTGATATTTTACCCCAAATATAAAATTTAACATGCATATTATATAGAGATTGAAAATGTGACGTCATTCACGGGTAGAACCGCAAAGGATTCTGGGAACTCGTGGCAAGCGGTACTAGCGCACGCAGGCTTTCAATTAAAATCAGTTATACAGCGATAAAAAGAAACACAAAAATGTCAAGAAGCTGTTGTGTTATTAACTGCAATAGCCGGTCGCATGACAGCCACGGGAAGCCGACGGGTAAAGAGATCGGTTGTTATCGGATTACGTCGTTGAAGAGAAATTGTTCGAGCCATGTTTCCGAAGTAACAAAGAGGCGACTGGATTGCAGCCATTCAAAGACCAAATATAACGTCCCAGAACACTCCAGCTCACAGGTTAGTCTGTTCCAAGCATTTACACAAAGGTCAGTCTGCTGTTGTAGTTAATGCGTCATTTTCATAACATAATTGGTGATATAGGTTACAAGCAAGTCTGGCGCTGAACAGAAATTGTGGCGCTATGCTCCTTTGTTTATTGTGCATAAATAGTGAATTGTCCTGACACAATATTGCGTTTCGCTTCTGTTATTATGGTACATTGACAAAAACATATACTTTTATTCACAGGATAAAACAGGTTTTTTGTATCACTAATTGCCCAGTACGATTACAGCATACAGTATTATTGTCACTGCTACATTTCTGTGATGCTACCAGAAATTATTTCCACTACTAATTAATTACCGTTGAGCTCAAAGGTCCTATTAATAAACGGTTAAGGAATGTGTATTTATGACGACGATTTGTGAGACTGGTAAACTTATGATACGTACGATGGTCTTTCGTTCTACACGGTGCATTTCAAGGTCCTGCACCCATCCGTCGGTAAACTGTACCTGGGCTTGTTGCAGTGACCGGAAGTTACTAAACTTCATGAGTGTATGCACTCACTCCAAGAACCGTATGATTATAAATATGCATATAAATATGCTACGATGAGATAGCTGACTTCATCTAACTAGCAAATGTTGTCCAGGCTACGTTGGTGATGCAGTTTTTTTAATGTGTATGATATTTTTGTCATGCGATTTTAAAGCCGGTCCTACAACCGCATCCAAGAATAACATGCAGCTTATCAGAACTGTCGGTGAAAATTATTCTTGGAGCTAGGTTTAATTGAGCTGCATTTTAAAGAGGTGCAATTTCACAATTTGTGTATATTTTCTAAGTTCACTATTTTGTCATGTGTTGAGAAAAACACAGCTTTTAAAATTACATGGTCTAATATTTACATTTAGCATAACTGCAACATTATTTTTTCTTTTTTTTTTTTAAAGACTCGAAAGGACTTGAAATTCAAAGTTTCAGACTTGTGACTTTACTTGGACTTTTACACCAGTGACTTGAGACTCGACTCTGACTGGCCTGACATTACTTAAGACTTGACTTGAGACTTGAGACTTACTTGAGACTTGCAAAACAATGACTTGGTCCCACCTTTGCCATTAAGACCATTCCTCTGCGACGCACGACGCTTAACAGCACATGTCAAGCATTCGGAGGTCTCGTGGAGTCAGAACGGCTGGACTCATCGGGTTTATCAACATGAAGCTCAAAGTGCAGGGTAGATGATGTGCCTCAAACATTTTGGCCATAAGGTCGATGACATTGTGACTTACTGAAGGTAATGAAAGTCATCTTGTAGCAGATTGCATTACTGTAGGAAAAGTAACTGTGTAATAGATTACTTCTTTATTTCAGTCCAGTCTGTGATCTCCTCTAAGGCTGGTGTCGGTGCCTGAACCAAAAAACAATCAGTGGATTCAACTCAGCTGACCCTGACACCACCACCTCCACCCTGAGGTGGTGCAATCAGTCGTTGCTTTGACAGTTTTAAAGTAAACTAGCAAACATGTATCAGACTCCTGGTGTTTCCTTCATCACTCTTTATGGTAAATGACCTCGTGCACCTATGTTCAAAACACCAGCTTCAGTTACAGCATCAACATGCCAACCATCAGCACAAGCATCAGGTAAATACTGAGACCTGGCTGAGACTCATCAAGTGTTGACTGCGGCCTTACAATACAGAGGAGTCGCCCCCTGCTGTCCACGAGAACGACCACAGGTTTACGATGCTTCTGGCTTCATTTTCAGACCCAGAGGCTCTGAGTCTGTGAATCTTTCATATGAAGTGCATGAACTCATCTGAGGTTCAGCAGAAGTTGCTGGCCGTGAATTAACTGGCTAAAACGCATCGTCTATTTTATTCAGGCACAAACACACTCTGAGACAGAGAAAAGGGTGTGATGCGGTCGGGTACCTGTGCAGCTGCTATCAGTGAGTCAAACTCCAACCCTCAGCTCTCAGAGTGGAAAAGTCAGAGAGGGAGCTGAAGGAGGGATGGAGACACATTCAGCAGCAGAGGGGAGAGGGAGGTAGGAGGGGAGAGGGAGGTAGGAGGGGGCTGGAGTCAGAGAGAGAAAGGGGGGAGAGCTGAGTGCAGTCCAGCCTCTGCGCTGTGAAGCGGCAGCCAGTTAGTCCGACAGTGAAGGACGCGGAGCCGCCAGAGCCTTCCCCGCAGCACACCGGAGCATAATTAACTGGAATAAAGACGCAGAAGAAGAAGAGCCGCGTTCCTGCTGTGTTACTGGATAAACAGGCACACAGCTGCAGGAGGCACAGCTGAGGAAGCAAGAGGAGGTGTTGGAGGTCCGTGTGTGCGTTTGTCACCTCACACGCTGAGCCTGAGGAGAGCTGACGGTGTCACTGCGACAGGGAGCTGAGTGTGTGTGTGTGAGGCTGAAGTGAAGCTTCGCTCGCTGGTCACGAGGAGTTGCTGCTGTTGTGTCTGTTGCTCCTTTTTCCTCTTCCTGAGACGTCTGTGCTGCACGCGCGGGCGAGCGACTGCCGCCGTGCGTCGTCCCCTCGCTCGCTCTCTCCGTCTTTTCCTCCCTCCTTCGTCTCCACCTTCAGCCGGCTTCTTTGCCGTAACTGTGCCGGGGAGAGACAGCCGGGTAAGTGTGTGTGTGCAGGGGTACGGGGTGTGTTGCTCTTTTCCTTCAGCCCGCTGCTTTTTCTGCATTTTCTCGCTGCCGTCTCTTTCACTCCACCTCATTTGGACTTCTTCTCACTGCCATCATCTCCATCCATCACCACTTTTGCCCCTCCGTCACCTCCATCCATCACTTTTGAACGACCCATCCATCAGACGTTTGCACCCCTCATTTTTATTCTCTCACACTTTCCTCGCTTTCCTTTCCCATCTTCTCATTCCTCCTTTCCTGCAGCGATCGCTCATTTACACCATCGGGTAAAACACACACACACACACACACACACACACACACACACACACATCCACGTTCTGTAACCTGGAAGTCATCACAGTCCGGCGCCTGAAGCTGAGAGGCAGAGGGCCTGACATAAAATCGACAGTGTGGGGTTGAACCCCAATAATCCCTCCATCTTTCTCTTCATCCATCACTCCCCGGCCTCCTCACACTCTCCACCAACTCCACACCTCCCCCATCTCTCTCTCACACACACACACACACACACAGGTGCACATTAATATGTATAAATATATACGAGTGAGCTGAATATGCATTCATGCACACAGCATCAGGCTGTTTGCATCAGCCGGTGAATAACAGTCAAGTTCCAAGTTAGCCTGCTGTTAGAAACTGAACATCAGCGTGTAGCTGAGCTTACACACACACACACACACACACACGAGCATGAAGGAAATTGTTTCATTCGAGTGATAAATTATTCATCTGATGAAAAGTACTCTCATCCTAAAACGTCCCATGTGGTCCAATTTGCAGCTGAAATGTTTATTAATTGTTTGGTGGAGCCTGATTGTGAGCAAATCTTTCATCAGCTCGTGTTTGCCTTCATCATCGCTGCTCGGTTAATTGCTGAGCGCCAGTGAAAGAGCCGATCAGAGACTGACGGCCGACCGCTGAGTCGAACCTGCTGATGTCGTCGGTGTAAACGCAGTACTGATCGTAAATGCAAAGCTTTCAGGTTTTGTGCAGGTCGTTAAAGTCCTCGAGCATCTTCAGACTTCAGTTTGGCAGGATAACTGTGACTCGGAGTCCACTTCAGCTGCTCCACTGTCAGTCACGTCCTCGCAGGACAAACCTCCGTCCTGTGGTAAGTGGCGGTCACATGGGCAAAGATCAGCGTTCACCCTCAGAGTGAAGAGCTTTTCAAACTTGGATCCATAAATGTCGGGACGACGGTGGAGTTTTTGGAGTTTAACCTTTGGATGATGCCACTGCGGATTTTAAATCAAGCAGTCACGGCGCAGCTGACGTCAGCTTTGATTCAGCAAGGTGACCTCCGCCCCCACGCCGACTGCTCAGGGTGTGAGGGGCGGTCCTAAGATGAAGCCCACCTGCTGGGACTAATTGCACAACATTATTTTTGTTTTATTTGGATTTAGTGTTTTGGATAAAAATGGTCTGCAGCCACTGACTGGATGAAGAACTCGTGGACATCAGCAGATGCTGGGTTTCCTCTTTGAGATGCTCTGCAGACTTTTACTGCAGCGCCTTCAGCTTCAGTAACTGAAACATCTCAACAGCTTGAGATGGACTTTTCCTCACAGCACATGAAGTCCAGCTGTCAGGATTTCCACAGACTCCTGAGCAGCACAGCAGACATGGACACAGAGGTAAAGGCTTCATTAAACCATGTTTGCAGAAAAGATGGCTCTGTAGAAATCCCAGGGTGAGGAGGAAGATGGAGAAATGAGTGGCAGGTGGGGTCCAGCAAAGCCCGCTGACAGACAGGTGGAGAGTAAACTCTCTGCAGAGGAGATTAGCAGATTAGCTGCATAAACGTGCCATCTGAGGAATCCAGCAGGAACCAGACGGATGTCATAACCCACAGGTCCAACCCAAATAAACCCAGGTGGAGGCAGGAAGGGAAATAGGTCGACGATATAACAACTCCATCCGTTCATCAGCCATATGTGAGTAGTTAGCTTGTTGCTAACTGAAGCTAATGCAGAAACTGGCTTCAGTTTTTCTTTAACAGGCAACAGAACAAAGTGCAAACATTAAAACATGCTCCAAATACAAAATGTTGCATTGCTCGAACTGAAGCAGCCACTTATTCTCATTCCATGGGTGGCCGAGGTAGCCAATTAGAGGGTTGGTGGTCTGAGCCAGCGTGCATGCTAAAGTGTCTTCAAGCAATACGCTGGAACCTGAGTGTGAATGTGATCCCATACATCAGTGAAAATACTCGCACGGATGCTGTGAATGGCAGGTTGACACATGTTGTAGAAAAGCTCTGTAAGAACCATTTAGTGAAAACTGCAAAGAACTAGCAGTTCTCTTTAGGATAATGTCCTCCAAGGGTCACTGTTTCATTTTTGACCTCAGTTCATGTCCCATCTGGAAGCTTTGCATTCCTACTTAGGCTGTCTTCATGTCCACTTGCTGTTTCCTTTGACATTTCCGTGCAGTCTGCTTCAGTTTAGGTGCTCAGTAAGGATTAGGCATGCTGTGGAAATGCTCCTGCAGGTAACCTCACCTAACTGCAAGTATTTGATGAACCCAGAAGAAAGGCTCTAACCCTAACTGGGGTCAGAGTCACCGCTGCCTGACAGCTCTGTTTGCTTCTGCTGCAACCCAAGCATGCACGCTGCAGTTTGCACTGTTTGATGTAAAAGCATCAGCGTTACTGGGGACGTGCAAAAAGCCTTGAAGACACTGTGTGTAGAATAACGTTAAATAAATAAATGTTTAACTGCACGTTGTTTTCATGAAGCAAAGCCTTTAATCACACGCACACATGTGCTGAGATTGGTTTGCTTAGGAGAAGAGCTCGTTACTGCTACGCAGCGGGATCACTGACGCTCTAGGATGTCTTTCCAAATGTTGTATCTCAGTTTGAAAGAATATTAAATACTGAAGATGAGACATAAGAACCAGAGTGGTGTCAGATGGAGTCGAGCATGTAGCCTTATTTAGCCACGTGCTGCCCTTTGTGTGTTGTTAACAAGCTAAGCATATACAGTAGCTGGAGAGTGGATTAAGCTGCAGGAGTGCTTTTGTAATCCACTGTAATGGCTTTAAATTCATGGAGACTACAGCTGCAGAGGAGCAAACTTCAAAGGCAAAAAGATCGTCCTAATTGGTTTAGATAAGCTGGATGAAACGTGGCTGTAATCGCTGCTGTTTACCAGAACAAACGATCGTCAGTACCACTGAAAGGACCTCTGGAAGATCCCCTTTTTCTTCTTCACACGCACGACTCGATCCAGCTCTGCGCCAGCGTGTGCCGTGTGAGCGCCGGGACGGCCCTCCCTCAGGGATGTTCCTGATTAGGTGCTCTTAATTGCTGCCGGCGGCACTCTTCAGCGAACAGCCTCTCCGGCAGCGTGTCACCACTAAACCGCGCTGCGGATGGGGATAATTCACTGTTTGGACAGCGGGCGCTTACGCTCGCTTACTTCAAGAAGGCCACCAGAGCTGAGGCCGCTGAGCCGAGCAGCTCCTCAAATAAACTCGCTCACGTTTGGTATTTCGTCACCACCCAACGGTAAAACCACGAGTGGAGGTGATTTGCAGTTCCTGTCGCTCGGCCCTGATCTGCGACAGCGTCAACCGACCTACACGTGACGCCGCTTCCGTTTCAGGTGCAGCGCAGCGTGTGAGCGATGAGACGGAGCGTGTCATTACGAGAATGTGAGCAATCAGACGTGAGCGCGTCGAGTGGAACGGCGAGCGTCTCGAGGTTTAATGTATGCGCGCCGGGTGCGTCAACCTGCTGTTGTCACTTTGGGTGACGGCGCAGGGTGATGGAGTTTGTTCCGCACGAGCGTCAGCAGCGACTGGAGCTGCAGGTGTGTGTGTGCGCTCAGTTTCAGCTTTTACATGACATTATGCAGCCCTGTGTGTGTCTGTTCTTATTCATGGCGGTGTTCAGTGAAAGCGTGCAGGCAATGCACAGAGGAATATATTCAGTCTGTTTCATGGTGCTCCAGTGGGAGCTGTAGCAGCCCACACACACACACACCTGTGACAGGACGCCTCTGAGATAATCGATTATTCTCGTTCACGTTCTCCTCAATCAGGGTCATGACTCCCATGATCAGCTGTTCAGGGTCACTGAGCTCATTCACCGGAAACGCTGGTAAAATGGCGGCTTCCTGTCATTCGAGCTCGGGCAGCTTGCAGCTCGATGGAGCTTCAAGCAGCTTTGACAACATGAGAGAAACTCTGACAACATTCGTCACATTTACTTTGTAATAGTGACCGGGTGTACTGTTGTTCAGCTTTAACTGAACCGCTTGCTGCCTCTGTGCGCTCGGCCATGATGCTGTATTATGACAGATTCTCCAGGTCTGTGAACACGGGCCGCTTCACCAGCACTGACACCGACAGAGCACCGCAACAACCAAATGTCCTCGGCGAGGAACGTGAGTCCAAGGACGCGGAGCGATCACGCAGACGAACGGTGACTGAAGACTGGCGCCTAAACTCAGCGGTCCGGTGCTGAGCCGGTGAGTGCTGACGTACAGGCACGCAGCTGAGCAGCTCGGAGCCAGGACGAGTTATGATGCAGAGTAAAAGGCTGTGGCTATTTCCTGAAAGCTATATGCAATAATTAGGCCTTTCAACAAAAACACATTTAATTTTTCTGTCAGGAACATTAACTGTGGAAAAGCAGCTCTGTCCCCGACTCTGCAAGCAAAGCCATTACTTGTTAAGGCGCCCCACTCAGCGACGCACACCATGGGTCAGATGACTGCGTGGCGCAAGTTCAGGCTTTGCTGGAGCTGCGGGTGGTGCTGCGGGTGGTGCTAGCAGACCGAGCAGTGGATGGATATCAGCTGAACACAGTGAGGTGAAAGTATTTGAAGTGAATATTTGGTGTGAGCAGCTTCATCCTCGGCTCTGAACTCGGAGCAGCTCTCCGTCGTCTCTGTGAGGACCTTCAGACTGTGGATCCAGCTCTCCATCAGACCTGGTCCTCTGATCTTCAGACCAGTTCTTGTGTCATTTTCACGCCAACAAGCCTTTGTTTGAACTCCTGACAGCAGCCATCGTTTCCAGCATAATTTGGTTAACGATAATTGATCAAAAGAATAAAATTAAAGCAGTTACAGCCAGGCAGGTATTCACACCTGGGATACTCCGACAGCTCATTTCATTTCTGTTGGATTAAGATGTTCTGATGACCTGCGACACAAAGACATAAAGAGACAGCGAAAGGTAAAATGAGAAGGAGTCTGAGCGGCAGAGGGACGCGATCACGTGTCCTTGAGGGGAAGGAAGCGGGAAAAGAAGGTGATGCACCCCTCGACAAATTTAAGAGCGTGATGAGTAGGGGTGGGGGAAAAAATCGATACTGTGTAGCATCGTGATATTTTGTTTGCTAATAATGTATTGATGCAGGGACAGCAGAAATCGATATTTTGTTACAAAAAAGGTTTTTGTGCTCTGACTTCAGAGCATGTTGATCCTTTTTCTGAGCAAGAATCCTGACACTGTCCAAATGTGTTTAACTTTATTTTGGCAGCAATAAACACGACAGTTTACTTATTTTAATTTAAGACATGTTTTATTTTAATTATGTTTAAAACCTTTTTCATTTATTGTAAAATTATATTTTGTTTTAATTTACTTTCAAATTCTTCAGTTGCTGAAGGGGCTGCATAGTTTTCATATTGCATAGTTCAGAATAGCTATAATTGTACCAGATGGTTGCATTCAGTTAAGTTGGACTAGACTGTAATACAAACCGTTCAGTTCGTCAACAATAAAACTGAGATGAGAGAAAGACTGAGTGTGAGACTTTGTTATTAGATAAAATGAATATTGATAAAGTTTACCTTTATGGACAGAATCTGAATATCGCAAAATATTTTTAAAAATTGCAATAATATCGTATCGTGCGTTAAGTATTGTGATAATATCGTATCGTGCGTTAAGTATTGTGATAATATCGTATTGTGGGATGTATGGTGATTCCCACCTCTAGTGCTGAGTGACGCCCAGACGGCGTCAGGACCTCAGCCCCGTGTCACCTCTCTCTGCGTGACTTTCACTTTATGAACCTACACTGTGCCAGCAGCCGTACATCACCCTTCAACCTTCAGCCCGTCCTCTGCTCGCCTCATTCATCACGTCTTACACGCCAAGTGACATCAGCTAGAAGCTTAATCGCCGCCGTTTGAAAAGCCATTCGCTCAACAAATATGGGTGCTGTCAGCGAGCGAGAACGAGCCGTCACAGTTTATGCCGGGCGGGGTGGCGGAGATGTCAGGCCCCGCACTTTTATAATGTAATTAAAGCATGCGTGGGCATCCTTTTTACAAAGCCAATGTGCCAGAGACGTGATGTGTGGCGCACAGCGAGATGAAATGCTGGGTTTTAATTGGAGGCTGTCTCACTTCAGTCAAAGCGGCTGGATGAAGGGAAAGAACAGAAGGAGGGTTTATGTACAAGAAATTCATTATAAAAGCACAGCTGGCACCATCCTGATGTTGCACAGCGACGAGACGTGAGCGGCCCAGGAAATGAAAAACTTAGATGTTGAAGATTAAACAAGTGGCGATGGAAAAAATGAAACTACATTTTTCACTTTAGCGCCCGATGCTCACAGGTCTGTCAGAATGAGTCCGGAGGTTAGAGGTAGTTCACATCTCTGTGATGATATCTGCATCATATTTGCACCTTCGTTTCGTCACGTCCTGTTCACTTAGATGAAGAAAACACTGTCTGCTCTGCTGGCTGCAAACATTACAGCACATATGCTGCAGGCATACAGTACATATGTGGGAGGATCGAGCTGTCGTCTAAGCCGTTTGTCACCTGCACCGACACTCTTATTGACTCTAATAGAACAATAACTTACTAAATGAACATCATCGTTTCAAACAAAGCTTTTGATCTTACAGTATGAAACACCTTGACGTGACTGCTGTGGTTTGACGGTATATAAATAAAATTACATTGAAAACGTGAACAACTAAAGACATAATCAAAGCAGCTTGGAAAGAAAAGCGTCTGGACTTCTCCAAGTTTCTTGAAGACGTTTCATCTGAGAAGCTTCTTCAGGTCTAAAACCAAATGGTGGAGAGATTTAAGCCCTGTGGGAGTGTCCCTAAGAGGGACGTTGACCCCTGATGATCCTCTAATCACATGAGTCGAAGCGTGAAAGCGGGTGTGGGTCACAATCAGCCAGGGTTTCAGGTGAGCTCATTGTGAAACCTGGCCCCACCTTATCATGTGATTTCCTGAGGTCAGATGGCCCAGGATGTGAGTGGGCGTTAAGGCGTCTGGGAACTCGATTATAGATGGCAAACAGTTGGTGTCTTAAGCCCCGCCCTCTGTTCAAAGATGGTCGTTCACAGCAGACATAGATGTTTCTTTCAAACCATGTCTTCTCTGTCCACTGGTATCCTCAAAGAGTGACCTTCGACCTTTAGATCCAGCTAGGCAGCCGAGTCTTGAAGACTCTCCTGAGCTTCTCTAATAAAGCTGCTGCATCAGGGATGACAGTATTGTTCTGTTTGTCCTCCTGATCCTCTCTCGTTGTTGCCTGCTCTTCTTTTCTGTGCCTCTCTGCTGATTTGATGAAAGCCCAGTTGGGATAACCACATGTTTTAAGAGCTTCCTTTACATGTGTTTCTTTTCTTTCCCTTGAGGTTTAGAGGGAACATTTTCTGCCCGGTGCTGCAGGGTCCTGATTACTTTGTGTTGTGTTGCAGATAGTGGTGGGAGTCCAAACACCTGGGACTCTCCATCATTTGGTTTTAGAACTGAAGAAGCTTCTTGGATTCGATTCAGTTTTATTTATACACCAAATCACAACTACAGTCGCCTCAATACTGTAAGATAGACCCTACAATAATACAGAGAAAAACCCAACAATCATATGAGCCCCTATGAGCAGCACTTTGGTGACAGTGGGAAGGAAAAACTCCCTTTCAACAGGAAGAAACCTTCGGCAGAACCAGGCTCAGGGAGGGGCGGGGCCATCTGCTGTGATTGGTTGGGGTGAGAGAAGGAAGACAGGATGAAGACCTGCTGTGGAAGAGAGACAGAGGTTAATAACAGATATGATTCAATGCAGAGAGGTCTGTTAATACATCTCCTCTCATCGGAGAAGCTTCTCTGATGAGAGGAGAAACATCTTCAAGACATTGAGAAAATCCCCCTAATTTATTAGTCAGACATCTTTTGTGTGTGTGTGTGTGTGTGTGCGTGTGTGCGTGCGTGCGTGTGTGTGCGCGTGCGTGTGTGCATGCATGTGCGTTTGTGTGCGTGCGTTTGCGTGCGTGCGTTTGTGTGTGTGCGTGTGTGTGTGTGCGCGTGCGTGTGTGCGTGTGTGTGTGTGTGTGTGTGCGCGTGCGTGCGTGTGTGTGCGTGCGTGTGTGCGCGTGCGTGTGCGTTTGTGTGCGTGCGTTTGTGTGCGTGCGTGTGTGCGCGCGTGCGTGTGTGTGTGTGTGTGTGTGTGGCGTACGTGTGTGCGCGCGTGCGTGTGTGTGTGTGTGTGTGCGTGCATGTACGTGCGTGCGTTTGTGTGCGCGTGTGAGCTTTACCATTACTGACCATCTCGTTTTTCCATCTTTTATATACAGTCTGTGTGCTAGTGGACACTGTGGGTAAATATTGTGTGAAGATGCATTTTCTGATTGTCTGTAGTAACACAAACTCATATCAGGGAGAGATGAAGTATATCACTCTGTGAATGTGCTTTTTGTTGCTGTGTTCATGATTCACTGCCTCTTGGACAATTCAGTCAATACCTACAAGTGCCTAACAAGGACGACGTGGAGGACTCGTGCACAGCTGTTTGGATTGTAGCATGAAGCATGCGCTTTGTCACAACGAGATGAGAGTAAAACTACAGTCCTCACGACGTGTGAGAGATCGTGAAGTAATGTCAGCCGGTCGGGAGGACGTCTGTCTCACGCTCACATGACGAATGACAGAAAGGCTGCGGGCTGTAAATGTGCCACCACCGTAACGTATCACAGAAACGTCTTCCTCTTTGTTCGAGCGAGTAACAAACACGTCTCTTTCAGAGGTTCCTTCATCTGCTCTTTACTGAGTGAAGCCGTGAATAAACAGACACACAGCAGGTTGATCTGAGTGACGGGAAATGAAAGATGAACATCTGATGACAGCTTTGAAGAATATTCATGAAATGTAAATATATTTACGCACATCCGGTTCACACCTCATGTGAACAGCGTGGACACTTGACGTACGACTCGAGCTTCAGATTAAAGACTCGGGTTTGGCTTGGGTGCCTGTGCTCTGTGATTGGTTACACGGTCTGCACTCATTAAAAACATACACGGATACAGAGTGCCGTTTCAGTTGCAGCCATAAAAGCTTCAAAAGAGTCTTTAAAGTTGTAGGTTACATGAACAAAGCTGGACCATAAAGTCATTCCTGAATACAATATTTGTAACTGCAGGGTTGCTTTCTGCTCGGTTCACCTCTGAAATTGAATTTTCTGCACACGCTGTATGTCACAACACTCCCACGTGTGCTCGAACTACAATAACATTGAGACCAGACTTCTGTAAGAAGCTGACAAGAATAATGGTGTGAAAAGCAAAATCTTTCCGTCAGTGCTGCGGTCCTAATTACACGTGATGATTTAACCAAGCTGAGGTTCAGAGCAGAGAGGCAGCCACCCCGAGAAGATGGCCCACACTGTTCTTCTGCTTCTCCAAACTCCAGCCTGCTCAGTGTTTCTAACTCACAGTGTGGGGGTTCAGTGAGTCACCAGATGATTCCTTTTATGAGGTGCTCTTCTGCAGAGCCTCTCCTCCTGCGGGTAAACTCCAGCTCCACCATCTCGCTCTGCTCTGAAGCCTCAGAGAGCTCAGCACACGTGCTCATGAGGCAGGTTTCCCCCAGCTGCAGCCGCTGGCAGGCCCCAGCAGCTGCAGCTGGTGCCACTGCAGTGCACTGACCACAGGAGAAGGTCTTACTTGCAGATACAGCCAGGTACCATCAAGGACCATCACAGCATGAATGAGCAACCAGCAGTGAGTGAGCTGGAAGTGCTGAGTTTGCTGGCTAGCAGCAAACTGAACTTTCAAAATAAGAGCAGTGAGGGCTGCCCCCCCGGCATTCCCACATAGCAGATAAAACAAATGAAACGGAGATAAGGTCGGCTGGTGTTTTAGGAGGTCCCAGCTTTAACCCAGCCCGTCCTAAGTCTGTCCTGAACCGTTTGATGAATATGACCTGAGGTTAACATTACATGCTCGCAGTAATGCACACTGTTATAAACCAAGAGCTCCTTTTGATTCATGTTACGTAAGAGCGGGACGTCAGACTTCCCCGACTGCTGACCTTGGGCTGCAGGGAGCTGCTGGTTCCATATATTACATCACATAAAACTCATCCAGCAGCTTTTTCAGACTCCACAGACATTTTGCAGACTAAGGAATTATTTCAGTTTTGCACGATTTATACTCTGCACCGAGTCGTGCTGATGAGGAATTTCATTTGTCAGAGGAAACAGGTGCTGAATGTCACCCAGACTCCCAGCGCACCGTGTTGGGAGGAGTTTCAAATTCAAATTCAAATTCAAATTCAAATTTTATTTGTCACGTACACAGTCATACACAGTACGATATGTAGTGAAATGCTTGGACAACTGCTCGTGACCTAAAGAAAACAAAAAAGGAAAAGGCTATGAATAAGATAGGAAATAAATATGAAAAATTAAAAAGGGTAAATTTAACTATGAAGGAATAAAATATAAATTAAGGTTAACAATGAAATAACTGTACAACACAAATTAGAATGAAGGGTAAATTTAACTGGGAAGGAATAAGATAAAATATATAAATTAAAGTTGAAAATAAAATAACTGTACAACAAAATACACAATATAGAACTATATAAGAATGTATGAAGGAATCTAAATCTAAATAAATATATACACAATAACAGCAGCTGTACAAGTATTAACCGGAAATGAAGAATATAGTGACCAGTGTTGTGCAAAACCAAAGTCCAGAAAGTCCAGTGTGTGTGTAAGAACTGTATGTGTGGGTCAGTACTGTGTGGTGGTGTGATTGAGAGACCGTATCGCCTGCGGGAAGAAGCTCCTCCTCAGTCTCTCTGTGTTGGTCTTCAGGGAGCGGAATCGCTTTCCTGACCTCAGCAGAGAGAACAGTCTGTTGTTGGGATGGCTGAGGTCCTTCACCATCTTCCTGGCCTTGGTCCAGCACCGCCTGCTGTAGATTGAGTGCAGGTCAGGGAGCTCGGAGCGGATGGTGCGCTCAGCTGACCGCACAACCCACTGTAGAGCTCGTCTGTCCTGCATGGTGCTGTTCCCGAACCAGGTTAAGATGTTTCCCGCCAGGATGCTCTCTATGGTGCACGAGTAAAAGTTCCTGAGCACCTTGGAGGGCAGTTGGAAGTCTCTCAAGCGTCTGAGGTGGTAGAGACGCTGTCGGGCCTTTTTCACCACGGTGTTGATGTGACAGGACCATGACAGGTCCTGCGTGATGTGAACTCCGAGGTATTTGAAGCTGTCCACTCTCTCCACTGGGCACTCGTTGATGACGGGGGTCTGGTAGTTCCTCTCCTGCTTAGTGCTGAAGTCCACTATCAGCTCCTTTGTCTTACTGACGTTTAGAAGGAGGTTGTTCCTCTGGCACCAGTTCTCCAGATTCCTAATCTCCTTCAGGTAGGCCGTCTCGTTGTTATCAGAGATCAGGCCCACCACGACGGTGTCGTCAGCAAACTTGATGATGGTGGTGGAGCTGGTAGTGGCCACACAGTCATATGTGTACAAAGAGTACAGCAGGGGGCTCAGAACACACCCCTGGGGGGCTCCAGTGCTGAGAGTGGTGGAGGCTGAGACATGTCCGCCCATCCTTACTGCCTGTGGTCTGCCAGTTAGGAAGTTGGAGATCCACTGACACATAGATGAGCTGAGTCCCAGATGCTCCAGCTTGGTGGTGAGTGTGGAGGGAATTATGGTGTTAAATGCAGAGCTGTAGTCTATGAAGAGCATTTTAACATAATTCCCCCTTCTAGTGTCCAAGTGAGTGAGTGATGTGTGGAGGAGATGAGAGATGGCATCGTCTGTGGAACGATTTGGACGGTAAGCGAACTGTAGTGGGTCCAGTGTGTCTGGTAGTGAAGAAATGATGAAGTCTCTGACCAGGCGTTCAAAGCACTTCATCACTACTGAGGTGAGGGCTACAGGGCGATAGTCATTGAGAGAAGCAGGGTGGGGTTTCTTCGGGACAGGAACAATGATGGACTCTTTGAAGCATGTGGGGATCACCGACTGAGATAAAGAGATGTTGAATATCTCAGTGAACACAGGAGCTAGCTGGTATGCGCAGTCTCTGAGGATACGACCTGGGATGCCGTCTGGTCCTGCTGCTTTCCTGGTGTTCACTCTCTTGAAGGCTCTCCTTACTTCATGCTCGGAGATGACGAGCACGTTTCCGGTGCTGGCAGTATCTTCCTGTCTGCAGCCGTTAGCGCCGCTAACACTAGCATTGTTGGAGTCCTTAGCTGCAGCCTCGAAGCGAGCATAGAAAGTGTTCAGCTCGTCTGCCAGAGTCACGGCCGCGTTCGTCATACCGGTTGTTGGTGCTTTATAGTCCGTTATTGTCCTTAGTCCCCGCCACAGGCTCCTAGAGTCACTCTGTTGGAGTTGTGACTCTAGTTTCCTCCCGTAGCGCTGCTTCGCCTCTTTCACCGCCCTCCGCACGTTATATGACGCGGCTTTGTACGGGTCCATGTCCCCCGTCGTGAGTCCCGTGTTGTAGGCAGCGGTGCGGGATCTCAGAGCGTCGCGGATGGTTTTATCCACCCACGGCTTCTGGTTGGGAAACGTTGTGATAGTCTTTGTCTCCACGGTATCATCCGCTAGTTTCCCGATGAATCCCACAACCGCTTCTGTAAACACGTTGACGTCATCGTCGGAGCTGTTTCTGAACACGCCCCAGTCTGCGTCATCGAGTGCGTCCTGTAACGCGGCCACCGATTGATCCGTCCAGCGCGCGACCTTCCTCTGAACCGGAACTTCCTGTTTCAGCCTTTGTTTGTATTTTGGCATGAGGAAGATGGCGGCGTGATCAGATTTGCCAAACGGGGGGCGGGATTGTGCCTTGTACCCGTCCTTGACCGTAGTGTAGCAGTGGTCCAGTGTCCTTTCACCTCTGGTGGGGCAGGTGATGTGTTGATAAAAGTTCGGCGCTGCGCGTTTGAGGTTGGCGCTATTAAAGTCCCCCGTCACAATAAGCGCAGCGTCCCGGTGTTGTGTCTGGTGCTGTGTGAGTGCCTCATGCAGCTCGCATAAGGCGGTGACCGTGTCCGCTTGTGGTGGAATATAAACGGCACTTACAATGACCGATGTAAATTCCCGAGGTAGATAAAAAGGACGACACATGATGGACAGTAGTTCCAGATTTGGTGTGCAGGAGCGTGTGAGAGGAACAACGTTCGCACTGTTGCACCAGTTGTTGTTCACCATTAAACACACGCCGCCTCCCCTTGACTTCCCCGAGTCCCGTGTCCTGTCCATGCGGTGAACCGAGAAGAACTCGGCCAGCTGGATGGCGTGGTCCGGCACCGCTGGGTTCAGCCATGTCTCGGTGAAGCAGAGGAGATTGCAGTCCCGAATGTCTCTCTGGAACTTTACCCTGGCCCTGAGGTCGTCAAGCTTGTTCTCCAGTGACTGGACGTTGGCGAGCAGGATGCTAGGCAGAGGTGTGCGGTGTGCACGAGCTCTCAGCCTGTTCCTGACGCCGGCTCGCTTCCCTCTAGGCCGCCGCTTCCCTTTGTTCTCCCTCGAGATCTCACTCGGCCAGCTCGGATCCGGAGTTAAAAACTTCGAATTGTGAGTACATTGTAAACCAATAGAAACAAGAGTGTCACTGTCATACCTAATGTACCCAATGGTGATGATTTTGCCGATTTAGAAACGCTGAAAACTAACTTAAAAAACAAAGACAAAGAAAAAGTGGTCGGAGCAGTCGTGACGGCAGCCGACCTCACCGGCGCCATCTTATTTATTTAGTTTTAGTGCTGTTACCTGATAAATAACCTGCTGCTGTGCGGCTAATTGTTCTAACGCACCGTCCAAAAAGTCAGTGCTCCAGCTTTGATGAGTAATAAAATCAAGGATTATTTGCAGTTCCTATTGATTGTGTTGTAGAGTTCAGCAGGGATGCAACCTCATCATTCATACAAGCAGTTTTTGCTGTTAGCTAACATTCACACGTTCATACTCCAATCGCAGAGCAACCTGGGGTTAGGATCTTGAGTATTTGGCATACAGATTGGAGCAGCCAGGGATCGAACCACCAACCTGCCGATTAGTAGATGACCTGCTCTGCGTTTGCTTTTTGCATGGTTGTGGTATTTATATGTATCTGTGTCTGCAGCGGACATGCACAGCTAACCGATGCTGCTCGCTGTGACACTTAATGCTCAGATTCGGCTCCTCACGGGGAAGAACCAGCCTGAAATATCTCAGCCTTAGCAAAACTGAAGGACTGGCATGCACGGCTGTGCTTCTCATGGTAAGCTCAGCTGTGATGTCACTTCCAGCCCCAACAGGAACTTCCGAGGTGACTAACATGCGGCCTCAGCCTCTCCTCTGCCCTTCTTCTCCTGCTGGCCTTTGGACCTGTTTAAGCCCACACTGATGAAACCCACTGTGAGGACTGGCAGGTGAATGGGGAAGTTTAGAAGCATGCTTGCAGTCACTGTTTCCTCATGCTGGGGTTACAGCTGCAGCTGTGGGCCTCCTTGCTGCTTCTGCTCCATCTGTGACCTGGGTTCCAGTTTGGCACCAACGCAACATTTGAGGTGTTACTTTGAGGACGTATAGGTTCTGACCCCTGGTGTGAACGTGCTGTCTCTGCATGTTTGTGCACTGCAATGCTGGGAAGCCGGGTTAGAGCAGGCGCTGCTCTAACCCGAGCTGTCCTCAGGTTTGTCCTCGGGCCGAATCCTGAAAAGCAACACTCAGCCGGATGTTTCCACTGATGCTCTGTGGCTGTCATACAGCACAGCACACACTACAGGTGATGTTATGCAATAAGTTGCTCTGCAGCTATAGAGCGGCGCATCTCCTCGTCTCTGCCGGGGTGAGTCAGCAGAGACACAGCCCTCACAGCTGCACCCCATAGGATGCTGTTGTTTTACTAATGTCATGGGAACAATCATATTTACAGAACCGTGAAAGCGATCCTCCTTCAGCACACTAGTGCGCTGTACAGCCTGTCAGAAGGGGTCTAATGCATGGATGTAATGGAGCCCAGCAGGGATCCGTGGTGCTCTCTGCCTCTACACATGAAGAGCAGTCAAGTAGTTAAGAGCTGAAGTCACCAGAACCTGCAGGCTTCCTCTTCACCTGCCTGAATTTCAACTAAAAGAAAAGTTTGAGCTAAACGGCTGCTACTTCAGCTGGACGCGAACCACACTGACGCGTCACGCATCACTGCCTTCTGTGTAAAATGCTGGAGAAACATGGAAAAACTACTCTGCATTAGAGCTGGGCGATAGAACGATAACGATATGTATAGCGAAATAACTTTTTCTCGATAGAAAAGTTAAACTATTGCGATAGACCTCATCTCTCCTGTCCTCTTAAAAAAAAAAAAAGAAGAAGAAGAAGAACAGGCAATCCAAATTAAGTAGCGCAGAGCCGAACCAATCACAGCCGCAGCGTCACGTCAGGTGACTTCTTACGTGCAGCACAAGTGCCAAGCCGCACATGTGTATTTGGGAAGCAGCCAGCCGCCGTGCCGCCCGGTAATGGAGGAAATGTGTGCCGACTAGAGAAACATCAACCGGGCGTGACCGAAGGTTACCGAAGAGAAAACAGATGATGGTTCCAACGCCGGAGAGATTGTCGAACGGAAGAGCCAGAGAAGCTCCGTAGTGTGAAGGTATTTCTGCTATTTCAAGTCTGACAAAAAACAGAGTAGCTGCACTGTAAATGTGCCGAAAGCAAGTCTGGAAATACAATAAAGCGGTGCAGCTCAGTCTCTGACTGGAAGCGCTGATTCGTCATTCGGCTTTTGTCAGACTAAAGTAACTGTTAAAACTGTTTGAAAAGCTCAGCTATACAACAAGGAGAGATTGAGAATTTCCTTTTAGTTCTCAGTTTATTTGATATTGACAAAAGTTAGTCAGTTTTGTCTGTTCTTCTGTAAAACAAACTAAGATTTATTTTTAGAATTAATATTTTGTTTCTAAGTGGAATTGACAATTTAGTCTGTTTTGTTTGTTCTGTTTTGAAACTTAAACGCTTTAGCGGCTGCCTTTTGTGTAGTTTGTAATATTTGCCTTTATTTATCTGAAAAAGTCTCATGTTCCTTAAGTACATCTACCCTGTTGAACTTATTATGGGAAATAAATATTTAAATAAAAACAAGCTGCTGATTATTTCACATTTTACTTGTGAGCAACGGCACATTTAAATCTTACAAATATAGTTATTTGGCTGATATCGTGATAGATATCGTTATCGCCTGAAATGAAAAAAACATATCGTGATATGAAAAAATCTTATATCGCCCAGCTCTACTCTGCGTTTATTCTTTTACACAGTTTGGTGCTTAAATTATATTTTTACCAAGTCCTAAACATTATAAGAGAGACATTATAACCCCCAAACATACAATATGAAAAGGTTTAAAGCCAGACGTGTTTTCTTTCCCGTCTTTTACTCTCCCGCCTCGGCAGAGTAAAGTTTTCAAGGTGGAAAAAAAGTGTTGAAAGTTTGCTCCATTAGTTTTATCTTTCAGAAGTAAAAGAAACATTAAGTTTGACGTCAACGACTCTTCAGATAAAGTGGCTTCTGAGACATTTTCCCTCACAGGCCGGATGCTTTTTGTGCCTGCTGTCACCTCGAGCTGATTTCGACCCTGAAACACAAATTCTCCCATCAGCTAAAAAGATTGTGAAAAGCTTCGTCCTTTCTCTCGCTCAGAAGCATCAAAGACGAACACTTGGCCAAAAAGAAGATGCCAGAAAAAAGAAAAACGTGTTATCGGCTCAGTGCAGGAGGTCTAAACAAAGCTCTGGTTGTCACCTGAACTTCCTGCCCTCGCAAACACACCGTGCTGCCGGCTGTTTCAGAGTGCTGTGAGCGCTCAGGTCTCCGTGATGATGATGTCAGACATGGCGGCTGATCCTGCTGTTTGAAGAGTGTCTGCTGCAGTTGTGAACAAATCCAGTTCTGGTGTTGTAGCTCATAGCTGTGAAACGATGGTCTGTAAGAATATGATCACAGCCAGAAGCTCCTGGGTTTGAATCCACCCTCTCTGTGTGGGCTTTGGTCCTGGATCTTCTGTAGGTCTTTGACCGCCATCATTATTTAAGTCCTTGAGGTTTCAGTTTGTTTGACCTCGCCTAGTGTTTTTCTCTCTTGTTACTTCCTGCTTTATTTTGGTACTCTGTGTCTTCTTCCCCTCGACTTTTTCGTCTCGTTGGTTTGATTCTGTCCACCTGTGCCACGTTTCTCTGGCTGTCTTCTCGGTCGGTTCATCTTCTTCGTGGTCTCCTGCTCCTGTTCCAGTATTTTGGATTCTGGTACCCTTACTCAGTTTTGGACTGCTAATGGACATTTTTCTCCAGCTTCCAATTAAAGTTGTGTTTTCAGTTTATCCATGTGCCTGCTTGTTAGATTAACCGCTGATTTAAACTGACTGTAGATGTTAGCGTGAGCGTGGATAGCCGGATGAGACCGGTGACCTCTTCCTCTGAGAAAGCTGGGAAAGGCTCCAACCAACCCTGATTCTGGTGCTAAAATCAGATTCATAAGTTTGTTTGCAGCGTTATCCAAGCTGATGCTGCTTAGTGGCCTTGTACTTGTTCTCTAAATTAGGCATCAGGAAAGTTTCAGCCATATTTCCAGAAGGCCGTGGCAGAATGACACAATCCATTCTGCATCTGGAGACAGCACAAAAGACACAGTGAGATAACAACATCATTACAAGGGCAGCTGTCCAGTTTTCCAACACACAGACTCACTGGCTGTATGCCATCACACCCCTGCCATTACAAAGTGTTGTTTTCACCACAGGGGTGCGCTGCCCTCACGACACGTGACCATGTGAAGCTAGCCTGCAGCGAACAAAATAGACGAGATCTCCACACAAGGCTGGCTTTTCTTGATTTTACTGAAGATCTTTTTAAGCCTTTCCTCGCTCAAGGCTTCTCTTTGCTGTTTCTTATTTCTAACTGAAATATACAGAAAGTGAAAATAAATTGTTAGCTGCTCTCCACGAAGGGAAAACCAACCCTGCAGGGAGACCTACCTCCGCACCTGTGCAGGTGAAGCCAAAGGGCAGATTTGCTTCACCATGTTTTCTAGTCTTTGGCTTAGAATGAAGTTGGTTTGGAAACATTCAGCGATGCTTCATCTCCTGCTTTGTGTTTGTGCGGGCGCCGTGCTAGCAGTGTCCAAGCGTTTTGTTTTTTGTTTTGTTTTTTTCCTTTTCATACCGCACCACCCCCCCTGCAATGGCTCTCCGCCCCTAGGGGGCGGGCCCCACACTTTGGGAAGGTCTGAGTTAGATGATGCTACATCAGCCCTTTGCCTTTTCTCCTTCTGGTCCTTTTCCCTGTGTGGACACGATGAACGTGTAAACCTCATTGCTCCTCCCACTCTGCCGTCATTTCAATGTTTCTATTGGCTCCTCTCACTCATCGACTTCTGTTGTTTCTGTGTTTTTGGCTGAAGGAAGTTTTCAATAATCGTGTTTGTTGTTTTCATCTCGACTGAATTTTCTTTTCAGTTTTTTTTTTTGTTAGTTTTTTCTTGTGTGGAAATAAAGATGAGAAGACATTTATAGACAAAGAAGGTGAGGTGAAAGTCTTGTATTTACAAATAGCTTCTTTCCATAATCTCTAAAACAATATAACGTGTAAGTTACTTGTGTGACTGCGTTGTGTTTATGTAAAACCTGTGTCTGTTACTGGCTGCAGGTGAAAATGCTGAATTGGAGGCTTTCTGAGGAGTTTAGAAAGCCTCCAAACACACGACGTTAGACCAGTAGACTCGGGCCCAGCCTGGTTTCATTTTAACTGTAATTTAGGCCCTAAAGTTACTGGGTTACGCTCAGGAAAAGATCATGACTTATGTTCCCTTCAATTCAATTCTATCTTATTCTGTTTATATAGCACCAAATCACGGCGCCTTGTATTGTAAGGTGAGAGCCCTACAATGATACAGGGAAAATCTACAGTCAGATGAACCCTTATGATTAAATGTCTGGCAACATTGGAAAAGGAAGAAACCTCCAGCTAAGGGGGGGGGGGGGTTGTTCTGCAACACCTGGGCACCAGGATCCAAGACGCCCTGGTGGTCAGTTAGAAAAAAAAATGCATGTTTGTGCATCACAAAACTTTGGTGTCAAAGCTCAACCAAAGCCGACTGATGGACTCGTGTGACACGTTCCAGTTAAACCTCCTTGGCTGCAGTTTGGTATATGCATCCTCCACCATAAGGCTCCTTAGACTAATATAACTGAGTATATAACACAGCTGAATGAGACCACAGGTTTTAGAAAACAGGCTCTGCAGCATTTGTCTCTGTCATAATACCCTCTTCACTTAATTACGATCTGTGAGGCTTTTCAGCAAAGCAGATGTGATAAAGAGGAAAACATGGGTTTTATATTAAACCTCCTCCAGATCTCCAGTGAAGCTCATATTAAATCTGAAACGCTCTAAAACTGGAGTCTGAGTTTTTCCCGTTTGGAAAGAATTAACCTGCATTAATACGCATCTGCTGAAACCAAATGCTGTTTTTCTTTTCACTGCAGGTATCATCAGAATCTCCTCGACCTCATCGAATCCATCGTTACCAAAAAAGCCGCAGGCCTGAGCCTTCCTGGCGGCTTTACTGACCTGCCTGCTAATCAGCAGCCCCGCCGGAGGCCGGGACTCTGAGGACACCAAAGACAGAAGACGTCTCGGCTGATCTGGATGCTCTTTGTTTCTGTCATTTCCTGTTTCCACACTGACGCCGATCTGCAGCCTGGACACGGTGGATGTAAAAGAAACCACGCCGCTCTTTTCTCGACACAATTCTTCGCGATGTCGCCTCGCAGGAGGTGACGTGTGGCTCCTCCTAACATGTAGCCAGGACGACCTGAAGAGCCCTCCCACAAACTTTCCTTCAAACAGGCCGATCGCTGCCGGATGAGTGAACGCTCACTCCCACAAAACACAAACTGAGACGCTGAGCGAGGGTTCATAAAGTGCTACCGGCTCATTATCAGCCACGGCGCTTCCTATTTTCATCTTTAATCTTTGTATTCTGAGTAATCATCTTTTTAATTAATGGTGACGGCGGCATGAAATCTTCCCCACCGCCCTCCTTTTCTCCCGGTGCCACCTGAAACCAATTAGCAACAGCAGATCTAGATGGGGATTAGACACGGGGGGAGCAGCCGCGATTAGACACAAACACAACGACAGAAGAAGAGAGCCTGAGAACAAAGCCGGAGGCGGGGTTAGGGAGGGGCCCGCCGTCCATTCTGGGTGATCGATAGAAGGGAGGAGTAGATATGGATACGGCCGGATTGGGGAGGCAACCCTCAGCAGACGCAACAGCCAGGTGTGAGTCAGCAGGTGGAGTCGATTGTCGGTGCCCAGAGTCGTGACTGACAGGAGCTCCGGCCGCCCGGGACTCTTTGTCATTCCCTGCACGGAGCGGCAGAGCACGAGGAGAGACTCCTGGCTCGTCTCCACAATCAGGGCCAATTAAGAGAATTTGATTATATGCCTTAATCTTGGCAGTCAGGTGGAAAAAGCAGACAGAAGAGAAAGAGGAGGCAGAGCAGGTGCCACCGATACACACCATTATCTCCGTCCATCTCTAATTGAGTTTGTTGCTTCCCTCGCCGGGTGCTCGCCTCATCTCCTCTACAAAAGAAATCTGTCTTCAAGAGTTTTTCTCGAGAGAAAAACAGAACAGAGAAATAAAGGCAAGGCCCTCTGTCTCCTGCCGTAAATGCTCTTTCTTTACCTTCTGCAAACACTTTCACTCGGATCTCCCTTCAGAGACATTCCCCATCTCCCTCACCTTTTCCAAGTCCCTTTTCATCCCACCTTCCAGACTCACAGTCCCAGTATGGACATGTCCAGTCTCCCTGCAGTTTTCACAATCTCCATATCAAGAGTGAGATAAAAGTATTATAGAGGAGAGGGCAGAAAGCAGCGAGAGGCTGAATCTGCAGAGGACGGAGCACAGACTTTATTTCCTCCCATCGACCGTCCCCGAAGCTTCAGTTCCTCTTCTTAAACTCCCTCCTCTCCCCTGGAGCTTTTCCAAGCTCTCCTCTGTGGATCGTACTCTCTGCAGTGACCGTCCGACCCGGACTTTTCCCAGACTTAACCGACCTCCGTCATCCGAAGCAATCCTTTGATATCGGCTCCTCGTGTCCTCATCTTCATTCCGTGAGTACTTCAGTTTTCCTGCCTCCTCTCCCTCTCTCCTTCCTGTCCCTCCCAGTTTTGTTCCAAGATGATGTGATGGATGATACAGGCAGTCGCAGTATCACACAAAGGTTTGCTAGGCTGAGGTTTGTTGAGACTGAAACAGGTTCTGGCTTCTTCTCCTGAATTCGGGGGCTGTTGCTTGGATTGAACATGTTGGACTCATTCATGTGACAAGAGGAACATGCTAACACTGCTAACACATAAGAACTGTAATTTTCACTTCACTGCACCAACAATATTCAATATTCACACCATTCACGACTGCACCTGTCAGGGTGAGCTGCTCGCACCATTGATCGACATCTCTATGTAATATGGTGTTAGCATCAGCAAGAAGCTGTGTTATCTTTTCCCCAAGAATCCAGAAACCCATTAATGACAGAGCGGTGGTGATGTCCATCGTTTATGTACAGGCTGTGGTTAAATGCTGAGATGTTGTTGTGCTACATTTTGTTGAAGACTCTTATTTTGAAGGGAACAGTTGACGGTGATATTCCCGGTGGCTCATCAGTGGATATAAACTTCCTGGACATTTGTTCAGTGAAGATCTTGTTTCTTTCCACTTTGATCCTTCTGCTGGTGCAGGTGAGAGTGCCGTGTCGGCTGCTGTGCTGCATGCAGAGACAAAGCATTTAGCTCATGTGTGACCCTGTGGGCGGCGTGCAGGTTTGTGACTTCCTGCCGTCGTCTGAACCGCTGCTGCACACGACTGCGACGCAGCACACATTTTTACTCTTGGTGCTTTGAATCGATCAGGTCGCCTGATATTTGCTGTGCTGCTTTAGTTATAGGCAAAACTTTAGAGGGATAAAAGTTTAATGATGGCAAACATATGATGTGAGTAGTAGCTGCGCTTTTTTGCCCCTTTTATTGAACAGATTCGGCACCAAAGACAACAGATCTGGTGTCAGATACAGCATGAATGGTAGAGACAGGTAGGGGCTGGTTGCAAAGTGGCTTGCAGCATCGCTGTGACGTTTACTAACTGGTTATCAGCTGATTTGAGCCGGCATTAACCTCCTAAGACCCGAACTCTTCCACAGCAGTATTTTTAATTTCACTTTGATATTTGGGCTGATTGGGACCTGATGAAGGTAAAAACAAAAATTACCAATTTTCTTTTTACCTGATTTTTGTTTCTAAGGAAGATCAGAGCCACATATGAGGACATTCGTTTAAAATGTTGATAGAACAGTAGCAGGATAACGTCCTCGTAAGTGGATATCAGGTCATTGTAAAATTGAGTATTTTGGTCTAAATAACCCAAAATGTGACGTCCACATATGTGGACGCAGGTCCTAGGAGGTTAAGAATAGTTGCCTGGATTTTACATCCAGTATCACTTATGCTTCCTGCTAATATGAGCTGAGACTCACTCTTGTTTTTGGAAATCTCCGCTAACAGAAAGCCCCCAAAGTCCGCTATGGTGGGCTCCTGCATGGCAGCGTGTTCTCCTCCGTGCACAGCTAGGTGTGAGCTATGCAGAGTTTGATGAAAAGTACAGCGAGTAAAAGAAATGCAGCTCTTCTCATAAGTGGATGAAATTGCTGGAGCGCTTTGAAAGGTCTTTGCTGTCGTGTGAACTACCAGCAGCTTCAAAGGTTATGGATGAAACGGAGAAAACACGAGAGCAAAGCTGGATTTACTCAGACGCAGAGTTTGGACGCCTCTCAGCATACATGTCGCTGCATTGTTGAACACACACACATCCTGTGCTAACACCATTATCTCTGCTCCTTGAAGGTGTACGCAGAAATCCACCAATATAGGACATTTCAGAGATGAGCGTCGTCTCGAGTCTGGCAGTAATCTGGTGACTGTCCAACAGAGATGCTAATGGCCAATTCTGCATCATTTTAATGTTAAAATGATCGTTTGTTAATCACAGCTGTGTGTTCCTGTTAGATGAGCCAAAACTTTCTATTTCCTCCCTCCGACTCTAAAGTCCAAGGACGAAGTGAAATTACAGGTGAAACCCCTTTGCTGGAAAATAGGCCATAATTATTACTGTGGAGCTTTGGCTACATATTTAAACGCCACGCCTCATCCAGACACAGATCCACTTGCTCTGGGGGATTAACTTATACCATCCTGTGTGTCTTCCCTCCTCTGCTCCTCCTCTCCCTCTCTGTCCATCTTTTCTAAATCTCTGTGCTGGATATAGCCTGCATCCTAAATGTGCCTCCTCCTCCTCTTCCTCTCCTCTGCATGTGTTGGACTGCGTCATCGTAGGCGTTCGGCGGTCAGGCTCCGTGCGCCCTGCATTCAATCCTTCTTTTTACGTGCGATAATAGTACACAAGACTCAGGAGTCATGGTCCCACGTAGGAAGAGCAGATCAATGAGTCTTTATTCAGCTGGTGAACCCCCGTGTGTGTGTGTGTGTGTGTGTGTGTGTGTGTGTGTGTGTGTCTGTGTGTGTGTGTGTGTGTGTCTCTGTGTGTGTGTGTGTGTGTCTCTGTGTGTGTGTGTGTGTGTGTGTGTGTCTCTGTGTGTGTGTGTGTCTGTGTCTCTGTGTGTGTGTGTGTGTGTGTGTGTGTGTGTGTGTGTGTGTGTGTGTGTGAGAGCGTGTGTGTGTGTGTGAGTGTGTGTGAGTGTGTGTGTGTGTGTGTGTGTGTCCGTGTGTCTGTGTGTGTGTCCGTGTGTGTGTGTGTGTGTGTGTGTGTGTGTGTCTCTCTGTGTGTGTGTGTGTGTGTGTGTGTGTGTGTGTGTGTGTGTGTGTGTGCGTGTGTGTGTGTGTGAGGCGCAGTGACGGGCTGAGACTGTGATTTGAATTTTTGATCTGAAATAATGGAGGAGAGGTGCGTTCTGAGATGAGCTCCTGCACGACTTGATTGGCTGATTATGGAGGACTGCGCTTCCCGAACGCTCTCACAGCTTCTTCGTGTTTATCAGATTCTATTGGACAGTTAACTGCGGGTGCTTTAGTTCAGAGGCTCGATAATAACCTGGAGGTGTTGTAATGATGCAGTAAAGTCTTAATCTGTGGGTCGTCTGTGGGTCCGGTGTGCTGTTTAAATGTGGAGGCGGCCCCTGGAAAACACGTGTGCGTGGAGCACGTGTTGGTGATGGAGCCTTTCCAGATGTGCCAGCTGCCAGGTCCACTGATGCTTTCAGAATAAACATTATTCTGAAATTGTTCCAGTTTTGGTGATCCTCTGCCTCTCGAAGATGCTTTCTATCAATCATATTACCCCTATGAGCAGCACTTTGGCGACAGTTGGAAGGAAAAACTCCCACTCAGGCAGAACCGGGCTCAGGGAGGGGCGGAGCCATCTGCTGCGACCGATAACAAGTAGGATTCAGTGCAGAGAGGTCTATTAACACGTAGTGAGTGAAGAAGAAACACCCAGTGCATCATGGGAGTCATAGGAGCAACAAGCGAGCTCATGACCTCATTAGCTGCAAAATGAGACCTGCTGCTGCCATCGAAGAAATGTCAGGTTAAACACCTGATATGTTCTTTTTTGTGAATAAAATTGAGTTCATGACTGATATTTTATTCACGCGGAGTATTTCAGGTAAATCATGATCATCCTCTTAGTCCCATGTGAGTGAAATACCATCCAAGATCTCCCTCGTTCTTTTACACGCCGCATTTTCTTTGTTCCCACCTGAAGAAAAACACCAACAATAAAACAGAGATGATGTTTTTCCTTTCGGCCGGCTCATGGCGGTGATCACTGGGTCGTTGGTTACGTTACACCGTGGCCCAGAATAAAACTCGCGTTAAATCTGCGCTGCAGAAAATGCCGCGGTCCTGGGCTTCTTCGATTTTACGATCACTGGTGTTACCATGGTCACAGTTTCCCTTTGGTGTTTATTTCCTGGGTTGTTGTGATATTTCATCTTCATTGTTCATCTCCCCGTGTTGTGTCTCTGTGCTGTCAGGGTTGCATGTGTCGGTCTCAGGTTGTGTTTCCTGTTTTAGTTTGAAGGTCCTTCGTCTCGTGTGGTGTTCTTCTTTGCTTCCCTTGGTTGGTCAGCAGATTCTGTTCAGCTGTGTGACCAGATGTCTCCACTCTGTCCTGTGTTTCCTCACAGAGTCCCAGGTGACTTCCTTGTTTCTGCATTTGAGTCCTGACAGAAAAACAGCTTGTTTTTTTAAATATATTTCAGTACTTTAAATGTGAATCACTTTCTAATATGATTATGAAGATGAGATTATAAATAGGTCTGAAGTGAAAACGACTTCCTGCTAATATCTCCTGATACTGTAATCCAATTACTTTTTTCAGGTAACGAGTAAAGTAAGGGATTACTATTGCAAAAATGGTAATTAGATTACCGTTACTTTCCCGTAGGAACGCTGCGTTACTGCGTTACTAAAACCGTGATTTTTTTTGCAAGAATGTCTCATGACAGTGACGTAAGCGAGTGCGCCGTTCGTGACAACAGCTGTGTGCAGATCAACAATGGATCACATATCGAGTGCAGAGAGAGTATGAGCGTGCAGCGTTTAAAGCGTGGAAGTACTGACCTTACTTTGAGTTTGATTCCATAAAAAGTGACAAAAACATTAGTGTCCGCTGTGCGTGGGAAGAAAACTTCTTTTTACAGCGAAAAAACCCCTAAACTTCCAAACAAGCACCGAGTAGCTACGACGTAATGGGAAACTCACAGAGACACTCGCAGATTCTTCCACTGACCGCGGCACACCTGCACCAGGGTAACCCTCCGCCTGCCCCACTCCTGCTTTACAGGTGAAAATAGAGCAACAGGACCGCTGAGTCTTTGACTTTATTTATTTTCTGCTGTGTTTTACTTGCATCTATTTGAAAGACTGAGTGCAAACACAAAAAATGTTTTATTTTATGAGCTGGAATGTGCAGAAAATAGGTTTAAATGTTAAACTAATTTCTTCCAGTCAGAGAATGTTGCAGATAATTAAATTTTTGCTTGATGCATAAAGTTAAAAGATTAAAACTGATAAAACAAGTTTTAAAAAGAGACTTTTCCATTTGATTACATTTTGTATGATGATTATGCAGAAAAAGTAGAATTGGGCTGAAAGATCTATCACTTTATCAGCTACTCAGGTTGTAAATCGTGTTTTTAAAAAGTAACTAAGTAACTAATTACTTTTGAAAATAAGTAATCAGTAAAGTAACGGGATTACCTTTTTGGGGAAGTAATCAGTAATTAGTTTCTGATTACTTTTTTCAAGTAACATGACCAACACTGCTCCTGCTGCGCACGGACTCTGTATAAGGACGGTGTGCCGCGTGGCCCGTCGCTCTTATTCCTCTTCTTCTTCTTCGGCTCTCAGACTGAAGGACTGCAGCAGCAGTGCACGCAGGATCAAATGTTTTGTCTGAAGTGCAGTCAGAACATCTGCATCATTTCAGCTTTTCAAGTTTTCTAGTTTTACTGTTGTCGCCACAAATCTTTGTTTCTGTCCAAAGTAAGTAGGCGAGGGAGACGAAGGCTGAAATGAACACACTGGCACTTAAACACAACATGATACCGATCACACACATGCCACGGTTCCACAATCTAAGGATTCATGTCTGCTGGCAAAGCCGAACCTCCACAGGAGAAGACTTCAGCAAACAGTTATTATAAGTATTAATCATTACTCTGTGCAGCGCAGCTCACCTTAACTCACCTGGAGACTCGTGCGCATGAGGACTCATAAACAGCTGAAGCTCTGCAGGAATATATTCAAACCAAGTCTGGTTGAAATGGGGACGTTTCCTTCGCCTATTAAACTCGCTATCATGGAGCGACTTTGACTTGGAACGTCTCCGCCTTTAAACCCGGTCACATCCATCCCCGCTCTATTAGATGCCACAATCAGCCGCGGCTCCTAAAGAGCTTCTGTCTGGGAATGCTATTACCTGCAGTAAGTAATGGCGGAGGGAGATAACGATTATGGAGCCTCCATCATTTTTCCTCCTCTCCTTTCCCGCACATACCACAGGTGGAGTGAGCTCAGCTGATGGAAGCTTTAAGGGGGTCAAACCTCCTCCGTCACTGTCTGGGCTGCACGCAGTGGATAATTGAGGCAGCTGTATTGATATCCTGCTTCACCGCAATGGAGGAAAATCACCTCTGTTTACCGTTAATGGCTTTGGGAGATGCACACCGTTAACGCCGAGCAGGAAACAGAAGAGCTTCAGGGAGAGTTCATTGTACAAATGAGCCCAAAAGCAAACAATGGAAACGCACATGAAAGTTGGTCGGCTAAAGCTGCTTTGCTCCAGCTGAACTCACTCGCCGCTGTCCGCAGGAGGATCGACTTTATCCTCCCGTGACGATGATGATGATCAAACTCTGCAGGCTGCCATCGAACATTCACTTCATTTATTTGTGCGCTGTTCTTAATTCAACCCCACTGCATTGAGCTATTTGACTCTTGGCTTAGACCTGCAGACACTCTCAGCATTTCAACTGGAAACTGTTTCCATTGTTTGCTCTGCCAGCAGCTGTTCCCGCTCTCACACAGCTGACCAGCAGGCCGACACACGTGTGGCCTTTCTTACAGTTTGCTCATTACAAATTAGAGATGGACCGATCCGATATTACGTATCGGTATCGGTCCGATACTGACCTAAATTACTGGATCGGATATCGGAGAAAAATAAAAAATGTAATCAGATCCATTAAATATCACGAAAGCACCTCACAAAACTTGCAACACGCCGTAACTCACCTCAGAACGTTAGCACGTCGGAGCAGTATGCATCACGTGATAGAGCGGCTGTGGCATGCGGGACCTGTCGGTGGTCTGGATAGCATTTGGAGCTTCGCTAGCAACCTGGCATTTCATCTCCGACAAAGTTATCCCGAGAGAAGTAAAGCAAGTGTGTAAGTCCATCTCTGAATGTTTGTAAAGCATTCCTGCGTTAAGCTTAACAAGCGATATATGGAGCGACTGCCTCTTCTTGCTGCTACTTCAATCATGAAACTGCTTGATGATCAGCTGATCGGCTTTTCTGTCCGAGTCCGTTTCTCTGGTTTGTTTTTGGCCCACTTTGCACCAGAAAGAGGAAACCAGCAGCTGAACAACAGCAGCATGTTTAAGCTTGATCAGCTGTTGTTAGAATTTATTTAATATTACTTTCTACACCAGGATCTTTTTCTACGTAGCTGACGCTGGTAACTGTGCAGGGGCGGATCTAGCAAAGTTTAGCCAGGGGGGCCGATAGGGCATTAACAGGGAAAAGGGGCACAAAGACATACTTTTCTTTCTTATTCTCATTTAAAATGTCGAGCTTTTAATAAAAAATTATCTGACACCCAAAGTTTTAATTTGATGTAAAATGAATAGAAGTCAATTACTGTATATAGTGACTATTAAGTCTAATATATATACCCTAGTAAGCTATAGTACTTTTTACTTTGGGAAGGTACCATCTGTGCAGTCTGCAATTTTGTTGAAGAAAGATGTTGAATCTATTTAATATTTCTTGAAAAATAATTGATTTCTGTGCATTTTTTTTCACACTGCATCAAATTAAGGTTGATTACGTTGATTAAGCATCATGAGGTGGAGCGTGAGGGGTGGTTCCCTATTTTTTATTTATTTATTTTTGTTGTTGCTGGGAGTTGGAACCCTATTAGTTAGGTTGCTTAATATTTATGCTAAGTACTCTTTAAAATACCAGAATAGGGAGGATGGTGTAGGTTTAAGTTTATTAGATTGATCAGTATTGCTGAACTATGAAACATTTTTTTTGTATACAGGTATAACAGAATAGCTTTAGTGTAGTTGTTGTTTTAAACTTGAGTATGAACTTATACAAAATGCAGCAAGATATTTAAAAAACAGTTTTGTTGACTAAAAAACACTATATCGGATTCATATCGGTATCGGCAGATATCCAAATTTATGATATCGGTATCGGACATAAAAAAGTGGTATCGTGCCATCTCTATTTCAAATCGGACTCAACTGAAAAAATAAATCTGAAGTCATCCTGCACATATATACATTTCATTTTTCATGGACACTGGACTTCTCTGAGAAGCACCTTCAATATTCAAAACGAATCCATCAGTTCAGAAACACCCGTCCTGTAACTGATCATTTAGATCCCAGAGGTGGTGCCCACTGGTGGATTAACCGTCACAGAGTGGGGTTGAGGTGGTGTCCTGTGAAAGCCTGGCCTGTTTCTGAGCGTGCAGCTTTCCTGGATGTGTGATCAGAGAAAAGTTTTTATGTTTATAAGACGAACTTTATGAGGGAATAATTGTGTCCTGGCTTTACGTCAGACCTCATCCCTGATGATAATTTCTCCCTGGGTAATAAAGACACATTTATTACTGGCATGACAAACATTTTGTGCTTCCACACCGAATGCTTGGTTATTGATTCAGTTATTAATGTCTCACTTTTAGCCAACAAGCTCTTCTGTTCTACAACATTTGAGAAACCAGAAGAATGAAGGTGGGGATGATGGAGGCTGACGTAGATGAGAGTAACCAGCGGTGTAACTGCCGTGTGAAATATTGCGGTGGGCGGCGCGGGGCCTGTGGATCGCTGTAATGACGTTACAGAGACGTTTGATTTTGTGCTCCTGGGTCGATGTTTTAAAAAGGTCAGCTTCAGAGCTCGTGCCAGGAAAGAGATCTGACGTGGATGTGGATTCATGTTCCGCTGTGAAAGTGTCTCAGTTATAACCAGGGTTGAATTATTCATAGAGATTCATATAAATGTGAAGGGGCTGCAACGTTTGTTGTCTGCTGTTGGAAGGAGACGTGCGCTGACTGATCGCTTCAGTCGAGCTGCAGCAGCGCAGCTGCAGGAGGATCCCTCTGTCTGCTTTCTTCTTTCATTATTATATTAATATTCCTGCATCAGTGTAATTGTGCACTGCGCTCCTTCAGTTCCTTCCAGAGAAAAGCACCTTTTAATGGGGCTGT